>NC_091286.1:69028472-69334305 GCF_032444005.1 Ranitomeya imitator
ATATTACAACTTGTACCTCATGTGCCAGTGACATCCACTAGGCATACTATTACGTCCCAATGAATTCAGAAGACTATAACATCCGGCCGGAAATGAGCGCATCGCTGACCCCCGTCACATGATCGGGGGGTCAGCGATGCATCAGAATGGTAACCATAGAGGTCCTTGAGACCTCTATGGTTACTGATCCCGGCTAGCTGTGAGCGCCACCATGATGATCGCTGCTATATAACAGAGGCGATCGAGTGGTGCCAGCTTCTAGCCTCCCATGGAGGCTATTGAAGCATGGCAAAAGTAAAAAAAAAAAAGTAAAAAAAAATGTGAAAAAAAAAATATATATAAAAGTTTAAATTACCCCCCTTTAAAATAGATAAATAAAAAAAAAAATCAAACCTACACATATTTGGTATCGCCGTGTTCAGAATCGCCTGATCTATCAATTAAAAAAAGGATTAACCTGATCGCTAAATGGCATAGTGAGAAAAAAATTTGAAACGCCAGAATTACGTTTATTTGGTCGCAGCGACAATGCATTAAAATGCAATAACGGGCGATCAAAAGAACGTATCTGCACCAAAATGGTATTATTAAAATTGACAGGTCGGCACGCAAAAAATAAGCCCTCACCTGACCCCAGATCATGAAAAATGGAGACGCTACGGGTATCGTAAAACGGTGCAAATTTCTTTTTTTTTTTTTTTATTTAGCAAAGTTTGGAATTTTTTTTCACCACATAGATAAAAGAGAACCTAGACATGTTAAGTGTCTATAAATTCGTAATGACCTGGAAAATCATAATGGCAGGACAGTTTTAGCATTTAGTGATCCTGGCAAAAAAGTCAAACAAAAAACAAGTGTGGGATTGCATTTTTTTTGCAATTTCACCGCACTTGGAATTTTTTTCCCGTTTTCTAGTACACAACATGTACAACCAATGATGTCGTTCAAAAGTACAACTTGTTTCGCAAAAAATAAGTCCTCACATGGCCATATTGACAGAAAAATAAAAAAGTTATGGCTCTGGGAAGGAGGGGAGCGAAAAAGGAACTCGGAAAAACGGAAAATCCCAAGGTCATAAAGGGGTTAAGAACAGTTTTAGGCCATGTTCACACAGTGCGTTTTTTACTGCGGAACCGCAGCGTTTTTGCCGCTGCGGTTCCGCAGCTGTTTTCCATGCAGGGTACAGTACAATGTACCCTATGGAAAACAGGACCCACTGTGCAAATGATGCGGGAATCGGGAAAAAAAAGCCGCACTGAATAGCTGCGGGAAAAAAGAAGTACCATGTCACTTCTTTTTTCGGAGCCGCAGCGGTTCTGCACCCATAGACCTCCATTGTGAGGTCAAACCCGCAATAAAACCCGCAGATCAAAAATATATCTGCGGGTTTTATTGCGGTTTGTGCTGCAGAACCGCTGCAGCAGGAAGTGCGGGGAAGCGGGCGGAAGTGCGTGGGCGGAGTGTGGCTGCCCCGATCCCACCCCCCCATGCTCCGATGCCCCTCCCCCGTGCTCCGATGCCCCCTCCCCCGTGCTCCGATGCCCCCCCGTGCCCTAATCTCCCCCCCCTTATACTTACCCGGCCTCCCGGTGTCCGTCCGGCCGTCTTCTCCCTGGGCGCCGCCATCTTGCAAAATGGCGGGCGCATGCGCAGTGCGCCCGCCGAATCTGCCGGCCGGCAGATTCGTTCCAAAGTGCATTTTGATCACTGAGATATAACCTATCTCAGTGATCAAAATAAAAAAAAATAGTAAATGACACCCCCCTTCTTTGTTACCCCCATAGGTAGGGACAATAAAAAAAATTAAGAATTTTTTTTTTTTTCCACTAAGGTTAGAATAGGGTTAGGGGTAGGGTTAGGGGTATGGGTATGGTTAGGGGTAGGGTTAGGGGTAGGGTATTTTCAGCCATTTTAACCCTAAAAAACTTCCTAGAAAACACAGACTCTGCATAGAAAACTGCATAAAAAAAAGGATCAAAAAAAGGATCAAAAAACGCATCAAAAAAGGACCAAAAAAGCACCAAAAAAAGGACCTGCGTTTTCTGCAAAGACCTGCGGTTTCAGTCCTGAAAAAAAAAGGATGGAAATAAGGAACGTGTGAACATACCCTTAGACTAATTTGAGGGTGCTGAATTCAAATCTGATCTTATAATATAGCCCATTTTCAAGAATTCCATGATAAATATAAGTAGTGTATGAAAAGTGCCGGTTTATACGGTTCACTAAGGTAAATTTAGTTTTCATTTAGTCTCCCAATAAATGTGAGAATATCTTTGTTTTCTTTGAACATGCATAAAACCCATTTGTTATGATAACACCTTTGTTTTCTGTGCTACTGGGATAGTAGAGCTACAGCAGAGCATTGGGTGAAAACTGAATGGCCTCAGCGACAGAGTTTGGCATCTGGCAATAAGAATGTCATCCATGATCCTCTAGTGGATAAGAAGGACATTGTCTTTCCTCCCTTACACATAAAACTTAGATTGATGAAGCAGTTCGTCAGAGTTTTCAATCACAGTGGAGAATGCTTTAACTATAGTAGGGGGCATTCAGAGTAGAATTTCAATATTTGCAGATGACACTAAACTCTGCAGGGTAATCAATACAGAGGAGGACAATTTTATATTACAGGATGATTTATGTAAACTAGAAGCTTGGGCTGATAAATGGCAAATGAGCTTTAATGGGGATAAATGTAAGGTCATGCACTTGGGTAGAAGTAATAAGATGTATAATTATGTGCTTAATTCTAAAACTCTGGGCAAAACCGTCAATGAAAAAGACCTGGGTGTATGGGTGGATGACAAACTTAAATTCAGTGGCCAGTGTCAGGCAGCGGCTACAAAGGCAAATAAAATAATGGGATGCATTAAAAGAGGCATAGATGCTCATGAGGAGAACATAATTTTACCTCTATACAAGTCACTAGTTCGACCACACTTAGAATACTGTGCACAGTTCTGGTCTCCGGTGTTTAAGAAAGACATAGCTGAACTGGAGCGGGTGCAGAGAAGAGCGACCAAGGTTATTAGAGGACTGGGGGGTCTGCAATACCAAGATAGATTATTACACTTGGGGCTATTTCGTTTGGAAAAACGAAGACTAAGGGGTGATCTTATTTTAATGTATAAATATATGAGGGGACAGTACAAAGACCTTTCTGATGATCTTTTTAATCATAGACCTGAAACAGGGACAAGGGGGCATCCTCTGCGGTTGGAGGAAAAAAGGTTTAAGCATAATAACAGACGCGGATTCTTTACTGTAAGAGCAGTGAGACTATGGAACTCTCTGCCGTATGATGTTGTATTGAGTGATTCATTACTTAAATTTAAGAGGGGACTGGATACCTTTCTGGAAAAGTATAATGTTACAGGGTATATACACTAGATTCCTTGATAGGGCGTTGATCCAGGGAACTAGTCTGATTGCCGTATGTGGAGTCGTGAAGTAATTTTTTTCCCCAATGTGGAGCTTACTCTTTGCCACATGGGTTTTTTTTGCCTTCCTCTGGATCAACATGTTAGGGCATGTTAGGTTAGGCTATGGGTTGAACTAGATGGACATATAGTCTTCCTTCAACCTTAATAACTATGTAACTATGTAACTATATATATGTTCAACTTTTCCTGGTCTTAGTGAAGAGAAGAAAAAGGCTGGAATATTTGATGGACCTCAAATAAGAACACTTAGGGTACTGTCACACAGTGGCACTTTTGTCGCTACGACAGTACGATTCGTGACGTTCCAGCGATATCCATACGATATCGCTGTGTCTGACACGCAGCAGCGATCAGGGATCCTGCTGAGAATCGTACGTCGTAGCAGATCGTTTGGAACATTCTTTCGTCGCTGGATCTCCCGCTGTCATCGCTAGATCGGTGTGTGTGACACCGATCTAGCGATGCGTTCGCTTGTAACCAGGGTAAACATCGGGTTACTAAGCGCAGGGCCGCGCTTATTAACCCGATGTTTACCCTGGTTACCAGCGTAAATGTAAAAAAAAACAAACACTACATACTTACATTCCGGTGTCCGTCAGGTCCCTTGCCGTCTGCTTCCCGCACTCACTGACTGCCAGCCGTAAAGTGAAAGCAGAGCACAGCGGTGACGTCACCGCTGTGCTGTGCTTTCACTTTACGGCCGGCAGTCAGTGAGTGCGGGAAGCAGACGGCAAGTGACAGACACCGGAATGTAAGTATGTGCTGTTTGTTTTTTTTTACGCTGGTAACCAGGGTAAACATCGGGTAACTAAGCGCGGTCCTGCGCTTAGTAACCCGATGTTTACCCTGGTTACCCGGGGACCTCGGCATCGTTGGTCGCTGGAGAGCTGTCTGTGTGACAGCTCTCCAGTGACCACACTATGACTTACCAACGATCAAGGCCAGGTCGTATCGCTGGTCGTGATAGTTGGTAAATCATATAGTGTGACGGTACCCTAATGAGAGACCCAAATTTTATCACATCAATGAATGAGACAGAAGAAAGAGCTTGGAATGCATTTTGTAATGTGGTGCAGAATTTTCTAGGGAATAAGGAAGCAGACAACTATGAAGAGATTGTGGAAGAGTTACTAATGAGTCTGCGAAATCTGGGATGTAGAATGAGGGTCAAGATTCAGTATTTACACAGCCATTTGGACTTTTTTTTTCCAGAGAACCTTGGGGATGTGAGCGAGGAACAAGGGGAGCATTTTCATCAGGACATTAAAACAATGGAAGAACGGTATCAAGGCCGGTGGGACTCACATATGATGGCTGACTATTGCTGGAGCTTGATGAGAGACAACCCAGAAGCTGTACATCACAAATCAGCCAAGAAAAGAAAGTTCAAATAACTGCCATTTGTCATTCATCTGTGTGCCATATATATGTGTTTTTATATTTTCTAGTTTAATTCTGTATATAAGTATATTTGATTTGCTGTAATCATTGTTATTCCTTGATTAAAAATATACAATATAGTATCGAAAATCATCTGTTTTTATCATAAAACATTAGATAGGAGTAATTTCATCAAAAATTGAAAATATCTCGAAATCCTGATGTGATAGCCAAAAACAGAGTTCATATTCGTAATCAGCAGCCAAAATTTACTTAAATATGTTTATTAACGGTATACTCATTTAAATCATGGGGTCAAGGAGCAACCTGGAGTACTGGATTGTTGACGGCTTCCAGAAAACCACCAAGCAGAACTGTGAGTGCAGCTCTGGATTAGTAAAAAAAGCAATAGTTACCTTGTACTGATCCTATGAACTTAGAATATTACCTAGATTTTAGTGTTGGTTAAACCTTGCTGAATTTATTAAAATAGGTGGAGTACAACAAGTTAACTCTATAGACACGTGCTTTTGTTCTCCCAGCATATAATTTTAAGAAATTTGAGAAAAGTCTATTTAACATAAAGCTGGAATTTCTTTTAACCCCCAAGGATATTAAAGGCTTCCTGTATTAGAAACGGTTTAGTTTTGATCATTTAATATATGTAACACTCTTTAAGCCGTTAACAACCAAACTATCTTAGGGGGTATCAAGTGATGGATGTTTTCCAGATCCAATTTCTTTCAGAATTCGGTTAGTGCTTCAAGATTGTGTTATTGAACATGTTCCTGGATTTTGGCATACACATTCCAGCAGCTTTCCATCCACACCCTCCTCACAATTATCACCAGGAAGCACTATAGTATCACCAGATAGGAACCGCGCGGATCTCATACACCGCCCCCAAGAGACGGAATGGATAGGGCTTTTGTGGGGAAAAGCCGAATGGGTCTCCACTTAAAGCGACTGGCTATAAAACGTTTCAAGTCGTTCCAAATATCTTGCAGATATTTTGTACAAGGCTCATTCTTTTAGGCATGAAACATTTATTCCACATGAGTAAAATTGATAACGTTTAATACGGTTAGAAATGTGTAAAAAAACACTATAAAGCAAAACAGATTTTCAAAAGACAAAAATATATAGACAGAATAAAGTCCGCTGTTATCGTCATATTGTTCATTAATTATGGAGAACATGACAGGATTTTAAAATCCAAGGTCGTAACGAGCCTGGACATCGGGGTGAGACCTCAAGAAAGCCCGTTATATAGTGGAGCAAGGAGGAGACTGCGCCCTGCCCCGCAGTTACCCTCCACCTGCAGGGCACAGCAGCATTGTTACATGACGCGCGCTGGGGTCACCGAGATCTGCGGCTATGGTATAAGGGTATGTGCACACGTTGCGGATTTTGCTGCGGATCCACAGCAGTTTTCCATGAGTTTACAGTACCATGTAAACCTATGGAAAACAAAATCCGCAGTGCACATGCTGCGGAAAAAAAGGCGCGGAAACGTAGCGTTGTTTATTCCGCAGCATGTCAATTCTTTGTGCGGATTCCGCAGCAGTTTACACCTGCTACATAACAGGCATCCGCAGGTGGAATCCGCACAAAAACCGCGAAAAAAAACGCAGTAAATCTGCGGTAATTCTGCAGTGCGGATTTCCTGCAGATTTACCAAAATCTGTGCGGAAAAATCCACACACCTTTCCGCAACATGTGCATGTGGCCTACAGGACAGGTGAGAAATTAGGTTTTTTTTCTTTCTTTTTTTTAGTAGTAGTGGAGCACTGTGGAGGCACAATGGGGGACATAGATAAGGTAATGGAGGACATTATTACTGTATGGGGCCATATAAAGGAACATTATTAATGTATGGGGCTGCAAAGTGAAATATTCTTATTATATCAGGGCTACAATGAAAGACGTTTATGGGAGCATAATAGGTGGACAATACTACTGTACGATTCCCATGGTGGGGGAAATTCTACTGCATTTGGGCATAAAGGGGACATAAGCATTACTAGTGTATGGGGGACATAAGGGCCAATCACTACTGTATGGTTTTTATTTTTGAGGATACTGTTATTGTGGGACAGAGGGGAGGTACTGTTACTATAGAATTCGGAAAAGCAGAAACACATTGCTTCCATTGTAAGTGTTACCGTTGAGTATCTGGAGCTCCTTGTACTGTATATATATGGATACCGTCTACTATATGGGGGTAGTATTAGGGTTAGTACAGTAATTTTTATTAAATCAGTATAGTGCTATTTTTTGGTCACTATTTGGTCGTAATATATGGACTGGTTATGGTGTGGCGCCATTATTTGTTTCTTGTATAGTGGATTTTGTTCAGTAATAGTATGAATAATGTGTATTATTCTTCATCTACGACTGTTTTATTCAGATTTATAACCCAAAAAAATGTTTATTATCATGTTCTGTCACATTTACAAAATACAATTTGTAAATGTGTCAGAGCATGATAATAAACATTTTTTATAACATTATATATATATATATATATATATATATATATATATATATATATATATATATATATATATATATATATATATATAGCCAAGAGAGACTGTATCACGATTGGGGTCCAAGCATATGAGCATGCTACTGGGGGTACAGGGTCCAAATTGTGTCCTGGGCCCGATAGGACTTCACTTCTACTTATGCTACTGTAAAAAGCCCAGCACCCTTGTTTGAGAAATGGAACCATTCTGAAAACGTTGGTTGCTTGGTAAAGGCTTTAACTTTTCAAGAAACTAACATGCGGTGTGGAATTTAAATCCAATGCAAATTTTCAAAGTGGTTTGAAAATCTGCAGCATTTGCACAATAAAATAAATCTTCATGATTCGATGCAATTTTTGCTGTTGAGGGAAGTCCACAGCATATGAATCACATTCCTTAAAGGGACTCTGTCACCTGAATTTGGCGGGACTGGTTTTGGGTCATATGGGCGGAGTTTTCGGGTGTTTGATTCACCCTTTCCTTACCCGCTGGCTGCATGCTGGCTGCAATATTGGATTGAAGTTCATTCTATGTCCTCCATAGTACACGCCTGCGCAAAGCAATCTTGCCTTGTGCAGGCGTGTACTATGGAGGACATAGAATGAACTTCAATCCAATATTGCAGCCAGCATGCAGCCAGCGGGTAAGGAAAGGGTGAATCAAACACCCGAAAACTCCGCCCATATGACCCAAAACCAGTCCCGCCAAATTCAGGTGACAGGTTCCCTTTAAAGGGAATCTGTCACCAGGTTTCTGCTACCTCATCTGAGAGCAGCATAATGTATGAAAAGAGATCCTGATTTCAATGATTTATCACTTAGTTTATTGAATGCAGAAGGTGTGACACAGAGTTGTCTATTGACCGTGAGCTGCTCATCACAGGAAGGGTGTGGTCAGTCTAGCAGTCCCCTGAGCTGTAGTCTAGGCAGTGATAATGTCCTGGTGATAAAACTTTCATTGCAAGTACCGGTAATTAACAGCACACAGCATAATAAGTG
This sequence comes from Ranitomeya imitator, assembly GCF_032444005.1. NCBI lineage: Eukaryota > Metazoa > Chordata > Amphibia > Anura > Dendrobatidae > Ranitomeya > Ranitomeya imitator. Next base: position 69,036,825 of record NC_091286.1, read on the forward strand.
ACAAATGGCTAAATTTAGTGTAATAATCCCTATATCATGCTGTCCTCGGATTACATAGCTAAAATCTGCTTACGGATTCCCTTTAAAAAGTTCTCGTTTTAAATATTAAGAATCCTAAGTTTGCAGACCTATAAAATACCAAATTGAGCTTCAAATCACCCTCCCTGGGTCCAGCGATGCCGTTCTACTGCTGATTCAGTTTTTGATCATTGCAGTGGGTATGAGCACGGTAGACCTGATACCACTGCTGCAGCCAACCACTGGGCTCAACAGCTCATGTTGTGCTTTCCTCCTTTTCTCTGCCATCCATAAAGCTATAGATACATTCTCTCAACAGATCTGTGTACATCCTCATTTCTTTCTGCTATCTCTAACACTGAGAGTTTTGACAGCTGTGTATTAGTTTTGCAAAAGCACTCATCTAGATATAGGACTTGCAGATATTCTGTAGCAGCAATATGAAACTTGCTTCATTTGTATTTAGAAAGCAAACGGACAATCAAACTAATTTATTTGATTATTATGCTTTGCTTATTTAGTGCCATTCATTCCATTGCGCGTTACAGACATCATCATTGCTGTTCGCATTAGGGCTAAAAATCTAAATTTCCCATCAGTAGAGGTCTTTGGAGTATGGGAAGAAACCGGAGAACCCGGAGGAAACCCACGTAACTATGAGGAAAACATACAAACTTCTCACAGATGTTGTCCTTAGTGGGATTTGAACCCAGGCTCCCAGTGCTGCAAACCAACAGTGCTAACCACTGATCCACCATGCTGCACTAATCTGCGCAAAGGACTGCTGATCGATGGGAGTCCAGGTCCTGAAATCGCCACTGATCATATAAACCATCGCTCTGAAGGGCGCAGCTCCTCTCAGTCTATAGGTTCGTACATTCACTCTGTGCCTTGCACGGACCCAGAGAGTTCCTACTGAGCTTGTACACTGTTCTGGGGACCCAGATCATGCAGGAAAATGTATAAAAACCATTACAAAAATTGTAGTTACACTTTAAGCATAGTGTAATATATATATACTAGCTGAAGAGCCCGGCGTTGCCTGGGCATAGTAAATATCTGTGGTTAGTTATAGCACGTCACTTCTCTTATTTTCCCATCACGCCTTTCATTTTCCCAATCACATCTTTAATTTTCCCCCTCACATCTCTCATTTTCTCCCTCACTCCTCTCATTCCCCCCTAACACTTGTCATTTCGACCTCACATCTGTCATTTTCCGATCACTCCACTATTTTCCCTCACTCCTCTCATTTTGCCCTCACACCTCTCATTTTCACCTCAGTATATACATGTTTGTCATCTCCCTTATATATAGTATACACCTGTATGTCATCTCCTGTATATAGTATATACCTGTATGTCATCTCCCCTGTATATAGTATATACCTGCTGTGTGTCATCTCCCCTGTATATAGTATATACCTGTATGTCATTTCCTCCTATATATAGTATATACATGTATGTCATCTCCTCCTATATATAGTATATACCTGTATGTCATCTCCTTCTATATATAGTATATACCTGTATGTCATCTCCTCCTGTATATAGTATATACCTGTGTGTCATCTCCCCTGTATATAGTATATATCTGTGTGTCATCTCCTCTTGTATATAGTATATACCTGTTTGTCATCTTCTATATATAGCATATACCTGTATGTCATCTCCTCCTGTATATAGTATATACCTGTAGGTAATCTGCTCCTGTATATAGTATATACCTGTGTGTCATCTCCTCCTGTATATAGTATATACCTGTATGTCATCTCCTCTTGCATATAGTATGTACCTGTATGTCATCTCCTCCTCTATATAGTATATACCTGTGTCATCTCTCCTGTATATAGTATATATCTCTGTGTCATCTCCCCTGTATATAGTATATACCTGTGTGATCTCCTGTATTAGACCTCGTTAACACGTTATTTGCTCAGTATTTTTACCTCAGTATTTGTAAGATAAATTGGCAGCCTGATAAATCCCCAGCCAACAGGAAGCCCTCCCCCTGGCAGTATATATTAGCTCACACATACACATAATAGACAGGTTATGTCACTGACAGCTGCTGTATTTCCTATATGGTACATTTGTTGCTCTTGTAGTTTGTCTGCTTATTAATCAGATTTTTATTTTTGAAGGATAATACCAGACTTGTGTGTGTTTTAGGGCGAGTTTCGTTTGTCAAGTTGTGTGTGTTGAGTTGTGTGTGGCGACATGCATGTAGCGACTTTTGTGAGATGAATTTTGTGTGGCAACATGCGTGTAGCAACTTTTTGTGTGTCGAGTTGCATGTGACAGGTTAGTGTAGCAAGTTGTGTGCAGCAAGTTTTGCGCATGGCGAGATTTGCGCGTGGTGAGTTTTATGTCTGGTGCCTTTTGAGTATGTGCAAGTATTGTGTGAGGCAACTTTTGCATGTGTTGCAAATTTTGTGCATGTGGCAATTTTTCCGCGTGTGCAAGTTTTGCGTGTGGCGAGTTTTTCATGACGAGAATTTTGCACTTGTGGCGAGTTTTGCAAGAGCCTAGTTTTTGCATGTGGCGAGTTTTGCGCGTGGCGAGTTTTGAGCAGCGACTTTTGTGTTTCGACTTTTATGTGGCGAGGTTGGTGTATGTGTGGTGAAATGTGTGCTGAGGGTGGTATACAGTGGGGCAAAAAAGTATTTAGTCAGTCAGCAATAGTGCAAGTTCCACCACTTAAAAAGATGAGAGGCGTCTGTAATTTACATCATAGGTAGACCTCAACTATGGGAGACAAACTGAGAAAAAAAAAATCCAGAAAATCACATTGTCTGTTTTTTTAACATTTTATTTGCATATTATGGTGGAAAATAAGTATTTGGTCAGAAACAAAATTTCATCTCAATACTTTGTAATATATCCTTTGTTGGCAATGACAGAGGACAAACGTTTTCTGTAAGTCTTCACAAGGTTGCCACACACTGTTGTTGGTATGTTGGCCCATTCCTCCATGCAGATCTCCTTCCTCTAGAGCAGTGATGTTTTTGGCTTTTCGCTTGGCAACACGGACTTTCAACTCTCTCCAAAGGTTTTCTATAGGGTTGAGATCTGGAGACTGGCTAGGCCACACCAGGACCTTGAAATGCTTCTTACGAAGCCACTCCTTTGTTGCCCTGGCGGTGTGCTTTGGATCATTGTCATGTTGAAAGACCCAGCCACGTTTCATCTTCAATGCCCTTGCTGATGGAAGGAGGTTTGCACTCAAAATCTCACGATACATGGCCCCATTCATTCTTTCATGTACCCGGATCAGTCGTCCTGGCCCCTTTGCAGAGAAACAGCCCCAAAGCATGATGTTTCCACCACCATGCTTTACAGTAGGTATGGTGTTTGATGGATGCAACTCAGTATTCTTTTTCCTCTAAACACAAGTTGTGTATCTACCAAACAGTTCCAGTTTGGTTTCATCAGACCATAGGACATTCTCCCAAAACTCCTCTGGATCATCCAAATGCTCTCTAGCAAACTTCAGACGGGCCCGGACATGTACTGGCTTAAGCAGTGGGACACGTCTGGCACTGCAGGATCTGAGTCCATGGTGGCATAGTGTGTTACTTATGGTAGGCCTTGTTACATTGGTCCCAGCTCTCTGCAGTTCATTCACTAGGTCCCCCCGCGTGGTTCTGGGATTTTTGCTCACCGTTCTTGTGATCATTCTGACCCCACGGGGTGGGATTTTGCGTGGAGCCCCAGATCGAGGGAGATTATCAGTGGTCTTGTATGTCTTCCATTTTCTAATTATTGCTCCCACTGTTGATTTCTTCACTCCAAGCTGGTTGGCTATTGCAAATTCAGTCTTCCCAGCCTGGTGCAGGGCTACAATTTTGTTTCTGGTGTCCTTTGACAGCTCTTTGGTCTTCACCATAGTGGAGTTTGGAGTCAGACTGTTTGAGGGTGTGCACAGGTGTCTTTTTATACTGATAACAAGTTTAAACAGGTGCCATTACTACAGGTAATGAGTGGAGGAAAGAGGAGACTCTTAAAGAAGAAGTTACAGGTCTGTGAGAGCCAGAAATCTTGATTGTTTGTTTCTGACCAAATACTTATTTTCCACCATAATATGCAAAAAAATGATTAAAAAAACAGACAATGTGATTTTCTGGATTTTTATTTCTCAGTTTGTCTCCCATAGTTGAGGTCTACCTATGATGTAAATTACAGACGCCTCTCATCTTTTTAAGTGGTGGAACTTGCACTATTGCTGACTGACTAAATACTTTTTTGCCCCACTGTATGTGTTGAAGCACGTGGTAGTGTGTGGCGCATTTTGTGTGTGTGTTCATATCCCCATGTGTGATGAGTATCTCATGTCGGGGCCCCACCTTAGTAACTGTACGGTATATACTCTTTTGCGCCATCACTCTCATTCTTTAAGTCCCCCTTGTTCACATCTGGCAGCTGTCAATTTGCCTCCAACACTTTTCCTTTCACTTTCCCCCATTATGTAGATAGGGGAAAAATAGTTTGGTGAATTGGAAAGCGCGGAGTTAAAATTTCACCTCACAACGTAGCCTATGACGCTCTCAGGGTCCAGACATGTGACTGTGCAAAATTTTGTTGCTGTAGCTGCGACGTCTCAAACACTTTTCCTTTCACTTTTTTCCCCATTATGTAGATAGGGGCAAAATTGTTTGGTGAATTGGAAAGCGCGGGGTTAAAATTTCACCTCACAACATAGCCTATGACGCTCTCGGGGTCCAGACGTGTGACTGTGCAAAATTTTGTGGCTGTAGCTGCGACGGTGCAGATGCCAATCCCGGACATACACACATACACACACACACATTCAGCTTTATATAGTAGATATATATATATATATATATATATATATATATATATATATATATATATATATATATATATATATATATACATATATACATATATATATATATATATATATATATATATTAAGATTAACTCTTGTAAATGATATTTTAAGTATTGCAGAATTTGTGTCTCGCAGAAGAGACGCCGTCACAATATTCTAACACAGTATGCATGGGCTCTTTTTATTCCTCAAGGGTCCTAGTCATACACCATGTCCATCTGCTATTGTTCCAAGATCAAAGACACCATGTTGGGAGAAAGGGTCAATGTGAAAAGGGTGAGCAGTGAATTTACTGCTTGACTTCATTCCCTTTAAATAGGACAGTCACACTCACCAAATCCTAAAGAAAGGTCTGTCCGGTGTAACCTCCCGGTAGGATCCTTCATGGAAACTTTACTTTTCAAAAGAAGCGCCACATATACGGTATATGAGCAAAAACCACAGGACTACTGAATAATAGCATATTGAAAAGGGCTTCCGTAAATCAATCTTCATTAAATTGAATATATCTATATCATCATTGGGATCGCAAGATAAAATATTGATTGTATGATCTTACTGAAGCAATTTTAGACACATTTATGGTGCTAAATGGCACCATGCTATACAGAGTGTGAGAAAGAAACTACCGTATATAACAAACAAAAAGAATTTATATTTCTGCCATTCAGTTTGCAGCTGGATCCTAATCACTAAGATCTCTGCTATCTAATCCTTATAGGTTTCATAACAAAAACTTTGGTGGATGGATTTATTTCTGGCATTCGAAATGCCCAGACCAGCATCTTTAGTACTAATGATGCTTCACCTTACTAACGTACTAAACAGCACCCAACAGTATAAGCATGGACCTCTAAAAAAAAAACAAAAAAAAAAAAAACAATGACCATAGTATCGAGGTATTACAGCATATACCGTACAATATAAAATAACCGGAATACATGAAACTAACAGATAAATAATTTGTAGTTAACTTTACCACAAAAGTACAACAATATTGCCACTTTATTACCCGAATATCAATACAATATGTGAAAAGATCAAAACCGTTTAGGGTCGATTTAAAATGTAGTAGTAGCGTATGAGGTTCCAGCTCAGAAAGATAGAAACATATCAAGGCATATCAGTTTCAATAGCGTATGAGTATTACACTAAACAATGAAAGACTAATAAATAATCATGCCGAAAAAGAGTACATTAGTTTAGCACAATGCATATTCCACCAGTGTGTTAAAGTACTGGAATCAGAAAATGTAGTGACCACAAATACTATGAGTAAAAAAGTATAGCAGCAAATCAATAAAGTGGAAGCTCCTTACCTATGCCAGGAATGCGCACCTCTATGCCCCGACGCGCGTTTATCATGGATTCTTCGTGGCATGATGTCTATATCAGTGTGTTGTGCCTATAAATATATGGTTCCCTTCAAGTGAACATACGCAGTCTGATAATGTGGCGCATGCTCAGTGGAGTCCAAGCCTCCAGCGTTGTGTCCTACAAACCTGGTGATGTGAGAGGATCAAAGGACAGACTTCCCGTGACAGATCTATGTTTTGAGCTCTAATTGAGAACCTCATACTGTACCAGGTATCACGCTTTTGATCTTTTCACACGTTGTATTGATATTATTCGGGTAATAATTACTTGGATCTTTTTAAGTGGCTGTTAATAAAAATGTATTTTATTCAGTATCTGGAGTCCTCTCCTTTTTCACAAATGTTTATTTTTGTCCAGAATATGGTACTTTGTTTTTGACATGGTCACTTTGTCTCAGACTAAGGGCTTATGAACACAACAGTGATTTGCTCAGATGAGAAAAAGCGGTAAGAGTTTCATCAGGGTTTTTGATCAGTTTCACCAGATTTCTCTGTTGGGACACAAAAAAAACACTGAAGGGTGGTAGTGGGAGGGACCTTTTAAACTCTCGTGGTTTCCTATCCCACTATGGATAAAAAGGACGTCCTCCATGGTGCTGACAGGTGGTGACCTGGAAAATTAACTTTTTCATGATATTCTAATTTTGTGAGATGCACCTGTAGATGTGAATACTGTATATACTCGAATATAAGCAGAGATTTTCAGCCCATTGTTTTAGGCTGAAAGTGCCCCTCTCAGCTTATACTCGAGTTATTATCCCAGGGGGTTGGCAGCTGTCACATCACACTCACCCCGTCCTGGCACGGTCTCTGCTTCTCCGATGGTCTCTGGCGCCGGCAGCTTCTTCTTGTGTTCAGAGGTCATGTGGTACCGCTCATTAAAGTACTGAATATGGACATGACTCCACTCCTATAGGTGTGGAGCACATTCATTGCTTTAATGAGCGGTACCACGTGACCACTCAACACTGCAAGGAGTTGCAGGCCCCGGGACGAAGCAGGGAAATGCAGATACCGCGCCAGGAAGGCAAGAATAAGGGGGAGGGTACGCCATGCGATCTTCACCTGTCCCCGTTTCAACCGCCGGGCATAGGGAGCGATGACGTGTTTAGTGCGCGCCCTCTGCCTGAACAGTCACTGCAGAGACCTGGAAGACACAGCGGCGCGCGGCGATGGAACGCGGACAGGTGAATATTGCACGTGCCAGGGGCTTGAGCTAGCGGCGACACCGGCACCTGGCCCCCCATAGTGGGCTGGAGTCCCCGCCTGCTCACGACACTGGCACCTGGCCAGGTGGGTATGTCATTTTTTTTTTTTAATCGCAGCAGCAGCATACTGGACATATTTTTCTATGGAGTATCTTATGGGGCATCAACCTTTATGGAGTAGCATATGGGGCATATTATTCTATGGAGTATCTTATGGGGCCATCATTAACCATTTATGCAGCATTATATGGGGCATATTTTTTGTATGGAGCATCTTATGGGGCCATAATGAACTGTATGGAGCATCTTATGGGGCCCATCATGAACTGTATGGAGCATTATATGGGGCTCCCGATTCAATATGGATATTTAAAAAAAAAAAAAAAAAAAAAAAACATTTAACCTACAGATGTCTCAATTAATTTTACTTTTATTGGTATCTATTTTTGAAATTTACCAGTAGCTGCTGCATTTCCCACCCTAGGCTTATACTCGAGTCAATAAGTTTTCTGTGGCAAAATTAGGGGTCTCGGCTTATACAATTCGATAATATATATATATATATATTTTATTAACATTATTTTAAAGTACAAGTTGTGATATCACAAAGAAAAATATAAAAAAAAAATTAAAAAATACATGAAACATAAAAGCTTTATTTAAACAGTAGGTCATTTTCTAATAACACATTCCCTCTAAAGGTACCATCACAGTGAACGCTATCGCTAGCGATCCGTGACGTTGCAGCGTCCTGGCTAGCGATATCGTTCAGTTTGACAGGCAGCAGCGATCAGGATCCTGCTGTGCCATCGTTGGTCGGCGCAGAAAGTTCAGAACTTTATTTCGTCGCTGGACCTCCCGCAGACATCGCTGAATCGGCGTGTGTGACGCCGATTCAGCGATGTCTTCACTGGTAACCAGGGTAAACATCGGGTTACTAAGCGCAGGGCCGCGCTTAGTAACCCGATGTTTACCCTGGTTACCAGCGTAAATGTAAAAAAAAAAAAAACGAACACTACATACTTACATTCCGGTGTCTGTCCTCTCCGGTGCTCTGCTTCTCTGCACTGTGTAAGCGCAGCGGCCGGAAAGCACAGCGGTGACGTCACCGCTCTGCTTTACGGCTGGCCGGCGCTGACAGTGCAGAGAAGCACAGCGCCGGAGAGGACAGACACCGGAATGTAAGTATGTAGTGTTTGTTTTTTTTTACGTTTACTCTGGTAACCAGGGTAAACATCGGGTTACTAAGCGCGGCCCTGCGCTTAGTAACCCGATATTTACCCTGGTTACCAGGGGACTTCGGCATCGTTGGTCGCTGGAGAGCTGTCTGTGTGACAGCTCTCCAGCGACCACACAGCAACGCTGCAGCGATCGGGATCGTTGTCTAGATCGCTGCGTCGCTTAATGTGACGGTACCTTAAGTTGACCACTTGCTTTGAATGGCTTATCTCCTGATCTTGGGTTTGTACAGACACAGACTGTTAGCACATGTGCGGAATATCAGGTCTAACAGATGGACAGTGCTGACTTCATTTGGACCAGTCAGTTGGGCTATGTTCACATGTCCAGTAGTGATCCATTAGAACGGATCCAGCAGCAATCCGTTGGCAAAACAGTTGTGCAGACAACTTTAGTCCGCTTTTAAATAACTGATCTCGGCTGGATCCTTTTTTTGAACATTGAAGTGTATGGACAACGTATCTTAATTAGCCATCCGTTTTTCGTTCATCTGTAAAGTATCTGTTTTTTTCCTTACTGCATCTGGTACAAATGGAAGAAAATGGACGGTTAATTAACAGATCCGTTTTCCACAGACTTCAATGAAAAAACAAAACAAAAACGGACTGCTGCTGGATTCGTTCTAACGGATCATTACTGGACATGTTAACAAAAACTTAAGGTGGAGAAGGAGCTGGACAAAAAGAATGACAGAGACCCAGGAATGTGCACCAAGCACCAAATTAGCAAATCATAAAAGATCGTTTTCTTGCTAAGTAAACTAGATACAATTCTTCCTATGGCAAGATGCCCCCTACATGCTGATTTGATTTGTTCAGAAAGACTCCCTATAAAAGGGAACACCTGTCACCATTAAAAGCCGTCCTATAGAGCAGGGGGAGGGGAGCAGATTAAAATAGATTATGAAACAAAATCAGTATAATCTATGGTTTAAGTAGTTTCTAGTTGCCCTTTCTGGTCCAGTGGGCGGTCCAATCAGTGACTGACAGCTTTCTTTGTACAAGTGTGTATACAGAGGTAGCTGTCAGTCACTGATCGGACCGCCCACTGGACCAAAAATCGCAGAGGATTACATGAGTAAAAAGCACATATACATATATAATATTGTGAGAAAAGATTCAGTATATCAATCTGCTATTGCAGACATTACAGAATTTGTCCCCTACTTGGACAACCTCTTCTCATACTCTACGCTATACACCAATAAAATAAAAAAAAGCTTCTACTCCTCTCCTGTGCCGGCGCCGTTCCAGTGGTGTTGGCACTCACACTCACGGGGCTCTTGTGCTGTTATGACACATGAGCCTGGCAACCAATCAGCGCTAGCGTCACTTGCCCCGCCTCCTGTCGAACATGAACAGGAAGTCCGCGATCAGCTGCAGCCCGAACTTCCTCTAAAGCCGGAGTAACACTTGCGAGTGTGATGTGAGAAACTCGCGCGAGTCTCTCGCATCAATACCCGGCACTGCCGCCGGCACTCGGGACCGGAGTGTGTGTTGGCGGCAGTGCCGGGTATTGATGCGCGAGTTTCTGGCACTGAACTCGCAAGTGTGACCCCGGCCTTAGAGTTCAATCCGTATGAAGGCGAAGACAGTGACATCAGCGCTGATTGGGCGCTGGGCTCATGAGTGGTAACACCGTAAAAGAGCCCCGAGTGCCATCACCACTAAAACGGCGCAGTCACAGGAGTGAAGTATACTTTTTTTTATTTTAATCGGCACAAGCATTTAGATCAAGAAGGGCCTCGAACAGCTGACTGTCAGGAGAGAGAAGGCTTCGGCATGTTCAGTTTCAGACTGCCGATCCTTTGTTTCGGAGAAATTCCACCTCCAGAGGAGTCTTATAGAGAACACTGGAGTGGGACAGTTGAGCGAGACAGCGCCCAGCCCAACGATGGCATATGGGGGGGAATTTAGACCAAAAAAGGTCTAAAGAGAAACACCCAATATCAAGTTGCAAAATGATTTTGTGCAATATACGTAACATACACACCACAGCCAGAAAACAAACCCAAGTTCCCCTTCGGCAAGAAAACATATATTATCTGGGTTTCATTTTAAATTTGACACGGGCCCCGCTTTAAGATCCATTCCTTCAGATCAAGGTGGGCTTGTTTAAGAATGAAAAAAATACTTTAGAAAATATGTGGACCTCTGTAAAATGGAAAATGTATTAACGCAGCAGTTAAAATAAAACAAGAAAACTGACATTTGCCCCCTCCCCCCAAAAAAATATAGTAGTATGCCAGTATTTGGTATATTTGCTGAAAAGCACATTTTTTACCACAAATAAAAATTATTCATGGTTTAATAAAATCGCATTTGAACATTTTATAATCTCCCATATTTTTTATGGTCTGCCAGCACCTGCTTTAGGATGCATTGGCAAACAGCTACAGAGCTAGAAAATATGTTAATTGCAATAATTTAAACCACCTGCATAAGCCATGAAACCCCCCAAAATACATTTTCTGGAGGATATACTGGCAAGCACGGTGGCGCAGTGGTTAGCACAGCAGCCTTGCAGCGCTGTAGTCCTGGGTTCAAACCCCACCAAGGACAACATCTGCAAAGAGTTTGTATGTTCTCTCCGTGTTTGCGTGGGTTTCCTCCGGGTACTCCGGTTTCCTCCCACATTCCAAAGACATACTGTTAGGAAATTAGATTGTGAGCCCCATCAGGGACAGTGATGTTAATGTGTGAAAACTGTAAAGCGCTGCGGAATATGTTAGCGCTATATAAAAATAAAGATTATTATTATTATTATTATTAAGTTGGGAGGTTTAAAATGGGATTAGTAGAACATTTCTACAATTCAAAGCATCATCACCAGAACTCCTAAAATACTGACATAAAACATTCCAGCGATGTATCACTTAGTTTACTGGTTGCAGCAGTTGTGATAGAATCACCGTTTTCTCCCTAGTGCTGATCTAGCAGAGCTCAGAATGTTGAGCTCTGTATAACCCTGCCCACAGCACTGATTGTACACACACAACTGCCTTTGACTGAAAGCTGCTGATCAGTAGTGGGGGTGTGATCAGACTAGGAAGCACAAGCCACCTAGTTCTCTAATGATAATCTCCTGCTGATAAAACACTTATAGTACCAAGACTGCAAAACACAGCCTAATAAGTGATATATTGCTGGAATCATTGTCTCCACCCCTACATAATGGTGCTTCAAATTACGTAGCAAAAACCTGGCAACAGATTCCATTTAAATGCCCCACAGATCAATTTCATACGATTTAGACCAATAATCTACAGGAGATGCCTGAGTTTTTACGAATTTGGTAAGTTCAAATATGTAATCCACTACTAGGGGGCACAGTCACTACTATTTCACCTTCTAATTTATCCCTATTTTGCAATCTAGACACCTAAAAAATACATTAAACAAAAAAGATACAAAAGACAGAGAGTGGCAACATTTTCATAAAATGGCACAAAATAAAAAAAAAAACACCTAAAAAATTAACTAAAAACACAATTTTTGTTATTTTTCATTTAAGTCCTTATAAGTCAAATTGGTCTTAAGATTTACTGGATGCTAAAGTGCAAGCTTCATCGCTTTGTTCATCTGTACACAGAAATATTATACCTGTTGGATTAAGAGAGATTTAAAATAGGAAGCATTACTTATCCGGGGGAGAGAGGCTCAAGCTTTCACCCTCTGCAGATGCGTAGAACGTTCTAAAGGAAGACATCCTGCAAAGGCGAATTGTATAAAAAGGATGTTATCCGAAAGGCAAAAAAATAAAAAAATATAAGTAAGAATTAGGACGGGGTTACATTTTAATCCAGACTGAATTAATTATTTAGGACACCTACTGCACCAACTTTCACGTTGAACAACAGAATAAAACATTGTTTGTTTTTCATATTCCCTCTCCATTGCGGAGATGATGAAAAAAAAAAGTGAAATATCCTCTTTAACCCCCTGAGATATTTTTGTTTTTGCATTTTTGTTTTTTGCTCCCCTTCTGTATAGAGCCATAACTTTTATTTTTCGGTCTAAACGGCCATGTGAGGGTTTTTTTTTTTAGTGTGACGAGTTGTACTTTTGAATAACATTAGTTTTAACATATCGTGTACTGGAAAACGTGGAAAAAATTCCAAGTGTGGTGAAATTGAAAAAAAAGTGCAATCCCACAGGGTTTTTTTTTTACCATGTTTACTAAATGCTAAAACTGACCTGCCAATATGATTCTCCAGGTCAATACGAGTTCATAGACACCAAACATGTCTAGGTTATTTTTTATTAAAGTGGCGAGAAAAAAAATTTCAAAGTGAAAAAAAAAAAAAAATTGCGCCATTTTCCGATACTCGTAGCGCCTCAGTTTTTCGTGATCTGGGGTTGGGTGAGGGCTTATTTTTTGTGTGCCGAGCTGACATTTTTAATTATACCATTTTGGTGCAGATACACTCTTTTGATCGCTTGTTAGGATCCTATCCCTAAAGTAGTGAATATGAAACTTGGCACTCAGATAAGATTATTATTATTATTATTATTATTAATTTATAAGATGATCAATCTCATTAGACAACTGCAATGCAAAGTTTCTGTCTGCAAAACTGACCTTCATCAGTACACGAATTGCTCAAAGTGAAACATGACCAAGAGAAATAGCGCTATGGTTTGTAAGTGGTGTCCACAGCTGAAAACAAAGGGAAGGCGCTTGGGGTATAGAAGGTATGTTATTCATAACGAAACGTCTTTCAAAAGGGAACCTGTCAGCAATGCCCCGCCCAAAAAAACAAAAGTTCATATTGATGTGTTTCTCCTTAAAATATAAGCCATTTGATACCTTTAAGTCCCCAAAGTGTTGCTCCAGTGTCAAAAAAATTGCTACATGAGGGAGGCCGGAAGTGTATTGTGGCGTAACAATGTACTTCCAGCTTCTCTGTCTCCCTCTGCATTCTCCGTCTATCACCACCCTCCTCTGGTTGACTGTCAGGTCGTTGGCTTCCATGACGCAACACATCCATCAACCAAGGAAAGTAGCAGTAGGTGGTGAATACAGATGGCAGCCAAAGGGCCTGGAAGTACATGGTTCCTCCACAATTTACTTCCAATATCCATATACATTAAACAAGTAATATTTTGTCTCTGAATTAGATCTTTACAGACACAAAAAGATATTACGGTAACCATCTTTTCATTTAAAGAGCTATACAGGCATGTAAACTATTTGGGGGAGTGGTATAAGACACTGACAGGCTCCTTTAAAAGGCTATTCTCAAGTTGTCTCGTAAGCAGCACACGACTCTGTAGTCTCCTTACTTCCTGGCTTCTAGTAGGGCAGGCAATCCTCCTTGAGTAACAGTTCTGGTGATGACAGAGCTGTAGTATTAGTAGAAGTATGAAGCTCAGCACAAGTTCTGCTGTAACATTTTCAGCCATCAGCTGTTTGTTCTGGCGACTGACATCACTGCATTTAAACACATAGAAAAGTCAGGCTAATAGAACAAGCACATGGCTCAGGACAGTGAGAGCCATGATTATGAGAACTGCTCTAGGAGCAGCTTATAGACGGGACTACTGATTTTGCAAGATTTATACCAGTGCCTTGTCAGGAGCTGAGAGGGAGGGAGAAAGGTGAGTAGCTAACTACTATACATAAATCAGTAAGCTGGAGACAGGCGACTGGGTGTTAGGAGTTAACTCCTCTCATGGAATGTAGGGAAAATGCACATTAAACCCAAGCACTAGTGACCAAGCTCCATGGAATTTATCCAGCATGTAAATCGCTCATTTCTATCTGCTGTCATTCTCCAGAAAAAGCAAGTCAATTACAAACTTGCTTATTTTCATGCTGCCTATTTATTAACATGGGAATATTTTAAAGCAGTAAATATCTTTAGATTACTGGTTGAGGTAGAAGTTGATTAAAGGTGTTGTCCACTACTTGAACAATACCTTCTCAATTCAATTTATATGTTTTCCCCCAGTAAAATAGTACACTTATACCCATCCCTGGTATCGGTGCCATTCCAGTAGTGATGATACTAGCTCTCCCGTGGCTTGTGTTACATTATGTCACCTGATCCCTGTGGCCAATCAGCCCTGTCTTCACTCTCCCCACCTTTGGATGAAACAGACCTCAGGAGGAAGTGAGAGCTGTGACTGCTCGATCATCTCCACTGGACAGCTGATTCATCCAAAGGCGGAGCGAATCCAGGGCCGATAGTCTGCAGGGATCACGTGACACGATATAACACGATTCCTGGAAGAGCGATTGCAGACGCCGCTGGAAGAGCACAAGTATTGTTTTATTATTCTATTGGGGGGGGGGGGGAGAAATATGCTGATTGAGAAGGAACTGTCTGAGTAGTGAACAACCTCTTTAATGACATGTCTTAGCATAACCAAAAGACCCCAATACACATGAAATGAAGGTTGTCTAAATTCACCGATATTGTCAGGATAGGCTGATAGTCTAATGTGTATGGGCCCTCCCCGAGTCTTCCCAAACAGAGGAGGTCAATGGAGAAAAGGATCTGGCCTGTATGATATCTAAAGGCCGATCCTTTCGCTCTCCGGTAGTCTCCCAGGGAAGCGCACCTCTCAGAGGGAACACACGAGCGCTTGGCCGAGTAGAGTGTTCCTTTGTATGGGGGAAAGTCGGGAAGAGATAGCTGTTGGCCTAACAATCGTTCGGGCCAACAGCTTTCTAATGTGTTTGGAGGCCTTAACATGCTGTGACCGTTACTAAAGCAAAATAAAAACACAATTTGTTCAAAGAAATAAAGCATGTCATTCCTGAAGACCAAAACAGAGGCTTACACAGTATATAGACACCGATATAAACCACCCAGAAGTCCTCAGGGATTATTACGACTGAGGATTTACCTGGTTTTTCGCCATTCTATAAATATCTATCCAGCCCTGTGGTTGAACAACCATGCAGACCCATATAACAGTGTAATAGAGGAGTCAATTCTGCTGCACAGGCTGTGATAATGGATAGCAAATAAGGTCTGCTTTTATAATTAGCATAAGGAAAAATCGAAGTCTGGAAATGCCATATTTATAGACACAAAGCATTTACAGTACCAGTAATGCCACCTGACACTTGTTAAATTGATTGCACCGGAAAAACTGTACTTTAAAATACTTGTGGTCAAAAAAATTCTTATAATGAATAGACCAATAATACTTCGGAGCTACAAGCCAAGTTTGAAGTGTATATAGGATAATCGTCATGTATTTCCAGCCACTTGTTCAACACTTTCTCCTTAATTTCATCTGCAAAAAACAGACGAGGCCTTAGTGTGAAATTAATGGAAACTGTAAAGAAACCCAAAACCCGGATTGAAGAGAGGCTTCATCAGGTGCCATATGTACGGAGATGTTCTCCCCGAGATCCAATGTGTCTATCGGAGATTACCACTAGTGACGAGCGAGTGTACTCTTGCTTGGGTTTTCTCGCACGCTCGGGTGACCTCCGAGTATTTATGGCTGCTCAGAGATTTAGTTTTCATCACGGCAGCTGAATGATTTACAGCTAGTAGCCAGCCTAAGTACATGTGGGGGGTTGCCTGGTTGCAAGGGAATCCCCACATGTAATCAAGTTGGCTAATAGCTGTAAATCATTCAGCTGCCGTGATGAAAACTAAATCTCCGAGCAGTGATAAATACTCGGAGGTCACCCGAGCGTGCGAGAAAACCCGAGCAACGAGTACACTCGCTCATCACTAATTACCACTATACCAAAAGAGTTTGATGCAACATGCTCCCTCCCCCCAAAAAAACATCATGGACATGAGCCCTAAAAGGTGCATTCTTCATTACATCTATCAGATGAAGTCGTAGAAGCTAAATACTATAAAGAAAATTCATGACAGGTGGCAGGTAGGAGAGGTGACATCTTCTGCAGTAGTTGACGCTAGGACTTCAGATGGTGGAAGGATTGCACCAGAGCTACCCCGTCCATATGACAGATATATAACACTAACTCCCAGTGGGCTCTAGTTTTACAGTAGTCTCCAATAGAAATAATGTGGTTGCAGTAGGGTCATCGGGCCAACGTATTTAGCTCACTTGGGAGAGATTTACACGGCAGTCCCCCCATGTGCTACCCATTATTTTTAGATAGACCGTAGACCCATTACGATAAATGTGCCTTTTCACATGTACTTTGTGATTTTTTTTTCTATAGACAAACAATCAAACAAAAAAAACTAGACACCTGTCCTACACTTAGATCGGTTTTGCGGTTCAAGCTCGCCGATGCAACTCATTGGCACATGAAGGTAGCAGATAGATGTAGTCCATGCACTGTGCTGTTCATATTTTACTCTATAAGGCCACGAGGAGTTTTTGACACCACTTATTTTTACATCGTCGAAAACTCAGGCTCTTACAGTTCAAGCAAAGTGGATGGCATTTATAGAAATCCGCGGTCTAAGGAGCAACATTTCTCCTTGTGGAGAGTGTCAAGCCAGGCCTGGCATATCAGAGTGAGGAGACTTATACGCCATGCATGCTCCTTTGGGAAATTAAATATGCAAATTTTCTCTTCAGAGGAAGAGGACTAGAACTCCACCTAGTGGAAGTAGTAATCCTAAGTGTCAATATCCACCCTTTAACGAGCCTTGCCATATGACTGCAGATAAAAGCCTAACCAGAATCTCAAGAGTCTTAAGCCTCTCACCTAGCCAAATGACGATACCCTGAAACACTGCAAGCAAACTGAGATTCTGATTTGCCATTTTTTTCCTAAGTCATATGGCAAGGTTTGGTAAAGGGTCGATATTGACTCAAGATTGCTACTTTGAATAGGTGGCGCTAGAAGAGCCCTGAAGAGGCAATTTGCACATTTCAAATCCGCAACATGTCAATTTCTCTTGCCCGTTGTTAGGGCTAGCGGAACGCACCAAATAATAAGAAGGAATAAGGTGCATTCGCGGCCTGGGGTCCACCGTGCAGAGATGGAACCTGCTGCCAAGTAATGACGGACTATATGGCGGTACAATGTGAATACACACACGGGTTAACTTTACCCTGTGTGAAGGAAACGAACCCTGTTGCGTCACAGGGCCGCAGTACCGCACGTAACAAAACTAATAATTAAATAGCATGAGAGTGCGAACTGTGCCGTACTGGCGGACGCCACTAACCACCCAGACTTGGGTTAAAGAAGCGCTCTCATGGCGCGTGGCACCGTACTGGCGGTCACAGCAGTAGGTGCTGTTTCGTGTGTTAACGCTGAGAGTTCAGCCAGGCGCTAGATTGCAGCAATACACCTTACGCGAACAGTCATACACAACGGATGGGTCTTTCAAGGAACGACTTGCACTCATCAACACACACACGATTACAATTGTACACTAGCGCATGGCAGTGCGGTCATGCGAAGCTTATAAAGCTGCAGCATGTATAGGACCTTCCAATAAAGGACCAATGGGAAGCTGCCACAGAAGTTTAGCACCTTCTGTACCTTCCTGGAGGACCAATGGGAACCGCTGCAGCATCTGAGCATGTGACCCTCGATCTCCAACGGGAGATCTCACCCTGGGCATGCTCAGAAGGGAAAAAACAGGACCTAGTCCCAAAAGCATCCGCTCGCCGCTGCCCAGCACTGGCTTCAATGGCAGAAGCAGGAAAAGCAGCAGTAACCCTATGCACAGAGTGAGACTGAATAAGACGCTGGGACCGACGTCTCCGCTGAGCAGACTCCACTGCGGCTGGAGAAGAATGGGAGACCACAGCAGAGATGGTTCGAGATTCCCCCTGTGCAGAGGCGGGAACTCGACACCCAACACCCGTACTCTTGAGTTTTTTGTGCAGATTTTTCCCATAGACGTGCATTTGCTGTGAAAAATCTGAAGTTAAAAAATACGGTACATGTCTTCTTAATGAATTTCGGCAAAAAAAATTCCTGCAATCCGAACAGGACTATCAATAAATCTTGTCATCAGCTTTGTTCAAAACAGGTCGTGCCAAAAAGAAAAAAAAAAAAACGGAGTATCAAAAACGCAAAAAAAAGGCAAGTAAGCTTCTACATAATAGGTGTTGAAAATCTGAAACATAAAAAACTTATGATGGGAATGCAGCCTAATGGGTTAGTGAAGCCAAGCCCCCTCAACCATTTGTGTAAACCGGATGCAATGAATATTGTAAAAACTGACACAAACCAAAATGGATCAAGTACACCGAAATAAAACACGGACTGCTTTTCATGTATGACAAAATAAAATAAATAAATAAATGGGTTTTAGCCTCAATCTTTACATCATTAGGGTGTGTTTAAATGCTGTGAATTTGCTGTAAAATTTCAGATACAAATTTCCAAGAAAAAAAAAAACCACACACACGCACGCATGCACGCACGCACGCACGCACACACACACACACTAAATTTGACGATTCAATACACACGACAATAAGAAACATAATATATCAGAAAAATCTGCTTCTTTCTCCTCTCAGACTGATCATTTTCACAATTTTCAATTCAAGGGTAAAATCTGTATTCATTGAAGACAGATTATTACATTACTGAGACAGGAGATGGCAGTTGTTGCTAAGATTCTATGTAGACAGGAGGAGGTACGAGAAGCTCTGCCTCTGGCTCCCCTGTCCCACTGCTCTCGCCACTATACATACTTAACAACAGCCATCTCCTATCTCAGTAATGTAATAATCTGTCTTCACTGAATACAGATTTTACCCGTGAATCGAACATTTTGAAAATGATCAGTCCGGGAGGAGAAAGAAGCAGATTTCTCTGAAAAGATATATTACAAAGTTGCTTATTTTCATGTGCACTATCAATTCCCCGCCAAAAAATAAAAATAAAAAGTTACTATTTACATATAATAAGACTAAGGCCGGGATCACACATGCGAGAAACACGTCCGTGTCTCGCATGTGAAATCCAAGCTCTGGCGCCGACACTGTGGAGCGGAGTGTGCGGCCGCATAGCAACACATGGAGCCGCACGCTCCGCTCTGGAGTGCCGGCGCCAGAGCTTGGATTTCACATGCGAGACTCGGACGTGTTTCTCGCATGTGTGATCCCGGTCTAAAAAGCATGTACATGAGCAGAACTCCAAAGTCAAATCCACAAAAATAAACAAAACACACTAAAGACAGAAAATGGTTGCTGCCGCGGCATTTCTGCATATGGGCACGTGGCCTAAAGGGGGAATTCCAATAAAGTGATTTACTGACATGCCATATAGAAGCCTCAGCGCTGATCGTGGATGACCGCTGCCCCAGCTGCTCAAAATACTGTCAATACAAGTATAGCAATCAATGCAAAGAATACAGATTTTTTTTATTTATTTTTTTAAAGACGATTCTAAATAAATTCAGTGCATTCTGCTAAAAACAAAACCATTACACCCCCCACCCAAAAAAATATTCTTGTCCTGCAAAGACTTGCCATGCCCCTTATCACTACAATTCCAGAGCCGTCTGTTATGACATAAGGGGAGAGGGGCGTATAGAGGCTATTGACGAAAACCCTTTAAATTTTTTTTTTTTTTTGCAGAAATAAAATTCATCCGAGATGAGGCATAGCAATCATTCCTGGAACATGAACGTTAAATAGTGATGAAACGCAACAGCGAGGCATAATGAAATATCAACAGACCTGCTAGATTCATTATAGGGTGCAGAAAGAAGGGCCTGCATTGTGATCTCAAATATCACACACTACGGCACATGCTCCCTCAGAAGAAAGCCACTTCAATACCGCACAGATGTTCACTTAAATTGTCAGGGGAAAAATCAATGATCTTTTCAACAGAAGGATTTTGTTCCGGGATGGTCAGTGGTTTTCTTTTTGGAAGTGCCATCATTTCTTTATCACTTCTCCAGCTGTGACTTCTCTTCTCCAATTTATCAGGAGCAAAGTCAAGTTCAAAGCTACTGGCAAAATCGCTTAAGGAAAATCCTCCTGTTTATCCGCAGACTACGTCTGGTCTTAAATAACGCTGAACACATTTCCGAATCTACATGCATGTTAATAGTTCCTTCTTCAAAATTACGATTTTCTTAAAGGAGCGTCGATTTAGATCTTAAGGCTATGCCAACACGTTATTCTTGTAGAACAGAAAAAAAAAATTGTATGTAGACTATTTTTGAAAAAGAGTTGCGAACTTGAAACACGTAATGAAGTTACTATCAAGTACTACCACAACGTGGAACTACTACTTTTCCAGCAGTAGCGTGGTCAACCAGAAACGGCCATCTGATTTTACTCAATATGTCATTCTTGGCACTTGTGGTTCAAAAGGCATTAGATAAAAAAAGAAAACACAATACATCTTAGGCCGGAGTCACACTAGACCATTAAACGGCCGAGTGCAATGCAATAAAAAAAAAAATCGCATAGCACCCAGCTCAATGTTAATCTATGGAGCAGCTCCTATTATCCATTGTTTTCTCGGCCGTATTCAGGATCCGAGTGAAATCGCAGCATGCTGCGATTGTCAGCGTATCTCGGCCGGGAATCGCCAATGAAAGTCTTTGGGGGTGAGAAAAATACGGATTAGGCTACTTTCACACTAGCGTTAACTGCAATCCGTCACAATGCGTCGTTTTGCAGAAAAAACGCATCCTGAAAAAGTGCTTGCAGGATGCGTTTTTTCCCCATAGACTTGTATTGACGACGCAGTGCGACGGATTGCCACACGTCGTGCTTTGGTGGACCGTCGGGAGCAAAAAACGCTACATGTAACGTTTTTTGCTCCTGACGGACCGCTTTTTCCGACCGCGCATGCGCGGCCGGAACTCCGCCCCCACCTCCCCGCACCTCACAATGGGGCAGCGGATGCGCCGGAGAAATGCATCCGCTGCCTCCATTGTGCAGTGCGTTAAACGCTAGCGTCGGAATCTCTGCCCGACGCATTGCCACAGGGAGATTCCGACGCTAGTGTGAAAGTAGCCTTACACACGGACCATCAGTGTGACTCGCGAGAAATACGCACCGGTGTTCTATAGAAAAGCCGGCAATTCAGCACAGTGTACAGTAAAATCACACTGACATGTTTGACTAGAACAAATAAAATGAATGTCTACACATAGTATAGGCATATATATATATCTCAGTGAGACACATTATATAATATATATATATACATATATACTATATATATATATATATATATAGTTATATGAAAAAGTTTGGGCACCCCTATTAAATTGTGCGGGAGCCCACACAAGTTTTTTCCACGATTTAACCCTTTATTTTAACAGCTAGAGTCCCCAAATTTTGTACACATACACTTCTAACATTATTAGTGAGGAATATGTAAAAAAATACGGGATATGAAAGGGTTTACTGTATATATATATATATATATATATATATATATATATATATATATATACACACACACACACACACACAGTTATATGAAAAAGTTTGGGCACCCCTATTAATCTTAAGCTTAATGTTTTATAAAAATTGTTTTTTTTTGCAACAGCTATTTCAGTTTCATATATCTAATAACTGTTGGACATAGTAATGTTTCTGCCTTGAAATGAGGTTTATTGTACTAACAGAAAATGTGCAATCTGCATTCAAACAAAATTTGACAGGTGCATAAGTATGGGCACCCCACCAGAAAAGTGACATTAATATTTAGTAGATCCTTCTTTTGCAAAAATAACAGCCTCTAGTCGCTTCCTGTAGCTTTTAAGGAGTTCCTGGATGAAAGCATTTTTGACCATTCCTCTTTACTAAACAATTCCAGTTCAGTTAAGTTTGATGGTCGCCGAGCATGGACAGCCCTCTTCAAATAATCCCACAGATGTTCAATGATATTCAGGTCTGGGGACTGGGATGGGCATTCCAGAACAGTGTAATTGTTCCTCTGCATGAATGCCTGAGTAGAATTGGAGCGGTGTTTTGGATCATTGTCTTGCTGAAAGATCCATCCACTGCGTAACTTCAACTTTGTCACTGATTCATGAACATTATTGTCAAGAATCTGCTGATACTGCTGAATCTGCTGCCCGACTAATCCACCTGTCCCCCCGCTATTCCCCGGCCTCTCCCCTCTGTCAATCCCTTCACTGGCTCCCCATTGCCCAGAGACTCCGCTACAAAACCCTAACCATGACATACAAAGCCATCTACAACCTGTCTCCTCCATACATCTGCGACCTCGTCTCCCGGTACTTACCTACACGCAACCTCCGATCCTCACAAGATCTCCTTCTC
Organism: Ranitomeya imitator; assembly: GCF_032444005.1. Classification (NCBI taxonomy): domain Eukaryota; kingdom Metazoa; phylum Chordata; class Amphibia; order Anura; family Dendrobatidae; genus Ranitomeya; species Ranitomeya imitator. The sequence goes on from NC_091286.1 coordinate 69,059,700, forward strand.
TACTCCCCTCTTCCCACAATCGTATACAAGATTTCTCTCGCGTATCACCCCTACTCTGGAACCCTCTACCACAACACATCAGACTCTCGCCTACCATCGAAACCTTCAAAAAGAACCTGAAGACCTACCTCTTCCGGCAAGCCTACAACCTGCAGTAACCACTGATCGACCAAACCGCTGCATGATCAGCTCTACTCTCGCCTACTGTATCCTCACCCATCCCTTGTAGATTGTGAGCCTTCGCGGTCAGGGTCCTCTCTCCTCCTGTACCAGTTATGACTTGTATTGTTCAAGATTATTGTACTTGTTTTTATTATGTATACCCCTCCTCACATGTAAAGCGCCATGGAACAAATGGCGCTATAACAATAAATAATAATAATAATACTGGGAGGAATCCATGCATCCCTCAACTTTAACAAGATTCCCGGTGCCGGCATTGGCCACACAGCCCCAAAGCATGATGGAACCTCCACCAAATTTTAATGTGGGTAGCAAGTGTTTTTCTTGGTATGCTGTGTTTTTTGGCCGCCATGCCCAACGCCTTTTTGTATGACCAAACAACTCAATCTTGGATTCATCAGTCCACAGGACCTTCTTCCAAAAAGAAATTGGCTTCTCCAAATGTGCTTTTGCATACCTCAGCCGACTCTGTTTGTGGCGTGCTTGTAGAAACGGCTTCTTTCGCATCACTCTCCCATACAGCTTCTCAGGGCCGGCGTCAGCACCCGGCGCACCGGGCAAATGCCGGGGCCCTAGAGAGAGAGGGGGGCCCACTCACGCTGTCATAGATACAGCTGGGAGAGCAGAGCAGGAGATAACATGCTCTCTCCGCCCACAAAGTCACTGCTGGCTGCGTTCTCTTAACCCCTATGTGCCAGCTCTGACACAAGCATCTTCTCAGTCAGTCAGTGCAGCCAGGCAGGCACACATAGGGGTTAAGAGAAGGCAGCCAGCGTGACATTGTTTGTGGGCGGAGAGAGCACGTTCTCTGCTCGGATCTCCGCCCCTGGCTGGCTGCAGTGCTGCTGAAGTTATGAGGCAGATTCAAGAGGAGCTCCTAGTCCTACCAGTGCCTGAGTGAGTGGCGCTGCTATATACTACGTGGGCTGCGCTGCTATATACTACGTGGGCTGCGCTGCTATATACTACGTGGGCTGCGCTGCTATATACTACGTGGGCTGCGCTGCTATATACTACGTGGGCAGTGTTATATACTACATGGGCTGCTATATACTACGTGGGCTGCTATATACTACGTAGGCTGCGCTGCTATATACTACGTGGGCTGTGCTATATAATACATGGGCTGCTATATGCTACGTGGGCTGCTATATACTACATGGGCTGCTATATACTACGTGGGCAGTGTTATATACTACATGGCTGTGTTTATATGCGATCATGAATCTGGGTATGTGTTAAAGGGGGGGCCCACTGAGACTCTTTCGCCCGGGGCCCTCAAAAACCTGGAGCCGGCCCTGCAGCTTCTCCTTGTGCAAAGTGCGTTGTATAGTTGACCGATGCACAGTGACACCATCTGCAGCAAGTTGATGCTGCAGCTCTCTGGAGGTGGTCTGAGGATTGTCCTTGACTGATCTCACCATTCTTCTTCTCTGCCTTTCTGATGTTTTTCTTGGCCTGCCACTTCTGGCCTTAACAAGAACTGTACCTGTGTTCTTCCATTTCCTTACTATGTTCGTCACAGTGGAAATTGACAGGTTAAATCTCTGAGACAGCTTTTTATATCCTTCCCCTGAACAACTATGTTGAATAATCTTTGTTTTCAGATCATTAGACAGTTATTTTGAGGAGCCCATGATGCCACTCTTCAGAGGAGATTCAAACAGGAGAACAACTTGCAAGTGGCCACTTTAAGTAGCTTTTCTCACGATTACACCTGGCTATGAAGTTCAAAGCTCAATGAGGTTAGAAAACCAAAAAAAGTGCTTTAGTAAGTCAGTAAAAATTAGGTAGGAGTATTTAAAACAAGAAAATGATAAGGGTGCCCACACTTATGCACCTGTCAAATTTTCTTTGAATGCAGATTGCACATTTTCTGTTAGTACAATAAACCTCATTTCAAGGCAGAAACATTACTGTGTCCAACAGTTATTAGATATATGAAACTGAAATAGCTGTTGCAAAAAAAAACAATTTTTATAAAACATTAAGCTTAAGATTAATAGGGGTGCCCAAACTTTTTCATATAACTGTGTGTATATATATATATATATATATATATATATATATATATATATATATATATACCGTATATACTCGAGTATAAGCCGACCCAAGTATAAGCCGACCCCCCTAATTTTGCCACAAAAAACTGGGAAAACTTATTGACTCGAGTATAAGCCTAGGGTGGAAATGCAGCATTTACCGGTGAATTTCAAAAATAAAAATAGATCATTCTTGCCCCATAGCTGTGCCATATAGTGCTCTGCACCATTCATTATTGCCCCATAGCTGTGTCATATAGTGCTCTGCACCGTTCATATTTCCCCATAGCTGTGCCATATAGTGCTCTGCACCGTTCATATTTCCCCATAGCTGTGCCCCATATAGTGCTCTGCACCGTTCATATTTCCCCATAGATGCTCCACATATATGTGTGCCATTGCTGCTGCTGCTGCAATTTAAAAAAAAAAAGCCTTACTCACCTCTCTTGCTTGCAGCTCCCAGCGTCCGGTCCCGGCATCTCTCCGCACTGACTGTTCAGGCAGAGGGCGCCACGCACACTATATGCATCATCGCGCCGTCTGACCTGCACAGTCAGTGCAGATAGACGCTGGGAAGATGGAGCCCGGCGGCTGGAACGGGGACAGGTAAATATGCGATACTTACCTGCTCCCGGCGTCCGGCTCCATCCCCCGGACAGCTGGTCTTCGGTGCCGCAGCCTCTTCCTCTATCAGCGGTCACTGGCACCGCTGATTAGAGAAATGAATAGGCGGCTCCACCCCTATGGGAGGTGGAGCCGCTTATTCACTTCTCTAATGAGCGGTCCCACGTGACCGCTGAACAGGGGAAGAACTGCAGCACCGAAGACCGTGGGACAGGCGGGGAGTGCCAGGATTGCTGGAAGCAGGTAAGTATGCCTCAGCGCCCTCACCCGCCGACCCTGCCACCCACCTTGACTCGAGTATAAGCAGAGAGGGGCACTTTCAGCCCAAAAATTTGGGCTGAAAATTTCGGCTTATACTCAAGTATATATATATATATTTATTTCATACAGCGCTAGATAACAAAAAAGCCAGTAATTCAATTATAATAATAATTAAGCCAGGTTAATGATGGAGAGGCGTCAATAAGGCACCTATCCATTATTAATCCAATAGTAGTAAATGGTTAATAAAACACACACACACACACACATTATGAAAAAAGTATTTTAATGAAATAAAGACACAGGGTGTTGTAATAGTTTATTATACTTTTAATCCAAATGACGACCCTCGTTCTGTAAAAAAAGGAAAAATAAAAAAACAAGAATGTCCTATACTTTTCCGCCGTTACAGTCATGTCCCACGATGTAAATCCATCTGAAGGGGTTAAATAATTTTACAAGCAGGAGCCTGCTAATGCAGCTGTGCTCCTGACTGTAAAATCTGGGGAATGAATTGAAAGCTACCTAGACTTGAGGTGCTGCGCCCCCTGCTGGCATAACCTCATATGAACTCGAGCGTGAGAAAATATTCAGAAAAATTCCCACGCGGTTTGCTGCGGTTTTCTCAGATAAAATACGGCCGAGAAATATACGGTTGATGGAAGCTGCCCCATAGAGAAACATTGGTCCGTGTGCAATACGCCTCCCTCATCTGTATTTCGCTCTAGTGTGACGTCGGTCTAACAGTAACTTCAGTTGTGTGATGTGATCATATTAGGCACTGTTCAAATAGGCATTTGGGGCTCATTATTCAAGGACCCTATTATATTTAAGAGGGTGCATCAGGTGCTTCTGGTGTCCATCAGGAGATGTATCACGCACTGTCACTTTCATTGTTAAGTTCTAGGGTGCAGCACAGTGGCTCAGTGGTTAGTACTGCAGCCTTGAAGTCCTGGGTTCAAATCCCACCAAGGACAATATCTGCAAGGAGTTTGTATGTTCTCCCCATGTTTGCATGGGTTTTCTCGGGTTTCCTTCCACACTCCAAAGACCTACTGATAAGGAATTTAGATTTTGAGCCCTATTCGGGATAGCGATGATAAAGTATGTAAAGCGCTGTGGAATAAGATAGCGCTATATCAGCAATAAATAAATAATAGTGGAGTCACACAATGGAAATTAGAGACACAGATGAATGGAGCCTTATCACAGTCATGTCAACTACACAGATTCTTGTGAAGAAGGTCCACTACACAAAAGGATCTTACAGTAGTCCAGAGTCTTGCATGTGTACACCCCAGTGTTTTCTTCAAAATGGTGGATATATCCATATGAAGCAAATGGTTTTGATGGAAAAGTTTAGCACTCCATTTGTACAAAAATAAAAAAATCCAAAACAACAATCTTACGTAAACTGTCCACTTTTTGCCAATATGGAGAAATTTTTGGATTGATCTACAGAATATCCCACGAACTTATGCTCGAGGGATAAGCAAGCCTGAAAAGGAGAAGGCAGAAGTGGCTGTGCGTGCTTGGTGACTTGTTACTGAAGTCTATGATACAGAACAAGTCAAGTCAAGGTTTTCTGATGTCCTATAGAACTCAAAAGGTTTTTCTTGATCTGTTTAGGCCCCCAGACATTTATTGTATACCCCATTAACAAGTCATAAATGTCTCTTATGGCAACTTTAGGCTCCACACCAAATTTTTCACAGCACATTTCCAAAACTGATAATTTGATTGTGGTAGGCCATATTCAGATGGTGCTGAACAGTAAAGTTGTTGTGGAACTCTGTAGAAGAATGTTTCCAAAACCCCAGTAAAATAGTTTTGTAAAACCTTACACACTCACAATCAGCAGTATGCTCCACCTAGTGCGATAAGCAGGGCTGTGGAGTCAGTAAGCCACAGTTGCGACTCCGACTCCTGGATTTTATCAGGTTCCGACTCCTTCATAAATAGCCAATTCATAACAATAAATTTACTGTTGTCAAATATTAACATTGTGCTTATTCAGTTTCTCACCATCATATAAGTAATCAGACCACTTAGAGCAAAAACTATATTTATTAGAATATAGCAAATAACTTTTATAAACTTTTCTAAACTCTTGTAAGTAAATATGCAATAAACACTGTTATGCAGTTAATAAGAAGAAATCTATAAATTTGTCCTCAGAAAAAGTATTGCCTCTGTCAGATCCTCGTTCATGGATGCCCTCAAATCTGATCTAATTATTTTGAGAGCAGAGAACAACCTCTCTACACTAACTTGGGTTGGTGGCAAAGCAGTAACCACTCGGGCAACATCTCTGACAATGTCAGGATACAGAGGAATCGATTGTTGCACTCTTATTTTTGATGAACGGTCAAATTTCTCAATTTCTTTTAGTGCACATGAAAAATTCTGCTGAAATGTACTGGCTGTGTTCTTATCTGCTTATCACTGTTGTTCATAGTTTGATAGAACATATATATTTGAGTAACATTTATAAAATTCATATGAAAGTTCAATTATGAAATATTAAAACATTTTTTTTTTTTAAAGCTGGAGTCGGTACATTTCTACCGACTCCAACCAAAACTAAGGCTACGTTCACATTTGCGGTGCGTCGGGCGCAACCGCGGCAACGCATGCGTCCCTATATTTAACATGAGGGGCGCATGGACATGCGTTTTGTCGCCGACGCTGCACAACAACGCAAATGTGAACGTAGCCTAACTCCGACTCCACAGCCCTGGCGACAATTGCTAGCCATTTTTCTTTAGCAGACGGCCATGTACATCAGCTGATTAATAGGGAAGTTGGGAGGCATACTCTCAGCAAACAAAAGATATTTGCTCATATACCCAGCAATTATTTGGAATAACCAGTGACAGGACATATCTGCCAGAGTCAATGCTCCTAAGGGTCTCTTTGTGTTGACCTGTACTCCCAAGTTCCAAACCTTAATAGGGCTTTATGTTAAGAGTTGCGGGAGGTGAAGATGCTGCTGGTCATATTTTTTTCTATTCTGGCATTAAATTGACCACTCAATGACATTTTAGGATCTTACAATAGGATGACAATCAAAAACAAGATATCACCTATCAATAGGATAGAAGATCGCTAACGTATCGTAGGGGTCCAACTGCTGATACCTGCACCGATCGGCAGAAGATGGCACTGTATCCTAGTTACAAAAATGGAGCTGCAATTTGGATGTCTGACTGATGCTCAATTCATTCTCTATAGGGCTGACGGCAGCACTTGGCAGCGCCATATTGAATAAATTAAGCTTTAGCTGAGCATGTGCACTGCTGTACCATCCTAAGAGGTAAAAGAGACCCATTCTGCCACGTCCCAGAAGTCAGACCCCCATTCATCCATAAGGTACCAACTATGCTATGAAATCTTGTCCTTCACCAGATTACCCCATTAAGGCTGAATTCCCATATACCGGTTGTGTTTGGCCAAATGGTTTTGGTCTCAGTCAGAGATAACCGATTTACAAAGTTGGGCACCGGTTGGGTGACTACAGTGCTTTTGATCAGCCTCCTGGATCAGTCCAGGGCAATGACGGATGTGGCAAATGCTAAAAACAATTCTAGAAAAAAATAAATAAATACAAACAAACTCTAAGGGGTCAAGATACCCCATGTAAATCTTTATTAAAAAAAAAAAAAAAAGAAACTAAAATTTCATATTCAGGACTGCACAAACGAACCTGGAATAGATTACAGCCATAAACGTTTAGTATCCCAAAAATAAAAGGAGATAAAATGAAACACCTCGACTCAGCCCATCAGCACCCATGGAGACCACGGCATTTATGTAGACATTGGACCAAAATAAATAAATAATAATCTTATCTCATAGCAGAAAATGGTTTATGGTGGACCGTGAAATTACACAACAAATCCGTCTATTCCGTGCACGACCAACATCTGATTTTATACAAGATCCTTAAAGCTGATATAAAATTATATATATGTATACATAATAAATATGGTCATGCTAATATCTGTTATCATTACAATTTATAGTTATACAGCTGCTTCAACCAAAATAGTTTACTTGAAAAGACCCGAGGAGATAGAATTACAATGCGAAGCTTTCAAATCCTGTTACATTGAAGAGGATAATTTAAACCATTCACGACTAAAGGGAGGATTTTTAAGTAGAAGTTATTATGAATGTCAGGGTGTATTGGCGTGATCGATACAGTATATACACACCAGGAGCTGCATTCACGCTTCACAAGGGGGATTCATTTGTTGATCTTAATGTGGTCTGATCTACTGCAAAAAATGGTCAAGATGGTGAAGTCACCTTAATCAACACAAAACTTGGACTTCAGAACTACCAACGGATCATTTTTTAAGCAAATATCTTAATCTTTGCATCTTCTTTTTGCATTGTTCATACGCTGAAAACTTTCCACATATGGCACCAAACACATTTTTGCTCCCGAACGATGATCAGCTTTTCACATTGCTTTGGATTATTCTGAGACTTTGACAAGCCACCGGTCATATCCACCCAGAATGGCATTCCTAGGGTATTGTGCATAAGACGTCAAACTTGGGTGAGCCTACCTAGCTTTTAAGCAGAACTCCCTTCAGAAAATTCTGGTATTTTTAAAACGCTTCATGAGACGCCTGGCGTCTTCCATCTGTCTGTTGGGCTCCCTTTCGACTTTATTTAGCTCGTGGCATCTTCCTTAGGCACCATAAAAATGATCAGGTCACTTTTTTTTAAGCCGCTTTGTATGTTATGAAACCTGAAGTGGTTTAAAGACGATCATAAGACTTTACATACGAACAGTAACTACTGTAGTTTCTACATAGAAATGCACATGTTCAATCTTTTGCTCATTGTTTTAGGCGAGTGAGGTGAGTTTCAGGGCGACGTAGAAAGAAAAAGATGTGCACATAGCCTGACATGGTACCCTAGATGGCCATGTTATGCTCTTCCTGACAACTAAAAAGAGAAGTTGCTTTCCCGGAACATAGATTTCGACAGACGGAGCCCTGAATATGGAGCTTTGTGAAGATTTTTAACCTTAAATCAGGGGGTCTTCTACCTCTACCAATATATTTAAAAAAAAAAAAAAAAAAAAAAAAAAACACAACCACCAACTCCCATCTTGATGTTGGATAGAAGTACCTTGTTGCCCGAATCCTACAAATCACTAGGAAATTAAAAGCCATGATCTCTTAAGAGCTTTACTACTTCTAGTTAATATGGATTAAAGAAGTTCCATGATATACCGCAATCAATACATCTGCTGTTAACAGTAACTGTCTTTAACATTTCCCACAAAGGCCATTTTCACAAGGAATACCGGCCACAATGCATGAACTGACTGCAAACCCCACTGCATCATATGTGACACTGACCTAAAACTTTGATTATAGAGATTGGTGGGATTTCGTATGACAGAACCACTACCATCTTTGGACTGATATATATATATATATATATACACACACACACACACATACATACATACACACACACTTTTGAGTGTTTAAAGGGACTCTGTCACCTGAATTTGGAGGGAACAATCTTCAGCCATGGAGGCGGGGTTTTCGGGTGTTTGATTCACCCTTTCCTTACCCGCTGGCTGCATGCTGGCCGCAATATTGGATTGAAGTTCATTCTCTGTCCTCCGTAGTACACGCCTGCACAAGGTAATCTTGCCTTGCGTAGGCGTGTACTATGGAGGACAGAGAATGAACTTCAATCCATTATTGCAGCCAGCAGGTAAGGAAAGGGTGAATCAAAAACCCCGCCTCCATGGCTGAAGATTGTTCCCTCCAAATTCAGGTGACAGTGTCCCTTTAACTAAGGCATGATTAAATTTTTATAAATTGGCTCACATACAAGAAAAAAAAAAGAAAAGTGGAACAGGGTCTCTAAACATCTTCCAAAATCCAGATAACAATTGAAGAGGGTCTCTCAACAGCCAGAAAAAAAGTGGAAGAGGGTCTACATACATCTCCCAACAGTCAGGTAACAGTGGAAGTGGGTCTACATACATCTTCCAGCAGACATGCACAAATGTAAAGGTACATGACCAGTTAACAGATTACAATCTATAGTGCATTTCACATAAAGATCATTAAAAGAGGATTTTATATTAACAGATCATTGTACTTCCTAAGTCAGCAACACTGTTGCCCGTGATTTAAGATGAGCGCACAGTAGTAGCAGAACCCCACCGTGCGCCTTTCAACTTCCTTGTTACAATTGCTTCAATATGTTTTCACCCGAAATGGAGGGGGTGAAGGGACAAACATACCTGATGACCTAAACCAATGCTCGCTCCACCGTTATTAACTGCTTCACAAAAAAAAAAAAAAAAAAAACCATTCCCTTACAGAGGATATTAGAAATCTGAGACTGAAGATGACAGGAATGGCATCACTTCAACGTCAAGCTGATGGGCTACAGCTTAAGTTTTGCTCAGATTGTTATTTATCCCATGTTATCAACATCTACAATGAGTCCCCTGGATGTAGCACTGACATTCTCTTCTTGCCACATTTACAGTAGCGTCATTGAGGATTTTAGAAAACACTTTAGGTTCATGTTCTGGAAGAAATGACACATGAATTCAAGGTCAACTTTTGAAGTCCAATGTTTGATAGGGATGTACAAGGGAAAAAAAAAAAAGTCCAGAAAACCTTATACTCATCCAGCAAATCCACAGTGCAGTTGGACCATCTTATATCTCCTCTATAAATGTAGGACCTTGATGGCATAAATTGGGACATTTCAGGAGACGATTTTTATTCTTATGCCCAGTTTCTGACTTCGTGATAGTAATGATTGTACAACATGTATCATTACTGTGGCTTCCAGAGAACATCACAACTTCAGGAGAGATCAGTAGTAAGCAATCATGAAAAAAAAAAAAAAAAAAAAAAAAGTGCCTGTGGCAGATTTCTAGGCATATTGGCCACCTGGTCCGTGACACTTGTCCAGATATTGCTTAGGAAGGTGATAAAGTGATAGATCACGAATTTAATCACTCTGCCCAACTGCATCTAACAAATGAATGAGAACAACGACAATTAATTTCGGGTCTGAAATTAAAAGGTTTACCAAAGGAATTTTTTAAAAGGGTGAACCAATGTAGCCATAGGGATTCCTAGTACTGATCACACTGATATCCCAAAGGTTTCTTTACATAAGCCTCAACCTAGATCTTAAGGTACCGTCACATTAAGCGATGCTGCAGTGATCTCGACAACGATGTCGATCGCTGCAGCGTCGTTGTTTGGTTGCTGGAGAGCTGTCACACAGACAGCTCTCCAGCGACCAACGATGCCGGTCCCCTGGTAACCAGAGTAAACATCGGGTTACTAAGCGCAGGGCCGCACTTAGTAACCCGATGTTTACCCTGGTTACCATTGTAAATGTTAAAAAAAAAAAAAACAACACACTACATACTTACATTCCGGTGTCTGGTCACGTCCCTCGCCTTCAGGCGCCGGCCGTAAAGCACAGCGGTGACGTCACCGCTGTGCTTTGCTTTACGGCGCTCACAGTCAGTGCGGGAAGCTGAAGGCGAGGGACGTGACCAGACACCGGAATGTACGTATGTATTTTTTTTTTTTTTTTTACATTTACAGGGCCGCGCTTAGTAACCCGATGTTTACCCTGGTTACCAGTGAAGACATCGCTGAATCGGCGTCACACACGCCGATTCAGCGATGTCAGCAGGAGATCCAGCAACGAAATAAAGTCCTGGACTTTCCCCAGCGACCAACGATCTCCCAGCAGGGGCCTGATCGTTGGTCGCTGTCACGCATAACGATTTTGTTAACGATATCGTTGCTACGTCACAAAAAGCAACGATATCGTTATGTGTGACGGTACCTTTAGAGCAGGGGTCCCCACCCTGTAGGTCGGGAGCCACATGTGGCTTGCGGTCCCATGAATCGTGGCTCGCGGCTGTCTGCCAGCTTGGTGCATTAGCTCCAGATTTAATAAACTGGTATGAAGAGCTCATCTGAAAATGGTGAACATTGTGAGCAGTCCTACATAGAAGAGCAGATTTGGGTACACTTCTACTGGTCTTGGGGGTTTAAGTATGGTACGCTGGAGAAAGGATGGTACTACCGGTCAGAGGAGGTGCTTGAAGATGGATGCGACTGTGTTGGGAGTGCATGATGGGAGAATGCTGAATGTGGTGGGAACCCCTGGATCTTGGTATACTGCTTGGGGGGGGTAGGGGGATTTGTGTGGAAAAGCTTTGGCTATCATTATACCCGCAATGGAGGCTTTGGTTGCCACGACTGAGGGGGCAGTAGCTGGATGTGGCTCGCAACCCTCTTGCAGAGCTGAATGTGGCTCTCAAGGTCAGAAAGGTTGAGGACCACTGTCAGAGCATTGATGTCCTCCAAAATCTGCTCTGCTACACGTCTATGGTAGGACATGAGATTCCTAGTATTGATCCTTTTTGTCTCATACGGTCAGTGAAACCGGAACATACAGCAAAGTATCTCCCAAAGTATCAGTCAGAATACAGGACAATATACCAGTATGGTGATAAATCACATCTAGGGTAGAGAAAAACCAAACCTCAAACAGATCGATCTACGACATCCCAAAAAAACACTCAGATGCCCGTCTACAGATGGATTCCGCTACCCAAGAAAAGCTTAGATTCTATACATAGAGACACTCCAGAAGTCTGATGAGAGTTGTGGTGATGGGATACTGTCCCACTGGTCGTGAGTGATCATTAGAACATACAAGTAGAAAGAAAAGCCAGTTGTCAGCAATAGTCACAAATAGTTAATTGTAATGGTCAGGGCTGACAACTGTCTACATTCCTTGACTGTAAAAAAAATATGCAATTTTTTTTTCAGTACCTGAAAAATAAGTATTAGTTTATCGCAGCGTCGGATCAGTCACGTAACAGACCGCACCAGCGGTGGATGGTCCCTACTGACTATAATGGAGTCCAGCAGGTTTAGGCCACCGTGTCCGTTCTTTTACTGGACAAAGTACGAGAGGCTTTTCTGGCCAGATCTGCGACAGCCTCCAACACAGATCAGAGCGGAGCCCAAATTGGAGAAGACTGAAGGAGTTATTGCGATTTTTTTTCATGGACAGAACACGCACTCATAGTCTCTAGGCATGTTCACGGGTCTGTTTTTTTATACAGATCTCACCTATAGATACACATCATATCTAACCTACAGACACATCACATCTGACCTATACATTGTATCTGACCTATACACCGCACCTCATCTGCATATACATACCGTATATAGTGTGTGTATCTCACCTACAGCTCTACATATCTGACCTGTACATATATAGGGCATCTCCTCTATATATCAGAACTGTACATATATCTGACCTATATACATATCAGACCTGCACATATAGTGTATCTGCCCTATAGATATAGAGTGTATCTGTGCTATATACATATCTGCCCTATAGTTATACAGTGTATCTGCCCTATAGATATACAGTGTATCTGCCCTGTATACATATCTGCCCTATAGATATATCTGCCCTATAGATATATAGTGTATCTGCCCTGTATACATATCTGCCCTATAGATATATAGTGTATCTGCCCTGTATACATATCTGCCCTATATACATATCTGCCCTGTATACATATCTGCCCTGTATACATATCTGCCCTATAGAATAGATACAGTGTCTCTCACCTACAGCCATCTGCCCTATATACATATCTGCCCTATAGATATAGTGTATCTGTGCTATATATAGTGTATCTGCCCTATAGATATGCAGTGTCTCTCACCTACAGCCATCTGCCCTATATACATATCTGCCCTATAGTGTATCTTCCCTATACATAGTGTATCTGCCCTATAGATATAGTGTATCTGTGCTATATATAGTGTATCTGCCCTATAGATATGCAGTGTCTCTCACCTACAGCCATCTGCCCTATAGATATACAGTGTATCTGCCCTATAGATATATAATGTATCTGCCCTATAGATATATAATGTATCTGCCCTATATACATATCTGCCCTATAGATATATAATGTATCTGCCCTATATACATATCTGCCCTATAGATATATAATGTATCTGCCCTATATACATATATGCCCTATAGATATATAATGTATCTGCCCTATATACATATCTGCCCTATAGATATGCAGGGTCTCTCACCTACAGCCATCTGCCCTATATACATATCTGCCCTATAGATATAGTGTATCTTCCCTATACATAGTGTATCTGCCCTATAGATATAGTGTATCTGTGCTATATATAGTGTATCTGCCCTATAGATATGCAGTGTCTCTCACCTACAGCCATCTGCCCTATAGATATACAGTGTATCTGCCCTATAGATATATAATGTATCTGCCCTGTATCCATATCTGCCCTATAGATATGCAGTGTCTCTCACCTACAGCCATCTGCCCTATATACATATCTGCCCTATAGATATAGTGTATCTGTGCTATATATAGTGTATCTGCCCTATAGATATACAGTGTATCTTCCCTATACATAGTGTATCTGCCCTATAGATATAGTGTATCTTCCCTATACATAGTGTATCTGCCCTATAGATATGCAGTGTCTCTCACCTACAGCCATCTGCCCTATAGATATATAGTGTATCTGCCCTATAGATATATAATGTATCTGCCCTATATACATATCTGCCCTATAGATATATAGTGTATCTGCCCTATAGATATAGTGTATCTGCCCTATATACATATCTGCCCTATAGATATACAGTGTATCTTCCCTATACATAGTGTATCTGCCCTATAGATATACAGTGTATCTTCCCTATACATAGTGTATCTGCCCTATAGATATGCAGTGTCTCTCACCTACAGCCATCTGCCCTATAGATATACAGTGTATCTGCCCTATATACAGGGTCTCTCACCTACAGCCATCTGCCCTATAGATATACAGTGTATCTTCCCTATACATAGTGTATCTGCCCTATAGATATAGTGTATCTTCTTCCCTATACATAGTGTATCTGCCCTATAGATATAGTGTATCTGTGCTATATATAGTGTATCTGCCCTATAGATATAGTGTATCTTCCCTATACATAGTGTATCTGCCCTATAGATATAGTGTATCTTCCCTATAGATATAGTGTATCTGCCCTATAGATATGCAGTGTCTCTCACCTACAGCCATCTGCCCTTGCTGACACATCCGTCACTCACACTCCCTCTGACTCTGCGGCAGCTCAGTGCGGTTCCTCCGTCTCCATTCCCCGTTCACACCGGGTGTCGGAGCCGCAGGTGGCATCTTCCATCTCCAGACTCACCTGGTGCTGGCTGCTGGCATTGGCCGGGCTGGCAGGACTCCCTCGCAGCACAGTGATGTGCAGTGTGAGCAGCACAAGTCCCAGCAGCAGCAGGAGCTCCGCTGCCAGCCGCACCATCCTCTTGATGCGTCCAGCTTTCAGTGCCCGCTCGCTCGGGCCGGCTGCACCCCCGCTCTCCGGGTCCAGGGGGGCCGGCTGGGTGGAGGAGCCGCCGCCAGCACCGCCACCACCACCGCAGCAGCAGCACTTGGGAGCCACTGCGGGACAGGAAGGAACAAAGCCCCAGGGAAAGCTTCAGGGGAGGGCGGAGGCGGCTGAGCGGCGGGCAGGACTTGTCGGAGCCAGCGGAGATCCCGCTTCCACATGGGCTGCACCCCAGGACGGCGATTCCCCAAGTGCGCACAGGTGTGCAGTACCGCAATCCACCGGCTCCAGTGCGGGGGCCGCTGTGCAGCTCGGGTGCTCCGTCCTATGGACAGTCACATAGCAGGGCGCCTCATGAAGGCTCTCCAGGCTCCGGCTGCTGTAGCGCCATCCCAGGACTCCGTGCACTCCCCTACCTGCCGCACGTAAGACGCTCCTCCGGTGCGGCCCTGTCCCGACTACTCCCGGCACTGTCTGTCAGTGTCTGCACGCAGCGTGTCATGGGCTTTATAGTGCAGAGCCCGGGGCTGTAGCGCTCCCCTCCCCCTGTCATTACCGCCCATTCTCCCCTCTCCCCCCTCGCTCAGGGATAGTTTACAAACAATGTCCCTTCTCCGCACGAGGCTCAAGTTGGTTTCATATTCATCAGTTACTTATTATCAACAAATAATAATCATCACAATAATAACATACAATGCAGCGAGGTGCCCTGATGTGAAGACGCTTAAAAACAGCTACACAAATGATAAAACTGGCACGAAAATGGGCATCAAACTGGGCACTGATGGGTGTTAAAGGGTTAAATGACTGGGCCACTGATAATCACACTGCGGACATATAGAACAGGGAGCCCCACATCAAAACCAGATCTCTCCGGCCTGGCCCAAAAAAATGGGTTCTGGGCATCAGAATTGGCATCAAAGTGGGCAGACAGTCGATTGTGGACATTTGAATAAGTAACTCTTGTTTTTAAGGGGTGAAATGCAGAGGCGTAGCTAGGGTTTTGGTTGGGGGGACTTCTGAGTGGGCCCATAACCAGGTAACCTTGATTACAGCTGGGTGACGCACCCTAATACTGGAGGAGAACCTCACCAGATGACTGCGATGTTACTGAAGATAATCTCTATATGAAGACCAATATGGATATTACCGCCATATGGTCAGTGGTAGATACCAGTCCTACAGAACATATAAGAGATCACTGCACAGTTACAGATAATGACTGACCGCTGACGTTCTCTGATGGAATCGTTCATTTTTCCCGACTTTTCCATCTGGCCCAGACCGACATGACAACTTCTTCCAGCCACAACTCGTCTGCAGAGAATAGAATAAATACACATTTCACTTCTCACATTCCAGCCCCATCACCATCTATTCCCAACCTGCACAACCTCCTCATCCTGCTGATACCCCAATACTGAGCCGCTGCTGCTGTATGTGTCCCTATTACTACACCTGATACCACAATACTGAGCCGCTGCTGCCCTATGTGTCCCTATTACTGCTCCTGATACCCCAATACTGAGCCGCTGCTGCCATATGTGTCCCTATTACTGCCCCTGATACCCCAATACTGAGCCACTGCTGCCGTATGTGTCCCAATTACTACACCTGATACCCAATACTGAGCCGCTGCTGCCGTATGTGACCCTATTACTGCACCTGATACCCCAATACTGAGCCGCTGCTGCCGTATGTGTCCCTATTACTGCACCTGATACCCCAATACTGAGCCACTGCTGCCGTATGTGTCTCTGTTATTGCTCCTGATACCCCAATACTGAGCCGCTGCTGCTGTATGTGTCCCTATTACTACACCTGATACCCCAATACTGAGCTACTGCTGCCGTATGTGTCCCTATTACTGCACCTGATACCCCAATACTGAGCCGCTGCTGCCGTATGTGTCCCTATTACTGCACCTGATACCCCAATACTGAGCCGCTGCTGCCGTATGTGTCCCTATTACTGCCCCTGATACCCCAATACTGAGCCGCTGCTGCCGTATGTGACCCTATTACTGCACCTGATACCCCGATACTGAGCCACTGCTGCCGTATGTGTCTCTATTATTGCTCCTGATACCCCAATACTGAGCCGCTGCTGCCGTATGTGTCTCTATTATTGCTCCTGATACCCCAATACTGAGCCGCTGCTGCCGTATGTGTCCCTATTACTGCACCTGATACCCCAATACTGAGCTACTGCTGCCGTATGTGTCCCTATTACTGCCCCTGATACCCCAATACTGAGCCGCTGCTGCCATGTGTCCCTATTAATGCACCTGATACCCCAATACTGAGCCGCTGCTGCCATATGTGTCCTATTACTACACCTGATACCCAATACTGAGCCGCTGCTGCCATATGTGTCCCTATTACTGCCCCTGATACCCCAATACTGAGCCGCTGCTGCCGTATGTGTCCCAATTACTACACCTGATACCCCAATACTGAGCCGCTGCTGCCGTATGTGTCCTATTACTGCCCCTGATACCCCAATGCTGAGCCGCTGCTGCCGTATGTGACCCTATTACTGCACCTGATACCCCGATACTGAGCTACTGCTGCCGTATGTGTCCCTATTACTGCACCTGATACCCCAATACTGAGTCACCTCTGCCGTATGTGACCCTATTACTGCCCCTGATACCTCAATACTGAGCCGAGGCTGCCGTATGTGACCCTATTACTGCCCCTGATCCCCCAATACTGAGCTGCTGCTGCCATATGTGTCCCTATTACTGTACCTGCTGTGTGGTTCTCTGTGCCCTCTAAATTCTAAAGCAACTCTCTACAATATAGTAATGCCGGGTGCAAGTGCTCTAGAAAACAGTGCCCATATTTTGCCCCCCTACAAAGTAATAATGCCCTGTGTGTGCCCCTTTGATAGCCACAGTAACCTGAGTTCCCCTATAACAATAAGTGCCCACTTTACATTTAATAATGTCCCGAGTTTCCCCCCTGTACAGCTCCCCTATACACAGCATGATGTTCTCTTATACACAGTATAATGCCCCCTCACTGTATAGTACCACCCACACAGTATACTGACTCCTTAGTAGCCTCTAAACTGATGTCTCCAACAATGTACAGGGTGGAGCGCGGTAATTTGCTTTTTTGCACTGCATGCTGTGGCGGCACTGTCGGTCGAAGAGAGGGGAGAGTGGGTGTGGCTTACAGTGGCTGATGGGAGATTTGTATTCCTCTGCCTTTCAGTTGCCATCATGCAGTGGACACGTGAGGAGAGGTCATTTTGTGTTGAAGCGTATTTTTCAAATGCCCACTCGATCATTGCAGTGCAGCGTGCTTTTCGTTTACAATTCGCTGTTTCTCCACGCGGACGTGTTCCTGGACGGCAATCAATTGTAAATTGGGTGAATGCATTCAGAACAGCAGGGAATGTGTCATGTGTACGAAGGGGACCTGAGAGAAGGATTACAACACCACAAAACATCGAGAGAGTTAGAGCAGAAGTACTGCAATCTCCGAAACGCTCTGCTCGGAAGCAATCATTTGCTCTTGGCATTTCAAGACGTTCTCTCCACCGGATTCTTCATGATGAACTGAATTTTCACCCGTATAAAATGTGCGTGGTCCAACATTTGTCAGCATGGGACTATTTGACACGGCGGACCTTTTGTGAAGACATGTTAGCAACGATACCCCGTGACGCAATTGTGTTTTTTTCTGATGAGGCACATTTTCACCTCAGTGGGTGTGTAAACAAACAAAATATGCATTACTGGAGTGAAACAAACCCCAGAGAAGTTCACGAGAGACCTCTGCATTCGGACCGCGTCACTGTGTGGTGCGCCATATCACGAGTAGGCATCATTGGTCCTTACTTTTTTCAGGATAATGGTCGTGCCATAACTGTGAACTCCGAACGGTACTTGTCTATGATACAGGATTATTTTCAGCCGGCTCTTGAGGTAATGGAACTAGAGGATACATGGTTCCAACAGGATGGTGCCACTGCACACACAGCGAGGGTTACCATGAATTGTTTGAGGCAAATGTTTCCTGGACGGCTTATCTCTTTGAGGGGAGATGTGAACTGGCCAGCACGCTCACCAGATTTAGCCCCATGCGATTTTTTCCTTTGGGGTTACCTGAAGTCTAAGGTGTATATCAACCGTCCCAACACCTTGGAAGACCTAAGGAACAATATTGAAGCTGAAATTGGCAGAATACCAGTGGACATGCTTGTTAGAGTTCATGAAAACTTCAGAAAACGTATGCAGCAATGTGTGGATAGCGAAGGTCGACATTTGCCAGATACACTATTTAAAACCATGTAATTTAAAAATTCCATTACTGTTCAGTATAATTAAAATATAAAATAAATTTTTCTAATGATCATAATTTTTTTATTTCATTCCCAAATCAGCAAATTACCGCGCTCCACCCTGTATAATGACCCCCACACTGTAATCTCCATACTTTATGATGGCCCCCTAGATAGCCTTCATATACAGTAGCATAATGCACCAAGTAGTCCACAATATAGTATAATGCACTCCCCATAGGCAGACTCTATAGCATAAGGCAGCCGCCATAGGCAGACACTGTAATAAGGCAGCACCTCCATAGGCAGACCCTGTAATAAGGCAGCACCCCCATAGGCAGACACTGTAATAAGGCGGCAGACCCTGTAATAAGGCAGCACCCCCATAGTCAGACCCTGTAATAAGGTAGCCCCCTTAGTTAGACCCTGTAATAAGGCAGCGTCTCCATAGTCAAACCCTGTAATAAGGCAGCCCCCCATAGGCAGACCCTGTAATAAGGCAGCCCCCCCATTGGCAGACCCTGTAATAAGGCAGCGCCCCCATAGGCAGACCCTGTAATAAGGCAGCCCCCCCATAGGTAGACCCTGTAATAAGGCGGCAGATGCCCATAGGCAGATCCTGTAATAAGGCAGCAGCACCCGTAAATAAATAAAAAATACTCACCTCTCTTCTTCCTGGTTCCTGCGCTGCTCCTGCTGATCTCCTGACAGCGGGCGCTGGGCAGTGACGTCATCGCGCCTGCTGTCAGTGTCAGACGCCGACACTGACAGGGGGATGATGGAAGAAGGAGCATAGCACTCTTCCCATCAATGCGATCAGCTGTTTCGGCTAAATGCCGGTACAGCTGATCTTCTGATGATGGCGGGGGCCCACTGCTGGCACCAGGCCCCCTCGCCTGATCAATTCTCCCTGCTCTGCCGCAGAATGTAACTATATTGGAGTGCTGCGTGCGCCGATACAGTTACAGTAGCGTAGCTCCGGGTGGGCCCCCTCAGAGCATCGGGCCCCAGGTGCCCGCACCCTCTGCCCCCCCCAGTAGCTGCGCTACTGGTTAAATGACTTTGGGCCACTGATCTCACACTAAGAATACATAGTGATATGATAGTGATGCCCTGCATCAAACCCAGGTCCCTCCAGCCTGACCCAAATAGGTTCTGGGCATCAGAATTGGCATCAAAGTGGGCAAACAACTGTGCAGAGGAGCAGAGACTCCGGGGTGTGCGGAGGAGAGGAGAATCAGGTGTGCGGAGGAGCGGAGACTCGGGGGTGTGCGGAGGAGCAGAGACTCAGGTGTGCGGAGAAGCAGAGACTCAGGGGTGTGCGGAGAAGAGGAGACTCGGGGGGGGCAGAGGAGCGGAGACTCAGGTTCGCCGAGGAGTGGAAACTCGGGTGTGTGAAGCAGAAGCAACTTGGGGTTGTGCGGAGGAGCGCAGACTCGGTGTTGTGCGGAGGAGCGGAGACTCGAGGGTGTGCGGAGACTCAGCAGTGTGCAGAGGAGCGGAGACTCGCGGATGTGCAAAGGAGAGAAGACTCGGGTGTGTGGAGGAGCGGAGACTCGGGGGTGTGCGGAGGAGAGGAGACTAGGGGGTGTCTGGAGGAGCGGAGATTCGGGTGTGCGGAGGAGCGGAGACTCGAGGGTGTGCGGAGGGGCAGAGACTCGGGTGTGCGAGGAGAGGAGACTCGAGGGGGTGTGGAGGATAGGAGACTCGGGGGTGTGCGGAGGAGCGGAGACTCGGGTGTGCGGAGGAGCGGACACTCAGGGTTGTGCGGCGGAGAGGAGATTCGGGGGTGTGCAGAGGAGCGGAGACTTGGGAGGTGTGTGGAGGAGCGGAGACTTGGGTGTGCGAAGGGCGCAGACTCAGGGGTGTCTGGAGGAACAGAGACTTGGGGGTGTGCAGAGGAGCCGAAACTCTGGTGTGCGCGGAGGATTCGAAACTCGGGGGTTCGCGTTGGAGTGGAAACTCGGGGGTGCGAGGAGGAGCGGAGACTCAGGTGTGTGGAGACTTGGTAGTGTGCGGAGGAGCAGAGACTCTGGGGGTGCAGAGGAGCGGAGACTCGGGGGATGTGCGGAGGAGTGGAGACTCGGGGGTGTTCGGAGCAGAAGCGACTCGGGGGGTGAGCGGAAACTCGGGGGTGTACGGTGCAGAAGCAACTCGGGGGGGGGGGGTGAGCAGAAGAAGCGACTCGGGGGTGCGCGGATCAGCGGAGACTCGGGGGTGTGCAGAGGAGCAGCGAATCAGTCTATGTGTCCACAGTCAGTATATAGCAGCGTATTTTCGCTCCATTCTAATCACGCATGTAATGAATGGCTATAGGTTAGACTATGCAGCTGAGATAAATAATTGACATGCTGAGGCTCTTGAACCCGCACCACGGGTGAGTTTACACAGACTTAAATAGAAGCACAGTGGTCAAGGGATTTATAGAAATCCCATCCACTGTGCTTGTAATGTAGGACGCAGCGCAGGTGAGCGGTGTTGAAAACGAGGCTATTTGGTATCATGGGCCTCAGCTGTGGGCAGGAGTAGCAACTCAGGGGTGTGCGCAGGAGCAGCGACTCGGGTGTGCGCAGGAGCAGCGACTCAGGTGTGCTCAGGAGCAGCGACTCGGGTGTGCGCAGGAGCAGCGACTTGGGTGTGCGCAGGACCCGCCACTCGGGTGTGCAGAAGAACCCTGCACACCAAGGATCCAAAACAGTGTGCTAAAAAACTTTTACTCATAAAAAAACTTTTAACATGCCATTGTTAGAGAGATTAAAATATATATATATAAAAATTAAAACACAATGCGTTTTGGCTCTCCAGCCTTCATCAGATAATACACCTGATGAAGACTGGATAACCGAAACGCGTTATTCTCTCTAATAATGCCATGTTAGAAGGGTTTTTTTTTAACATTAAAAGTTTTTAGCACACTTTTTTGGATCCTTGGTATCTTGGGTGGAAGCACCCTGGCTTGGTTTTCTCCATTCTCTATCTGTACCCCATAGTAATCAATATATACAATACACCCCATAGTAATCTATTTCTACAACACATCCTCTGGTAACCTGTATGTTCAAGACATCCAGTAATAACCTGTCTTCACCTGTATGTACAATACACCCCATAGACCCCATAGTAACCAGAATGTCCAATATACCCTATAGTAACCTGTATGTACAATACACCCCATAGTAACCAGTATATACTGTAGACCCCTAGTAACCAATATGTACGATACACTCCATAGTAACCAATATGTACAATGCACCCCATAGTAACCAGTATATACCATACACCAAATAGTAACCTGTATGTATAATGCACTCCATAGTAACAAGTATATACTATACACCCCATAGTAACTACTATATACCAAGCACCCCATTGTAACCAGTATATACCATACACCCCATAGTAACCTGTATGTATAATATAGTCCATAGTAACCAGTATATACTATACACCCCATAGTAACTACTATATACCATGCGCCCCATAGTAACCAATGTATACCATACACCCCATAGTAACCTGTATGTATAATGCACTCCATAGTAACAAGTATATACTATACACCCCATAGTAACTACTATATACCAAGCACCCCATTGTAACCAGTATATACCATACACCCCATAGTAACCTGTATGTATAATACACCCCATAGTAATCAGTATATACCATATACCCCATTGTAACCTGTATGTACAACACACCCCACAGTAATCTGAATACCCAAAAGTAACCTGCTGACGGCCAATGTCGCCATCATCGTCATTCTCCTGGGAAGTTACACAAACCAAATATTTTTCTTTTCACAAATCTTTGATTTTGTTGTCATCATTTACTGAAAGTACAAAAACAGAAAACTATAATTTGTTATTGCCACAATTATGCTGATCGGAGAATCGTGTTGTTAGGTCATTTTTACAGAACAAAACAGCACAGTAAGAACAATAAACACTGGTGGAATAGTTTGGTTTCTTTTCACCACATACACAGTGTCATTCAAAACTCCAGCCGCCCCACAAATTACCAAGCCCTCTTATGGCTACGTTGCAGGTACCGTAAACTGAAAAAGTTATGACTCTTGGAGGAAAAAAAAAAGGAAAAATGAAAGCACAAACAAAATAAAATTACTGTGGTCCATACAGGCTAATATGTACAAGGGCCATTAGATTAAATTTCGGACATGGTAGATTTATAGCACAAATTTGGGTGACAGCCTTAATAATCTGAATTGGTTTAGCCGTAATAATTACATTTTTTTTTTAAATATCTAATCTTTGATTAAATTTCAAAAATGAAAGTGGTCAACTTAAGAACATAGCAGCTCAAACTACTTTTATCTGAATATTTGTCTAAACATTGAATACTTGTCCCAAAGTTTGGCCTGTTGTATGTTTGTTTCTGTTGTATTGTTGCACGTGCATGGATTTGTTCATATGAATTTCCATCTCAATATGGTGGCAATGTAAAAGGCTCTTTTGGTCCATTTTAGGGCTTATTCTGATGTCAGGCATTTTTCTTGTATGCAAAAAACTTTCTAAATTTCTTCTGTGTTTTTGATCTGATATTCATCAGGGTTTGGTCAAAGTGTCATTTTTTACCATCAGAATTTCATCAATTTTTCTCATGAAAAAAAAACCAATGATGGAGGTTTCTCAGGCTTCTCCTGTCAAATAGTTTGTGAAAAACAGACACCAATACATGGCATCTGACTGTCCGATTTTTTCACAGACCCATAGATTTGTATTGGCGACTTTGGTCCCTCCCACGGATCAAAATTGGACATGCTGAAAAAGAGAATGGACCGCACCTCCAAAAATCATACATTGATCTAATGCCGCCAGGCAAAACTATATATAACTGAACATCAGGTTCTTAGTTTAACATTCCGATCAGACTTCACGGCGTACCTCTTAGTGTGTCCCTATCAGAGCAGCGCCATACGCCGACCACCGCCGCAGCGACAATGCATCGGTAGGGCTGACTGCCTGTTGGTTCACAGCGCCCATGCTGCAAAACAAAGTCTTGAGAAGGCGAGTTTCAATGCTCATTTCGGATGGTGTGGGTGCTGTGTGGTGGCCATTGTAGCTGTGGTTTTGTGTTGATGGGGCGGCATGGTCTGGAGTCATGGGGACTTTATCTTGCAACATGGTTGCTGTGAGGCACCAGGCCGTCCATCCTGCTGGTGCATTGTCGCTGCTACTGCGTAGGCAGCGCCATATTGGAGGAGACATTTTTTTTCTTCTCCAGTAAGATGGCGCCGTGAAAAAAACGCGAAAAATCAGCAACGTGTGCACACAGCCTTAATGTCAAAGAGTCCCACTGGATATTTAAACTGCATAGTCTATATCTGGATGGACTCAATAAGGTATTGGAACAAGTTTAATCCCTTAGTGACAGAGTCAATTTCGACCTTAATGACCAGGCCACATTTTTGAGATCTGACCACTGTCACTTTATGTGGTAAAAACTCTGGAACGCTTCAACGGATCCCACTGATTCTGAGAATGTTTTTTCATGGCATATTGTACTTCATAATAGTGGTAAAATGTGTTTGATATGACTTTATTTGTGTAAATATATCTGAAATTTGGCTAAAATGTAAAAAAAAAACAACGCAATTTTCCAAATTTTAATTCTTACGCCCTTAAGTCAGAAAGTTATGTTACATAAAATAGTTAAAGGGAACCTGTCACCCCGTTTTTTCAGATTGAGATATAAATACTGTTAAATAGGGCCTGCGCTGTGCGTTACTATAGTGTATGTCAGTGTTCCCCAAGTTCGGTCCTCAAGAGCCACCAACAGGTCATGCTTTTAGGATTTCCTTAGTATTGCACAGGTGATAATTGCATCACCTGGACAGGCAAGCATTCAATGACCTGTGCATTACTAAGGAAATCCTGAAAACATGACCTGTTGGTGGCTCTTGAGGACCGGACTTGGGGAACACTGGTGTATGTAGTGTACCCCGATTCCCCACCTATGCTGAGAAATACATTACCAAAGTCGCCGTTTTCGCCTGTCAATCAGGCTGGTCAGGTCGGGTGGGCGTGTTCACAGCGCTGTTTCTTCCTCAGCTTTACGTTGGTGCCTAGTGGTGTGCGCATGTTGAAGTGACTAATCCACTGTGGGCACGTGAACAAGCAGCGCGCGATCTTCGCTGTCATCCCTTTCATCGGTGGGGGGCGGCCATCTTCCTGGGGCCGCGCGTGCGCAGATAGAGTGCTCTGCTGCACGGGGCTTCAGGAAAATGACCGCGGGATGCCGCGCGTGCGCACAAGAGATCGCGGCGGCCATTTTCCCAAAGCCGAGATGCAAACTCGGCTTTGGGAAAATGGCCGCCGCGATCTCTTGTGCGCACGCGCGGCATCCCGCGGCCATTTTCCTGAAGCCCCGTGCAGCAGAGCACTCTATCTGCGCACGCGCGGCCCCAGGAAGATAGCCGCCCCCACCGATGAAAGGGATGACAGCGCCGATCGCGCGCTGCTTGTTCACGTGCCCACAGTGGATTAGTCACTTCAACATGCGCACACCACTACGCCACCAACGTAAAGCTGAGGAAGAAACAGCGCTGTGAACACGCCCACCCGACCTGACCAGCCTGATTGACAGGCGAAAACGGCGACTTTGGTAATGTATTTCTCAGCATAGGTGGGGAATCAGGGTACACTACATACACTATAGTAACGCACAGCACAGGCCCTATTTAACAGTATTTATATCTCAATCTGAAAAAACGGGGTGACAGGTTCCCTTTAATAAATAACATTTCCCACAAGTCTACTTTACATCTGCATCATTTTTTAAACATAATTTTTTGTTAGGAAGTTATAAGGGTTAAAAGTTGACCAGCGATTTCTCATTTTTCCAACAAAATTTACAAAACCATTTTTTTAGGGACCACAAAATATTTGAAGTGACTTTGAGGGGCCTATATGAAAGAAAATATAGAAAAGTGACACCATTCTAAAAACCGCACCCCTCAATGTACTCAAACCCACATTCAAGAAGTTTATTAACCCTTCAGTTGCTTCACGGGAACTAAAGCAATGTGGAAGAAAAAATGAACATTTACATTTTTTTCACATTTTTTTTACTGTAGCTCCAAATTTGTTATTTTCACAAGAGTAACAGGAAAAATGGATCCTAAAATTTGTTGTGCAATTTCTCCTGAGTATGCCAATGCCCTATATGTGGGAAACGCAAAATGACTGGAATCGAGAGCAGATGCCATGTAGCATTTGGAGAGCACCTGATGTGCCTAAACAATGGAAATCGCCCACAATTGACCCAATTTAGGAAACTAGACCCCTCAAGGAATGTACCTGGATTTGTGGTGAGCACCTTGAGCCCCCAGGTGCTTCACAGAAGTTTTTAACATAGAGCTAATAAAATGCAAAATCACATTTTACCCACAAAAATGTACTTTATTTTTAGAAAGGGGAAAATGGACCCCAAAATTTGTTGGGCAATTTCTCCTGAGTACGCCGATACCCCAAATGTGGAGGAAAACTACTGTTTGGGTGCACAGCAGGTCTTGGAAAGGAAGGAGTGGCGTTTTGGAACGCAGACTTTGATGGAATTTCACATTTGGAGAGCTTCTGATGTGCTTAAACAGTGAAACCCCCCACAAGTTACTCCATTTTTTAAACTTCACCCTTCAAGGATTTTATCCAGGGGTATTGTGAACATTTTGAACCGACAAGTACTACACAGAATTTGATACCATTTGGTCGTCACATTGAAAATTTATATTTTTTTCGCAAAAATATTGTTTTAGCCTTAATTTTGTAATTTTCACAGTGGATAATAGGAGAAAACGGACCACAAAATTTGTTGCACAATTAGTTATGAACACACCAATACCCGATATGTGGCCAAAAGCCTCTGCTTGGGCACATGGCAGGGCTGCGCAAAGAAAGAGCGCTAATTGGGATAGATTGTGAATGCCATGTCGCATTGAAGAGCTCTAGACATGTAAAAACAGCAGAGACCCCCCATAAGTGACCCCATTTTGGAAACTAGACCCCTCGTGGAATTCATCTAGGTGCAATGAGTATTTTGAACCCATAGGTGCCTCACAGAATTTTAGTGGTAAAAATGTAATTTTTGTGTTTGCTGCAATTTTGTCAGGTACACAAGGGTTAATAGGTGAAACTATACCCCGCAATTTATTCCCCAATTTCTCCTAAATGCGGTGCTGCCCCACACGTTGTCAGAATTTACTGTTAGGCCACACGTCGGGGCTGAGAAGAAAGGAGCGCTATTTGGCTTTTGGAGGATAGATTTTGCTAGATTAGTTTGCAAGCGACATTTGCAGAGTCCCGAAAATGCTAGAGCAGCAGAAAAGCCACTAAAGTGACTCCATTGTGGAAACTGCACCTCTCAATAAATTAATCTACAGCTGCAGTGACTATGTTGTAACATCCATCCAAGCCATGCTTTTTTTCTGGAGAATTGCACATCTGCCAGTCTAGTACCCATACATTGTGCCCCCATACATTGTGCCCAGCTTGTGCTGCTGGTGATATGCACCCGTAAATTAAATGTCTTCTCTCCATTACAATAATGCCAAACATGTGGCCACTTACAGTGGTTTAGGCACAGTGGGTTCAAGAGGAGGGGGGCATTTGGTATTGGGAGCGCAGAATTCACTGGATTTTATGTGAGAGAGCGGGAGCCTTGTGGCTTTGCCAGATTCTTCTAGCAGTAACGTGGGAACCCCCTATAGTTAGAGTGATAGATGACGAACCTGAGTTGGGTCTGGTTTTGTGCAGGATGAGTTACAGTTTTTATTGGTAACATTTTGCGGTACATAATATTGTTTGATCGTTTTCAGTATAACGCTGGATCAAATTCTTGTGTTATACATTGAGTACTTACCTTGGGGTTTCCGTGTAAATCCCACAAAAATGTGATTCAGACTACACTCCCAACAGAACCACCCACCATGAGGCAGAAGGAGACACTTCATACGCCATTTGGCATCTGCTTCAGTGGTCTCCATCTTTAAGGCATGCACAGATCTGTGGTCATCCACACTTGTGCACTAATAGATGCCTAAAATGATGAGATGCCGCCAGAACAACGACCAGTCCAAAGTGACTCCATCTGACTTATGAGTGTTTGGTTCCATCTGAGGTTTCATCTGAATCGGGTGAATTTACACGGAAACCCCGACATAAGCGATCAGTGAAGAGCGCATGATAAATGTGAGCCGGGCCTTATTTCGATTTTTGGGAGGTAGAATGAACAAATAGATAGCAGTACAAGAATAGTTTTTATTTTTATTTTTGCGCAGTCCACCATGCGGTATAAGTGATAAGGCTGATTTATTCTTTGGCTTCTCGTCTGGTGCGATTACAGCTATATCAGATTTATATAGGTTTTTTTAGGTTTTGCTGCTATCAAACAGTAAAAATGCCTTGTTATAAAAAGTTGTTTTTTTTTGTCGCCATATTCTGAGAGCTGTAACTTTTTTATTTTTTGTCAAACAGAGCTGTATGAGAGCATATTTTTGCAGGGCAACTTGCAGATTTTTTGGTACCATTTTGGGGTTCATAATTTTTTTCATCACTTTTTATTCAGATTTTTCAGACACAGAATGAACAAAAAACAGCAATTCAGTTATTGTTTTTGTTCATTTACTAAGTGGTAAAAGTGATAAGAACGATTTGTTCGTTAGGTCGGTATGATTACAACGATACCATATTTATATTTTCTTTTTATACTTTGCTATTTTTACAGACTAAAAACAATATTTTACAAAAATGAATTTGTTATCTTTTTCTGAATGAGCCATATTAGGGCTTGTTTTTTGCAAGACGGATTGGTGTTTTCATTTCTACCACTTTTTTTTTACATAAGACTTTTTGATCACATGGTAGTCACTTTTTTGTGAGTAACTATGGTGAAAAAGAGACATTTTTGGCATATTTTTTATTATTTTTATTATTTTTTTTTAGCATCATTCGCCAAGCAGAATAAATAACATGCCAGTTTTATACAGTGGGTCGTTTCGGATATTGAGATACCACTTTTTTGTGTATTTTTTTGTTCATTTTTGTTTTATCATAAATGCTTTTTTTTAGTGGTGAAACTGCTTTTCGTGATTTGTGTGTGCTTTTTTTTTTTTTTTTTTTTTTTTACATATTTTACTTTACTTTTTTCCCTTTTTACTTAGTCCCACTGTGGGACATGTATAATTTTTATTTTGATCACTTGTCTCATACACTGCTGTACTCATGTACATTGCGTCATTTCAATGACAGTTAATCCCATTTTCTGACAAAATAAAGCTCGCTGCCCACATACTGCCCATCTCAACAAGAGTGACTCCTTATATCCGGGGTCTTTTCTCTCTTCTGCTGGCACACCTCCATCATGGCCAAGGTGATGAATCACGGTCTCCCCTTGGTTCTTTTTGAGCCTTTGAAATGCAATGGGCCCTATTACTTACACCTTAGATAGGGGATATATTGTCCTTTTTCTGTCAACTAAATTTCTTAAGTATTTTTCCTTATCAATTTAGTAAGTAATTTTGTATTTTCATGTAATGACCTCGGTGGTGACCATTAGTAATTTAAACCCAATCTAAACTTATTCCATTAATAACCACCCACCATTTTTGATCACTGAGCTTATTACTTACCCACTTACACATATTTCATGCAGTACACTATCAAGTGCTTTGGAAAAATTAAGGTCTATGAAATTAAATTATTCATCCTAGTTCAGTCATACACATTAGATGACTGTCGGACAAACAATGCTTAAAAAAACATTTGTTCGACAGCAATTTCTGCTGACTTTCCCATACACATGAGCGCTTGTTTGGCCTATGAGAAAGCCACAAACAGACATTTCTGCCAACAGCTTATCTCTGGGAGAACAAAGTGACCGGCATTCCCAAATCAGACTCAGTAAGGGTACCGTCACACAGTGCAATTTTCATCGCTACAACGGTACGATCCGTGACGCTCCAGCATCGTAACAATATCGCTCCAGCGTCGTAGACTGCTGTCACACTTTGCAATCTACGACGCTGGAGCGATAATTTCATGACGTATGTGCGATGTAGAAGCCGTTGGTTACTATGCGCACATCGTATACGATATATGTTACACCATGCGATCATGCCGCCACAGCGGGACACTAGACGACGAAAGAAAGTTTCAAACGATCTGCTACGACGTACGATTCTCAGCGGGGTCCCTGATCGCAGGAGCGTGTCAGACACTGCGATATCGTAACTATATCGCTCGAACGTCACGAATCGTGCCGTCGTAGCGATCAAAATTGCACTGTGTGACGGTACCCTTAGCCGAACTTGTCGATATCGGCAGGTGTGGCCAACAGTAGCGTAATGTGTATGCGGGGCTTAAGACTAAGCTCCTCATAGAAGCTAATCAGATTAACCAGGTTTCACTATACCTTGGCCTTCCAAAATAGTTTTTTTCTTCCTCTAATCGATGACAACTGATGTCCATATGGTATCAGTGGTCATACTCCTTTTTTCTCCAGTTTTTACCGCAAAACTGTAAAATATGGTGTTTTCTGATCCTGCTTCTTGAAGGGTCTGATGCACCATATTAATGTGAATGACCTCAAACCAAACTTTTTATCAATTTCCCTCCAGTATTTCATTGTCATGTCAGGGCCCTTTCACACATCAGTTTTTTGCCATCAGTCACAATCCGTCGAATTTTGAAAAAAACGGATCCGTAACAGATTGTGAAGAACTGATGCAACGGATCCGTTTTTTTTGCTGGATCCGACTAGCTGATCCGGCTAATTGGATCCTAAAAAAATCGGAGCATGCTCAGTTTAAAATAAACGGAATCCGTTGCTGGATTCTGTCATTTGACAGCTCCGGCACGATAGGCTTCCATTCTAGCAAACGACGGACGGCGACGGATCCGTCGCTGTCCGTTTTTTCGACGTACACAAAAAACTTTACTTTGTCCGTTGTCTCCAGTCGCCGGACAGACAATTTTCGATGGATCCGGCGAATGACAGATGAAACGTGAGGCTATCCGTCGCAATCCATCGCTAATAGAAGTCTATGAGAAAAAAACGGATCCGGCGGCATCAGTCGCTGGATCCGTTTTTTTTCAAAATTCGATGGTTTGCGACTGATGGCAAAAAAACTGATGTGTGAAAGGGTCCTCAGAGAGAAAGTAACACCAAGTGGCTGTACAGATAGGAATGAGGCCTAAGAAGACCCATCCCTCATAACATACTGATATGAGGCTATACATTTATTTTCATTGATAAAATCCAGGATACCATTTTACTTACAATAGAGCTTCTCTGTGAGATATTTCAAAATATTTTCTGAAAAAGGTGCCCCAAATTGGAATTTGGCACTGATGTTTTTCCTGTCAGTATCTATCAATGACTGGGATGTCCTTACTATTTCTGTCTCTCCTAGAGAGCATTTTTCACATGTGTAAGAGAACTGTAGTATAAGCAGCTTTAATTTCCTGTAAGAAAGGAAGATTCCATTTAATACTTAAATAAGAAATGACAGGCCGGCATACCTACAGTACATACACCGTAACATCAGACACAAGGTCACAACACATTTCAAATCAGTATGCCAAAAAAATAAACTGTAGGAAACGACTGTGTGAAAGGTCAGTGAGGGCCGACCTGGGCAGCGCGTGTACAGGAGCCTCATTGTGGTTTTTGTAATTTTTGCCACATGGTTTCTAAGTACCATCACTGTAAGTGTTCTCTGGGCCATCTTTATAGGAACGGAAATATGAATAAGAAGTGGGAATGTGGCCCCTTCTCCATGGGATTGTAAAAAGGATTTTCAGATGGTGCCTGGGCCAAATGGCACTATAAACAGAGGCAGTGGGTTCATCCTCACGTTCCGAGCATGCTGACTAATAGCTACTGACTTTCACATAAATATGGTAACTCATAACATAGGAATGCTTGGTGCATAGTTAAAAGAAAATCACTTTTTCAGCAAGGACAATTTTTGGTGCCTCAGAAAAGCAAAAGAAAAATGTAACATATAATATAAAGTGCAATAAAGTCCTCGTTTCCGTCCCACAGAACTGTGATTTTCATGACCTTTGGGGACACTTGTAGGGAGTACAGAGGCTGCCGTCACCCTGGTGCCTCTGGGGGAACCAAAAGCCTCTTTGTTACATAACAGAATCGGTACAGATTTTGGTTTGAAGTCCAGTAGTGTCAAGCTTTGCCAAGACCTGTGTATTTGGTAATGTTTCTTTAATGGTAACAATAGAGAAAAAATCCAGGATCACGATCCTCATAAAGCTTACTTTTATTCCAGCATATTAAAATCCCGGCATCAGCTGGAAGGTGCACAGGGTGGAAGTCATGGGCGAGGGGCTGCTGTGTTTCCACACCTTGGCACCCTACAGATGAATAATGTCCTGATTCCCGTGTGCTATGCGTATGGTGCAGTACACTCATGTTTCTGCCTCAGGCCTCCTCTGTCTCCACGATTCCAAATCCAGGGACATCCGCACACAAATCAGGGGACACTCGCTTCTTAACAAACAGTTCCACTTTACTTAAGAACATGAGTTCAATTGTAGTTACAGCACAGTATGTTTCCACGTTCGCTGTTTGTTCCGACTGAGCTATCCCTTCGCTTAATGGCTCCCTCTTCGCCTGAGATACTCCACCCGGCTTCACAGTTTCCATGAGTCCCGTCCCATCTTGCTCATGTGTTTACCCATCTGGCTTCCAGTTATTGGAAGGGAATAAGGCACGTTTCCCAGTGCCTAGTTCGGACTGTAGGCACCAAGTGTTACAGGAATGCCCGCTGGAGACAGGTGCCGACGTTCTCATACTGCCGAACAGTGCGTACTTCTCATGCCCTCAACCCTCTGGCCTTGAACTTCTGCTAACATTTTATCTATCTCAGATATAATCTCCAACTTTCCCTGTACTTTTGCTAAATGCTATACATAGATTACATTATATATTTCTTACAGTACATACAATAACCAAGTACATTAGTGCCTAGAAAACTATGCAGTTTCACATATCATAATAATCACAAAAAATGCAATAAAATTACATACTTTGTATAAATGCTGTTTTGAGAAGGAGCGGCATATGACATCCCCCAGTTACACAGCCATCAGTGCAAACATGAAGCATTGTTTGTTCCAATTTACAATGCTAACACCTACCAAGGGAAAAGATGGCAACTTCCTGATCCCACTCACCCTGTGTCCGTCTGCTATTCCTGGTGTGTCCACTGGCGGCAATCCCATCACCCATCTTTCCTGATCCTACTCACCCTATATCCGTCTGCTATTCCTGCTATGTCCATTGGCTGCAATCCCATCACCCATCTTTCCTGATCCTACTCACCCTATATCCGTCTGCTATTCCTGCTATGTCCATTGGCTGCAATCCCATCACCCATCTTTCCTGATCCTACTCACCCTATATCCGTCTGCTATTCCTGGTATGTCCATTGGCTGCAATCCCATCACTCATCTTTCCTGATCTCACTCACACTGTATCCGTCTGCTATTCCTGGTATGTCCATTGGCTGCAATCCCATCACCCATCTTTCCTGATCCTACTCACCCTGTATGCATCTGCTATTCCTGGTATGTCCATTGGCTGCAATCCCATCACCCATCTTTCCTGATCTCACTCACCCTGTATCCGTCTGCTATTCCTGAGCTCCTTCTCTCCTCCACGCTTATTCACTCCTCACCCAATCGCCTCCAAGACTTCTCCTGAATATCACCCATCCTCTGGAATTCTGTGCCCCAACACGTTCGGTTATCCACCACATTTTGATCCTTCAAACTGAACCTGAAAACCCACCTCTACAAAGAAGCTTACAGCCTTCAGAGCTACTGCAACCCCCGACCTACTGTCTCTTTCCCCATAATCCTGTAGAATGTAAGCCCGCAAGGGCAGGGTCCTCTTCCCTCTGTATCAGTCTCTCATTGTTAGTTTTGTTTACTGTAAGTGATATTTGTATTTTCATGTAACCCCTTCTCATGTACAGCACCATGGAATCATTGGTGCTATATAAATAAATAATAATAACTTGCTGATTGCTGGGCACTGAGACTCCTATTGATAAAAGATTGAGGCTTTGTAGGGCATTGTTTGAATATAGCGACGCACACCACCACACCAATTACGGTACAATGTATGGGACAGATGAGATAGCGGAGTACAGCACTCCAATTGCTTTATTCAAACAATGTACCTCAGGATCTCGGGATTGGAGGTGGTCCTACACTGTGAACAATTATTAGGTATTTTGACCATATCATTTTTATGCAGTTTTTCCAACTCCAAGCTGTATAAACTTGAATGCTTATTGGATTAAGCAGATCAGGGGATGTGTATTTGTGTAAGGGTGCTTTCACATTGAGTTCGGTGGCCCCATCGGGGCATATGTAAAAACCCACCCGCAAAACTGAGTTCGGACGTATGTGCTGACGGGGCCATTGACTGTAATTATGTAGCCCGAGCGAACGTGCATTCTAACGTGCATAGTTTTGCCTACTGAAGGCAGACACCCAGACGCAGTCTACTACATCTGAGTGTTCACCTCCTGTAGGTGTACACTCCCGAAAATGGTGCACGGCAGAGCTCATGTTCACTCTGCAGTCGCCATTACAGTCTATGGCCCGCTGGTGCATACATCTGAACCCTGTTTTGTGGGGAGTTTGGATGTAAACTCCAATGGAGCCACTGAGGGGTGCAGAGACGTGATGTGAAAGCACCATTAATGAGTGAGGGTGAGGTCCAAGGGTACAACAACCTTTATCACGGTGTGCAGATTTATTGTGCAGCTTGTTTTTCTCAGGTAAAATGGGTCAAAAAGAGATTTAAAGGGAACCTGTCAGCAGGATTGTGCACGGTAACCTACAGTGTCAGGTCGGCACTGTTATACTGATTAAAATGATACCTTGGTTGATGAAATCCATCTTGTGGTTGCTCCTTAATCTTTAGTCTCAGTTTTACGTTAATGATATGCTCGCGCCCCAGGGCAGCCCGTGGGTGGTGGTCTTCATGTGGTGCTCTGATTAGGTATTCATAATGCAGACTGCTAACAGGTCACTGATCCCTCACTGACCTGCTCCCTA
Organism: Ranitomeya imitator; assembly: GCF_032444005.1. Lineage (NCBI taxonomy): Eukaryota > Metazoa > Chordata > Amphibia > Anura > Dendrobatidae > Ranitomeya > Ranitomeya imitator. The sequence goes on from NC_091286.1 coordinate 69,094,666, forward strand.
GTTTGCATAATCAATATCTGTACATACTTAAAAAAAAACAAAAAACTTCTGCGGGCAGGTGCTAGCCTGCAGCATAATCGCAGGTTTCATGTGCCAATAATAACTGTTTTTCATGTTATTCAGCTAGAAAAAAAATCTATTTGAAAATGAGGCCCGCTGCGCCCGCGGTGTATATAGATGTGATCCGATAGCTGCTACTGTGTGTGCATCGGCGGCGCTGCGCCCGCGGTGTATATACATGTGATCCGATAGCTGCTACTGTGTGTGCATCGGCGGCGCTGCGCCCGCGGTGTATATAGATGTGATCCGATAGCTGCTACTGTGCGTGCATTGGCGGCGCTGCGCCCGCGGTGTATATAGATGTGATCTGATAGCTGCTACTGTGCGTGCATCGGCGGCAAAAAAAGTCTGCGCAGTAGCAGCTCTCGGCTATCTATGAGCTGCTAATGACTGACTACTCACACTCCTTTCGGTGAAAAATATCTCTCTCTCAGCTACAGCTCACATCTTGGCTGGTCAGCTTCCCAGAATCTACTTCCTGATTCTTAGAGAAACCATGTAAGTGCTTCCAATCAAACACTGCAGAGCTGGGGTTTAACCCTGTCCTTTCCAGCTATACTACAGGCCCCATAAACATCAGACTAATGTCAAAATCTGACCATATCCAAAGCTTCAGTCAACAGTCTAATGTGTGTGACAGATGATTGTCGAGGGACATAAGGATTGGCATGTCTGATTTTGGACTCTGAATCCTTTTGCTCTAAGAAATAAGCTACCACCAAAGATGTCTGATTGTGGCTCTTCAAGAACACAGGAGCCCTCGGCAACGTGACTGCTCCTGTGAATGAGAGAACCGGGTGACATAGCTGAGGAATGGAAGATAGACTGAAATATTATTTGGTGAACAGTGGTAGTGCTGATACTGTGAAGTGACAACTAATATAGTGTAGCAGCTTATATTATATTATAGCTATCACAAGGTTTGTCAGACAGGTTTACAAAGGCCCCATACACATTAAATGACTGTTGTCTGGACAATGCTTCGGCTATCAGGCATCTTGGCTGTCTCACCCATACACAGGAGGTCTTTCTCACCCAAGCACTCTTGTATTTTCTATGAGACAGACATCTCGGCTTATCTCCCAGAGAACAAAGCGATTTGGTAGTGTGAAATCGGACATGCCTGATCGACATCTCCCCCAACAATCAGTTGGCTGTCACCCACGTACATATTTGTGTGGGCCAAATTTGTCGATATCAGCAGGTGTGGCTGATATTGGTCTGATGTATATAGTATGATGGACTTGACAATGGAGAATGGCAAATGTATGTTGGTATTAAATAACAAAGAATATATCACTATAAAGCTACGGTCAGACGACCATAGATTCTCTCATTCGAGAGAATCGGGACGTTTATGTAAATCGCACTCTGATCAAAATTTGATCCAAGTGTCAGCATATTGTGATCAGATACTATCTGATGAGAGAATCATAGCACACTGTGAGGAAAAGATAGAGAACTAGATTTCTCCATTGTGTGAGACCGTTGGAAATCGCACTACATTCGGATGTTATCCGAGTCCACACACCCATAGACTTGAAGGGTGAGTGGCATCCGATTTCAAAGTGAAATCACAGCGTGCAGCAATTTTTTTCACAGACAGATTCTGACCAATTGAATAGCATTAGTCTGAGTGCTATCCGATGAAAAATTGGATAGTACTCATCCAATGTATACAGTGGTATGAGCATACCCTAAAAGTGGAGCTATTTGTCACAAAGGAGTTTAAAGGGAACCTGTCACCCCCAAAACTGAAGATGAGCTAAGCCCACCAGCATCATGGTCTTATCTACAGCATTCTGGAATGCTGTAGATAAGCCCCCGTTGTATCCTGAAAGATAAGAAAAATAGGTTAGATTATACTCACCTGGGTGGGCGGTCCGATCCGATGGGCATCGCGGTCCGGTCCAGGGCCTCCTATCTTCATAGGATGACGTCCTCTTCTTGTCTTCAAGCTGCAGCTCCGGCGCAGGCGTACTTTGTCTGCCCTGTTGAGGGCAGAGCAAAGTACTGCAGTGCGCAGGCGCCGGGCCTCTCTGACCTTTCCCAGCATCTGCGCACTGCAGTACTTTGCTCTGCCCTCAACAGAGCAGATACCCGCACCAAAGCCGCAGCGTGAATACAAGAAGAGGACGTCATCGTAAGAAGATGGGAGGCCCCGGACCGCGACGCCCAACGGACCGGACCGCACCAGGACCGCCCCTGGGTGAGTACAATATAACCTTTTTATCATCTTTCAGGATACATTGGGGGCTTATCTACAGATAAGATAATCTGTAGATAAGCCCCTGATGCTGGTGGGCTTAGCTCATCTTCGATTTTGGGGGTGACAGGTTCCCTTTAAGTAAATTGTGCAATATTGGCTGATGTTGTCCAAATTGGTTGTTGACTGGTTTTATTAATGGGATATTCCAATGTTATAAAATCATGGTATAAAACTTGCCTGTTGAACTTGCACCAATACTGAGACAGAAACGGAAAGTACAGCAGAGCTGTAGAAATTGCAAAGCTTCTCGGAATATCACTTTAAAAGTTTTCGAGCTAAAAAAAAGTAAGATTGATTTCTTACCAATTTGATAGAATAGAACTCAGAGGCTTTATTTTACTTGGATGGGTTTGTGTCACATGACTGTTTGATATCTCTGGGCTAGGGGCTCCTTCCCTATCCCTAAAGCTAGGAGTGCTTTGCTATCCCTGTTCCCCATATTGCTTCTAATGGTGAAGATGCCAGGGCCATGTACCTTGCTGAGCTCCTAAATTAGCTCTTATCTGTCCCCTTCCCCACCCAGAGAAGTGAGGAGTAGTTGTATATAAGAATACACAAACCAGACTAACAAAGGAAGACGTACAGGGACAAATAAAAATACCAATCATACAAATATGCACTCACAAACAACAAAGTGGAATACCGGCAAGTAAAAAGGAAGCAACAACCGAATAGGAGAGTATGAGGATATTCACACAGACGAATCACCAAGCAAAAGTCTTTAGATCAACACTCCAGGCGCTTACTCAACAAACACCTCCAACTCCACACCAAATAGTATAACACTAAGGCTGGCAATTCTATTTTTCCGAGGTGAGTATATATATAGAAGCCTGCACCATTTAACAATGGCAAAGTGCTTTCTAGTCAGTGCAGGAGTATGAGGAATCAGATGCTGCGGTCTTCCGGCCCCTCTCTGTTGCGATAAACCCGTGACAATTTGCTCTTTGATAACAACGGATATTGAGCATTCTGCTGCTGACACATTGTGATCTGTGACTTCTGAGAAAAAATGCAGTCGGTTTATACTTTAATCTTTCCATATTTCTTTACATTTCCTGGCTAAATTTTTCCAGGCACTGAAATCAATAGTTTAGAACATTATTTATATGCAGGATGTCACTTCCACAGACTTCAGTTTTATAGGCATGCAGAAAATGTATGTTAAAAACAGAAATCCTGATGTGTATTCCCTAGATCTTGATGCATATTATAGACTGGGGTCAGGAGGACAGTGAGCTTTATGCAGTAATTTACATTTTTTTAGACACAGGGAAGAAAACTTTGTAAGCACGATATCCACTCAAAAAAATCATCAGTAGAATTTAAAGAACAATCAGGCGAATAAATATCCCTGCACACTCTGTGCAGCAGCATCACACAGGTAAACAGGCATAGGAGGTCACGATGAGCAGACAACGTCACACTTTTGGGCACTATCATCCTTCACCTAAAAGTTGGTGCAGAATTGTATGCTGATTATTATCTTCTACATCTTTCTAGGGTTTGGATCTAATTTTGCCTGATGCAGAGCACTAAAGCCTCCCTTACACATTTGACTGATGTTACCGTTATTTGCCAATATTGACAGGTTCAGCCAACACTCGAATGTGTATAGGGGTGCACTCTAACTGATTGTTGGGGGAGCTAAACATCTGGTATGTCCAATTACGAATTGGTCATCGCTTTATTGTCCGAGAGGTAAGCCACCAGCATGATGTCTCTTGGCAGCTTTCTCGTAGAGAACTCAAGGAGTGCTCAGCCAATTGAGCGCTCCTGTGTGTTGTATGTGAAAGACGGCCAAGATGGCTGTCAGTTAAATGATTAGTTCCATTGTTCGGCCTACATCTATAAAGGGGACTTTAGTCACCGCTGGCTGGCTTTCCTCAACCTATGTTTTGGGCTATAGGGAACCTTATCATTTGATACATGCTGCCCTAACCATGACAGCATGTATTAGCCATTGGCTGTAAAATATCAGCCATACATGGATGTAATCGTACCGCCTGTGGCCAATACGTGCTGGCCACGCATTGGGCAGCATGTATCACCTGTCAAATTCCCTTTAACCCCTTCATGACCCAGCCTATTTTGACCTTAAAGACCTTGCCATTTTTTGCAATTCTGACCAGTGTCCCTTTATGAGGTAATAACTTGGGAACGCTTCAACGGATCCTAGCGATTCTGAGATTGTTTTCTCATGACATATTGGGCTTCATGTTAGTGGTAAATTTAGGTCGATAATTTTTGCGTTTATGTGTGAAAAAATTGGAAATTTGGCGAAAATTTTGAAAATTTCGCAATTTTCAAATTTTGAATTTTTATTCTGATAAACCAGAGAGATATGTGACACAAAATAGTTAATAAATAACATTTCCCACATGTCTACTTTACATCAACACAATTTTGGAAAAAAAAAATTTTTTTTCTAGGAAGTTATAAGGGTTAAAAGTTGATCAGCGATTTCTCATTTTTACAACAAAATTTACAAAACCATTTTTTTTTAGGGACCACCTCACATTTGAAGTCAGTTTGAGGGGTCTATATGGCTGAATATACCCAAAAGTGACACCATTCTAAAAACTGCACCCCTCAAGGTGCTCAAAACCACATTCAAGAAGTTTATTAACCCTTCAGGTGTTTCTCAGCAGCAGAAGCAACATAGAAGGAAAAAATGAACATTTCACTTATTAGTCACAAAAATGATCTTTTAGCAACATTTTTTTTATTTTCCCAAGGGTAAAAGGAGAAACTGGACCACAAAACTTGTTGTCCAATTTGTCCTGAGTACGCTGATACCCCATATATGGGGGGGAACCACTGTTTGGGCGCATGGCAGGGCTCGGAAGGGAAGGAGCGCCATTTGACTTTTTGAATGACAAAATTAGCTCCAATCTTTAGTGGACACCATGTCGCGTCTGGAGAGCCTCTGTGTGCCTAAACATTGGAGCACCCCCACAAGTGACCCCATTTTGGAAACTAGACACCCCAAGGAACTTATCTAGATGCATAGTGAGCATTTTGTACCCCCAGGTGCTTCATAAATTGATCCGTAAAAATGAAAAAGTACTTTTTTTTCACAAAATTTTTCTTTTAGCCTCAATTCTTTTCATTTTCACATGGGCAACAGGATAAAGTGGATCCTAAAATGTGTTGAGCAATTTCTCCTGAGTACACTGATACTTCATATGTGGGGGTAAACCACTGTTTGGGCGCACGGCAGAGCTCAGAAGGGAAGGAGCACCATTTGACTTTTTGAATGAAAAATTAGCTCCAATCTTTAGAGGACACCATGTCGCGTTTGGAGAGCCCCTGTGTGCCTAAACATTGGAGCACCCCCACAAGTGACCCCATTTTGGAAACTAGACCCCCCAAGGAACTTATCTAGATGCATAGTGAGCATTTTGTACCCCCAGGTGCTTCACAAATTGATCCGTAAAAATGAAAAAGTACTTTTTTTTTCACAAAAAAATTTTTTAGCCTCAATTTTTTTCATTTTCACATGGGCAACAGGATAAAGTGGATCCTAAAATGTGTTGAGAAATTTCTCCTGAGTATACTGATACCTCATATGTGGGGGTAAACCACTGTTTGGGCGCACGGCAGAGCTCAGAAGGGAAGGAGCACCATTTGACTTTTTGAATGAAAAATTAGCTCCAATCTTTAGTGGACACCTTGTCGCGCTTGGAGAGCCTCTGTGTGCCTAAACATTGGAGCACCCCCACAAGTGACCCCATTTTGGAAACTAGACCCCCCAAGGAACTTATCTAGATGCATAGTGAGCATTTTGTACCCCCAGGTGCTTCACAAATTGATCCGTAAAAATGAAAAAGTACTTTTTTTTCACAAAAATTTTCTTTTAGCCTCAATTTTTTTCATTTTCACATGGGCAACAGGATAAAGTGGATCCTAAAATGTTTTGAGCAATTTCTCCTGAGTACACTGATACCTCATATGTGGGGGTAAACCACTGTTTGGGCGCACAGCAGAGCTCAGAAGGGAAGGAGCGCCATTTGACTTTTTGACATACATAGTGTACATCAGGTTGGTGTGTGTGTGTTGTAGTGTACGTCAGGTTGGTGTGTGTGGTGTATACTGCACCACACACACCAACCTGATGTACACCACACCACACACCAACCTGACATACACTACAGCACACACACCAACCTGACGTAGGGTCAGGTTGGCGAGTGTGGAGTAGTGTACATCAGGTTGGTGTGTAGTGTACGTCAGGTTGGTGTGTGTGTGTGTGTGTTGGATACTACACCACACACACCAACCTGACGTACACTACACCACGCACTAACCTGACATACATTACAACACACACATACACCAACTTGACGTAGGGTTAGGTTGGCGAGTGTGGAGTAGTGTACATCAGGTTGGTGTGTAGTGTACATCAGGATGTGGTGTAGTGTACATCAGGATGTGGTGTAGTGTACGTCAGGTTGGTGTGTGTGGTGTAGTATACACCACACACACACCAACCTGACGTACACCACACCACACACCAACCGGACATACACTACAACACACACATACACCAACTTGACGTAGGGTCAGGTTGGCGAGTGTGGAGTAGTGTACATCAGGTTGGTGTGTAGTGTACGTCAGGTTGGTGTGTGTGTGTGTTGGATACTACACCACACACACCAACCTGACGTACACTACACCACGCACTAACCTGACATACATTACAACACACACACCAACCTGACGTAGGGTTAGGTTGGCGAGTGTGGAGTAGTGTACATCAGGTTGGTGTGTAGTGTACATCGTGTACATCAGGATGTGGTGTAGTGTACGTCAGGTTGGTGTGTGTGGTGTAGTATACACCACACACACACACCAACCTGATGTACACCACACCACACACCAACCGGACATACACTACAACACACACATACACCAACTTGACGTAGGGTCAGGTTGGCGAGTGTGGAGTAGTGTACATCAGGTTGGTGGGTAGTGTACATGGGGTGTAGTGTATGTCTGGTTGGTGTGTGTGTGGTGTATACTACACCACACACACACCAACCTGACGTACGCCACACCACACACCAACCTGACATACATTACAACACACACACCAACCTGACGTAGGGTCAGGTTGGCTAGTGTGGAGTAGTGCACATCAGGTTGGTGGGTAGTGTACATGTGGTGTAGTGTACGTCCGGTTGGTGTGTGTGTGTGGTGTATATTACACCACACACACCAACCTGACGTACACCACACACCAACCTGACATACACTACACCACACATACCAACCTGACCTGGGTCAGGTTGGTGTGTGTGGTGTAGTGTATGTCAGGTTGGGGTGTGGTGTAGTGTACGTCAGGTTGGTGTGTGTGTGTGGTGTTGTGTATATCAGCCTGGTGTGGGTGAGTGCTGTAGTCGAATATCAGGATGTGGCTAGTCCACGGACGTGTGATGAATTCTGAAGCATTCATCCAAACACAGTCCAGGTTTGTCGGGACACGTTTCACATTGGAAACGAGTTTCCCTTCTTATCCCCCTTTTATAACATACCCGGCACCTTTTTCTTTTTTGCCCCTCACCGGGAAAATGTTGCCCTGGTACCATACGGGAACCTTGAGTTCCAGCAGTGCTGGGGCCCGCTCCTTCCTCGTCTCCAAACATCAGGGCCTTCATCACCGCCTCCTGGAACTGAAGGAAGGTGTTGTTGGTCTGACCTGCACATCGTGATAGCACGTATGCGTTATACAATGCCATTTGTACGATGTGCACAGCCAGTTTTTTATACCACAACTTTGTCTTCCGCATGGCACTATAGGGCTGGAGGACTTGATCAGAAAGATCAACTCCCCCATGTGTTTGTTGTACCCCAGCGCACAGTCCGGTTTGTGGACCTGTGCTGTGGTACCTCGAACGGTGGTGGCCGTGGTGCCGGGACCATGGATTGTTGTCAAGAAAAAGACGTCCCTTTTGTCTTTGAACTTGACCACAAGCATGTTGCCACTACATTGGGCCCGGCTCTCACCCTTTGGGAGAACCTGCTCAATTAGTGACAAAGGAAGACCCCTCTGGTTTCTGCGCACGGTACCGCAAGCAACGGTAGCTCTGGCAGAGAGGGATTGAAAGAGTGGGATGCTTGTATAAAAGTTATCAACGTACAGATGGTAACCTTTATCAAGCAGTGGGTGGACCAAATCCCACACTATTTTCCCACTCACCCCCAGAGCAGGTGGACATTCTGGGGGCTGGATCCTGGTGTCCTTTCCTTGATAAACTCTAAAGCTGAGAGTGTACCCTGAGGTACTCTCGCAGATCTTATAGAGCTTAATCCCGTACCTCGCCCTCTTGCTGGGCAGGTACTGACGGAACTGAAGCCTCCCTTTGAAGTGGATGAGGGATTCATCCACACAAATTTCCCTTTGGGGAATGTACACTTCAGCAAACTTGTTGCTGAAGTGTTCGATGACCGGCCGAATTTTGAACAGTCTATCAAAATTCGGGTCATCGCGAGGAAGGATGTCCGTGTTGTCCCTAAAGTGGAGAAATTTATGAATCGCCTCAAAACGCTTGCGAATCATAACCATGCCATATATTGGAGTTTGATATAAAATATCAGTACTCCAGTATTGGCGAAGTTCTGGTTTCTTCACAATTCCCATGTGAAGGACCAGTCCCCAATATTTCAACATTTCTGCAGAGTCAACGGGACTCCAAGCAGAAAATGATGAAACTGGGTTTTGGGCAAAAAATTGCAGGGCATATAAGTTTGTTTGCTCCACCATGGGACTGACGATTGACTCCGAGAAATAGACTTTGAAAAAGTCTATTTCCCTGAGGTTGGCAGTCTCAAATTGGATTCCTGATTGGGGAATGAAATCAGGAATCCGTGGAGCAAAATTTTCAGGGACGGGGGTCCAGGTGGGGGCACTAGTGCTAGGTTGGGCGTGACTAGCACTAGGTTGGGGGTTACTCACACTTGGTTGTGGGTCTTCTCCCCCGGCCTCCGACTCTTCTTCCCTGGGCTCCGGCTCTTCTTCCCTGGGCTGCGGACGATTTCTCGTCCTGCGACTTCGTGGTGGTGGCGAGTCCGTGTCACTGGAGGAGGAAGAGTGGGAGGAATAGAGAAAGGTAGGGTCCTCTCCCTCACTATCAGCTTCGGAGGCAATAAAAGAATATGCCTCCTCTGCCGAGTACAGCCTTTGTGACTGGGACGAGCGGGACATTGTGTGTGCGTGCAAAAAAACTAAGCTTTATTAGTGTGCGTGTGTGTATGTGTGAGTGTTTAGTGAAACTTTACTGCAGGAGGGGGCTTTCAGGCGTGGGGGGCTGAGGAGATGCAGGAGCCGGCAGCAGCAGTAAGGGGAGCGATCAGCAGGGCACGGGAGCGATCAGCAGGGCACGGGAGCGATCACGCGGGAGCGATCAGCAGGGCGCGGGAGCGATCACGCGGGAGCGATCAGCAGGGCGCGGGAGCGATCACGCGGGAGCGATCAGCAGGGCGCGGGAGCGATCACGCGGAAGCGATCAGCAGGGCGCGGGAGCGATCAGCAGGGCGCGGAAGCGATCACGCGGGAGCGATAAGTGGGGCGCGGGGGAGCTGTCAGGCGAAGGGGTCTGAGGAGACGCAGGAGCCGGCAGCAGCAGCGCGGGGGGGGAGGGAGAGGTGGGTGATCAGGGTGATCACTGGGGCGGGTGATCACCAGGGGGGGGGGCAGGAGGTGGCTGTCAGGTGCGGAGGAAATGTGGGGGCAGGGGAGATGTAGGAGCCTGCAGCAGGGAAGGGTGATCACTGGGCAGGGGGGTGATTTCCGGGGCGTGGGAGGGAGTGGCGGTCGGGAGGGGGGATCGGACGGCGGGGGGAGCGGGAGGCAGAGAGGGGGAGTACCGGAAGGCGGACAGGCGGCGATCAGCAGACCGGAAGGAGGACAGGCGACGATCAGCGGGGCACGGGGGAGCTGTCAGGCGAAGGGGCCTGAGGAGATGCAGGAGGCGGCAGCAGCAGTGGGGGGGTAATCAGGGGGGCAGGGGGTGATCAGAGTGATCACTGGGGCGGGTGATCACGGGGGGGGGCAGAAGGTGGATGTCAGGAGCGGGGGGAAGGAGGGGGCAGGGGAGATGTAGGAGCCTGCAGCAAGGAAGGGTGATCACTGGGCAGGGGGCTGATTTCTGGGGTGTGGGAGGGAGTGGAGGGGTTAACGGATGGCAGGGGGGGATCGGACGGTTGGGGGAGCGGGAGGCAGAGGGGGGAGTACCAGAAGGCGGACAGGTGGCGATCAGTGGATGGGAAGGCGGACAGGCGGCGATCAGTGGGGCACGGGGGAGCAGTCAAGCGAAGGGGCCTGAGGTAATGCAGGAGCCAGCAGCAGCAGGGGGGGCGTGATCAGGGGGGCAGGGGGTGATCAGAGTGATCACTGGGGTGGGTGATCACGGGGGGGGGGGAGAGGGGACAAAAGGTGGCTGTCAGGAGCGGGAGGGGGGGGAAGGAGGGGGCAGAGGAGATGTAGGAGCCTGGGTGATCACTGGGCAGGGGGCTGATTTCTGGGGCGTGGGAGGGAGTGCAGGGGTTAACGGATGGCGGGGGGGTGGATTGGATGGTGGGGGGAGAGGGAGGCAGAGGGGGGAGTACCGGAAGGCGGCAGCAGCGGCGATCAGGCAGCAGGGGGCGATCAGGCAGCGGCGGCGGCGATCTGGCAGCGGGCGGCGGCGATCTGGCAGCGGGCGGCGGCGATCTGGCAGCGGGCGGCGGCGATCAGGCAGTGGCGGCGGCGGGTGCGGCACGCAGGGACCTCACTCTCCAGCTTCCACGGAAGGGATGAAGCTGGAGAGTGATGTCAGACATGTTTCACTCCGCCCCTCCACCGCTGATTGGAGTGAAAGCGTCACATGGACGCTTTCTCCAATCAGAGCTGGAGCGGGTGAAACAGAGGGCACAGGAGCGATCGTGGCCACGGGGGGGCAAAGCCACCCCCCCTGGGGTCAACTAGAGGTCCTCACGTACCTGCGGGTCGGGTGACATTTCATTGACCCCGGTCACCCGACCCGCAGGAATGCGATCAAACCATGATGCATACGCTGCGTCATGGGTCGGAATGGCACCGACTTTCATGACGCAGCGTATGCGTCAAAGGTCGGGAAGGGGTTAAAAGACCATTTCAATCTAAAACTTATAGAGGTTATTCAAATCCGTAACATTTCTTAAAATAAATCAACCAAAAATTAATATTCATCTATTCTTCTAGCTCCAGTGGGGACGTGTTAATCCTGGAGTCAATCTTTGACTGCAAACACTGGCTAGCGATTGGCTGCAGGGGTCACATGATGTCATCAGTGGAGCTGGGTGAACACAGACTGGTTAAGAACCAGGGAAACATAAGCAAGCACCGGGAATGATAGGATACTATTCCTTTTGTTATTTTACACTAGTAAGCCACTTTGTAATAAAATAAATAGGACAAGACCATTAACCCCTTGGCAATGGCCACCATACATGTACAGCGCTTATGTGCTCTCACTGAATGGAGCGGGATCAGGAGTTGGGCACACTCCATGCCTCATGGGTATAGGCTGCATTATTGTATTGGCTCTCTATAGCTGGGACGCGAACGCTGCACCAAAACAAACATTGCGTTAGCGCAATCCGCTAGCGCTATGCGCTTAACGGATTGCCCTTACTGTAAGTTTATATACATAACAACGTGCATATGTGTTGAGTGGGGGTTTTTGGCACTGCTATAATGTTCTTTTGCAGTGGTACTCAAGTCTGTGGATGCCCCATATATATGTATTTCAAAATCCCTCCTATATTTGAGGCTAATTAAAAAAAATTAGATAGGTATGATAGCATCAGTTTAACCTCTCAATTTCCAGTGTCAACCATGATAGCTGCAGTTAAGAGGCTTCATCGTTAGGGCTGTCACTTCTTAGGCTAGGTTCACATTGCGTTAATGGGTTAACGCTAACGGACTGCTTTGCACAGCGAAAACGTCGCAATTAACGCCGTGCAACGGGTCCGTTAGCGCACCCATTGACAGCAATGTGATTTCTGCCTGTAGCACATCGCTAGCGCATGCCATTTTCGGCACACGCTAGCGATGTGCCGTTCTTTTGTGACGGACCTCGGACGCTGCTTGCAGCGTCCGAGGAGCGTCTGAGGTCCGTCCCTCGGGGATCTGCGCTAGCGGGGATGGCGAACGCGGCACCAAAACAAACATTGTGTTAGCGCAATTCGCTAGCGCTATGCGCTTAACGGATTGCCCTTACTGTAAGTTTATATCCATAACAACGTGCATATGTGTTGAGTGGTGGTTTTTGGCACGGCTATAATGTTCTTTTGCAGTGGTACTCAAGTCTGTGGATGCCCCATATATATGTATTTCAAAATCCCTCCTATATTTGAGGCTAATTTAAAAAAAAAAAAAAAAAAAAGTAAATACTGAAAAACAAGCAAAAAAACCCTCTTAGAATCTAGAGCTTGTGTGACTATGCACAAACAGCTTTATTTGTACAGCCAAGTAACCTGTGACTTGTTCCCTGAAGTTGTAACTTGTAAATTGTGCAGAATCGTAAGGGACGCATTTTTTTCTATAGATATTGGCAAGAAGATGGAAATTGGCAATAACAGAATGGGACTCATCACTCCAGTGAGAACGATCTATCCTGTAAATGCTGCGCAGAAATGCAGAGTAACCTGCACTGTGTCAGAACATACTTGCCCGTGTATACAGGACACCATCATGTGACCCCTTGCACCGTCAGCACCATATGTACTGAATGCGGAGCATCATTTCAGGACTTGTTTGTGTGTGTTGTGTCACCAAAGCAACTGGGTGACACTTATATAGGCCAATAAACATGTATTTGTCTACCTGGAAGTTACTGGTAAGAAACTGGACACTGAGTGTAAAAAAAAAAAATATTACAAAAAACATTACATGGTAAACAGTTTTCTCACGGTCATAACATATGTTAAAAATGCAAACCCCGCTCTCAAAAAATTTGCAATCAAATGGCATCGCTGGTTAGAGATTTATCCCTAATTTTTATGGTCATACATATGTGGGTTCTTACAGTTATAGTTATAGTTACAGAATGTTGATAAATATTAAATTTGCATTGTTTATTCTTATACTACATAAAATACTTGAGAGTTTTTGATTTTCCTAACTATTAAAATTAATTAGAGGTATTCAGTTTTCTAGGATGCTACAACAGCATTATTCTCCACGGTTCTGTACCAACTACTGATTGTTATATAAATATCTACAAAGGTTGCTATAATTGTGTAAATTATCTACGCTGCGTACGTAGATCATATTTGTCTTCTTACCCTGTTCTTGTTCCTTCCCCTTTACCCTCATGTGGCACCCCCTTTTCCCTAGTCCCTTGACCCTCACCACCTCCCACCCCTTCGTGTCATGTCTCGTATTATGTCCTGTTCACATCGTTGAGAAAATTTTCAATAAAAACTATTTGAATGAAAAATGCAAACCCCGGTATATGAAAGTTTAATATACAATTGTTAAAAATTGATTCAAATATTTTTTTAGAACATTATTAATTTATGAAAATTAAAAAAATAGTCATAGCATTTGTCTCATTTTGAAAACCCATTTTTAAATACCCTGTTAATAAATTATTTGTGACTAAATGAGACTTTCTGATTCAGGACTTTCACTGGTTCAGCAGAGCAAAGAGCACCTCTATATGGAGGATCAGTATATTGTGGAATATTTGGACCATCAGTGAATTCCATGTAATTCCTCTTTTACCCTGCGGGTGTGCTGTGGGGGACTTCAGCACTTACTGCCTCGATGTTGTACAGATTACAGTCCATCTGGGAATAGACCCAAAAAGGATCGTAAAATCTCTGTCACAAGGTGAAAAGTGGATAGTTTTTGCACTTATTTTATCACTGCTTCTCCCCTGTATATATTTTTTTTAATCCACCATACAGTTTCAGAAATAAGGGACTTTATATTAAGTGCAATTTTTTATGGTCTTTATAAAGGGGCAAGGTTCAAAGGGAAGTAATATACCGTAGATACATTTAAAGATACTCCCCTAGGAAATCATGTGAGCGCGACCTGATTGTAAAGACCATAAAATTAGCAATAAATAGAAAGGCCTATTTCTCTGGAACCATTATTATTTATTTTTAGAGCACCATTGATTCCATGGTGCTGTACATGAGAAGGGATTATATACAAGATACAAATAGAAAATACGGTGAACAAACTAACAATGACAAAGCTCACGTTACATTAAAGGGGTTGTCGTATTTCGCTTTTTCTAGAGCACACCACTCTCTTGCTTCCCATTGCCATCTTGGTTGCTGGGGTGCCGTGGGCTCCTGGTGATTTACTAGTTTGGACCAAGTGCATGACTGCTGGCCCAAAGGCACTGAAGCTGACCAGATCTGCTGTAGTGTTTTGGCCAGCTTCAGAAGAGTACTTGCAAGATCCATAGCAGAAAGCTTGCAAGTACTGTTCTTGCTTAGGAGACTGGCTACCTCTGATAGACTGAGGAGGTGGTCAGTAACAGAGGTAACGCCCAGTGACATGTGAAATAAAATAAAAAAATATCTCTTTTCTGAAGAACGTAGAGGATTTTTAATAACACGTAAATTGTAAAGTTGCTTTTTTTTGTTACAAGCACTTTTCGATATTACCCATTTAGGAAGAAGAGCCAACCCCTTAAAGTGAGCCTGTCATCAGATTCATGCTGCCCAAACCACGGCTATATCAGTCATGGTTTTATGTTCTTACGCCAAGCCAAAATCATATGATTAGCGAGATAATCAAGTTACTTAAGGTGCAATCACACTGCACAATTATGGTAGAAGAGTATTCCTAGGAACACTCATTTCACGCTAATCATACAGATTAAACAGGCTGGTGGTCACCCCCACAATGAGCAAAACGCTCTTTAGTAGAGGGAAAGGGTCTTTTGGTTTGCCTGTGTAAACAGGATATGCGCTGCTGAGAACAAAGTCAGTCTTTTCGCACTGAACAACCTGTTGCAGTGTGTTTAGTGCACATCTAAAGCGTGGGTTTCCTGTGTAAACAGGCTAATAAACGAGTCCCATTCATTAAATGTTGCACATCATGCAGGGTAAATGCACCCTTAAAGGGAATCTGTCACCACCGGAACTATATGACCTATTAATATGAGCATACAGGTAATAGAAATGTTAAGCTAGTCCTACCTGTATGCCTCATATTAATAGTCTTGTGGAGAAATGTTTTATTCTTTCTTTAAAAGTCCCTGCCTTCTGTCTTCATTACAATACTACCCCCCCCCTCCCCCCATGTTTGTCAGTTCTGGTGCCGGAACTCTGCGCAAGCGCCCCCTCATACATGCATAGCTTATCCTCCATTCTATGGGCACTGCATTCAGGCATCTTCTTTGCAGGCAGCGGCGAGTCACTGTGACCTCTGGTGTGCACGCCGATAAGGTGCTCTCCCCACTTCCTCCCTGCGCAGTCCTCACCAGGAACCATATCTACATAGCAATGACTATGCAGGGAGGAAGTGGGGAGAGCACCTTATCGGCGTACACCAGAGGTCACTGGAGAAGAAGTTGCCAGCATCTGCGCAGAAGATCCCTGAATGCAGTGCCCACAGAAGGGAGGATGAGGTATGTACTCCTGAAGTGGTGCAGGGCGCAGGATTCTGGCTCCAGAACTGACATACATGGAAGGAGGGGGTGACATTATAATGAGGACAGGAGGCAGGGATTTCTTCCTGGCACCGCACGCCCCGGACTCTGGAAGATATCATTAACATAAAGAAAGAAAATATTTCTCAGCAACCAGACCATTAATATGAGGCATACAGGTAGGACTAGTGTAACATTTCTATTACCTGTATGCCCATATTAATAGGTTATATGCATCCCAGGAGGGGGACAGATTCCCTTTAAGGCCCCCATACATATTAGATGGCTATCATCAGAACTATGCTTTGGCCGATGGTTCAACCGACAGCCCTATTAGCCACCTTTCCCAGACACAGGAGCTCTCGTTCTGTTCTTCTCAATTCTGTGTTCTCTATGAGAAAGCCGCCTGCTGACGCTTCAACTGGCAGCAAATCTTCAAGAAGACACTGTGCTTGGCATTCCGAAACTGGACGTGCCTACATCTCCCCGACTATCAGATAGCAGCGCCCCATACAAATTAGAGTGTTGGCTTAACCTCTGATATACTGTACATAGTCTACTGTGTATGGTGGCCTTTAGCCACTTGACCATTTTTGATGTCTTTATCTTTACCACATCTACAGCTTCTAGTTTTTACACAGTAGAATAGGATCTATTGTTTCATTGCTGTTCGTGACAAGGACTGATGAGTTCTCGGTTTTGTGCATGGTTATCTGCACACTATTGTTCCACTGATTTGCAGTTTGTCTTTTGGTGGTGCACATGCTTTCTCACTCGATTCAAGTTAATTCTTTTTGTTTGGAGAAGTTGTTTTCAATCCCAAGAATGTTTAGGTTGATGTTTTTGTTTGTGCTGCTATTCTTGTTAGACCCTTGAGTCTATTGTATGTTAAAAGCTCCCAAATCAGATGTTTTTGAGACATTTGAAACGGCACACCTGGCATTTACAAGGAGACTATACACAAAGTTTTTACCAATCCTCACCTGCTCAATAACTGGTGCTATAAGTGTCAGTGCGCATCCCCCTATAAAAACAAATTCCTGCCTATGTCACTCACTATATATATTCACTTAGTGACCAGTTTTCTCATAAATCAACCGTTTGCTATGTTTATGAATGTGAATATTTTCAGCTCTGTATACGGTATCATTAAATTGAATACAGTTGTTACCAATACATTTCAGTCCTCAGCATTAATAGTGCTACAACTGACATCAAAAACATGGTGAGAAGGTAGAGCTGATATATAGCTGTTGGCCAAAAGCTCACTGAGTTGACAGGTATTTCTCATGATTCAGGTTAGCAATCTTTTGTTTTTAACAGAGTGGAGAATGTCCTTGCACGACACCTTTGGTGGTGGTTTATCTATCTGGAGAACAAAAGCATCAAATGATAAAATTCAAAAAGTCCAATCCTTCTTTCCTCCAAAATCATCTGTTTGGGGAGAGTTGAAAACTGACAGTAGGATTAACCTTCCTAAGACTTATATATGGAAATGTTTGTCATAGAGAGTTGAATAAAATGATACTTTGATATCTGCCATCCGAAGTCTCAGGGTACATGCCCACGATCTGGAAGTAGCAGCGGATTTACTGCATTTAATACATTCTATTGATTGACGCTAGTCTCCGCAACAGAATTTAACATGCTGTGGTCTTGAAAGACGCTCCACATGTCAGTGACCGTGGGTGATCAGCAGACGCACATACTGTACATAGATACTAGAAATCCCATCCACTATCCTGTAACATCTGGCCGCAGCAGGTTTGACGCTGCATAAATACGTAGCAATTCCTGATCGTGGGCACGTACCGTGATTCCCGAGAAATCCATGTTTTCCTTAACATGTAAATAGCTGTCAAGATCTATGGTCTGGACACTGGTCTCCATGATAATCTGCCTCCAGAGCTTATTTCAACTGAAAGGGGGGTGTTACCAGTGTAGATCAGGAGAGCAGACAGTCACTCATTACATGTCTCACTGGTAACTCTGCCTTTCATTTAAAATAAGCTCTGGAGGCAGATTCTCAGGGAAATTTCAGACATTTCAGTTCTTCTTGATTAGTAAATAAGTAAATAAGATTGAGAACTTAAAAGAAGTCCAAGAAGGGGTCTTCAAGTACATTGCATTCTACTGTAATGATAAAGTAGCGTATGCTCGCTGCATCCAAAGCGTTGCCGGCTATTGAACACAGCTAAGTCCGCATGTGTTCACTGCACCGTGCAGATTCATCGCATCCAATACATTTCTATTGATGTAATTTATCTTGCAGATACTAGCTTCACCGCAAGAGAAATAAACATCAATACGTGCCGTATGTTAGTCTCTACAGGTAAGCCGCAGGCGTCTGTGAACACATAGTAGACATGAGATTTTTTTAAAATCTCATCCACTATGCTTTCACAGCCTGGCCACTATGGGTTTGACACAGCATAAATACACAGTATCAAGCCCGCCGAAATTACCCCGATCAGTAACAAACCCTTAACATTTGATACCAGTTTTAAGTCCTAAAAGGTGAATTCTACCAGTTCGGTGACTCTAGTAAAGAAAACTTTGTTTGTACCAAGTGATACATCAAAAAACAATAGAATAGAGAAAATACTTTGGCACTCAACTTGGAAAAACATTCAGTAATGTTATTAATTAGACCCAAATGGAAAAACCGAAAAATGACTTCCAACATTTCGGCCATTTTCTGTCAGTGTAAGGGTCCAAATGTCCTGCGTTGTGACTACTCATCCACCGAAGGCACAACGCAGGACATTTGGACCTCTTGACTGACAGAAATACCTTGAAAAAGGCTGAAAAGTTGGAAGTCAATTTTCTGTTTTTCCATTTGGGTCTAATTAATAAAATTACTACATGATTTTCTAAGTGGCGTGCCAAAGTATTTTCTCTATTCTATTGAAGGCTGTGTCCTATTTCAGAGCACCACAAAGACTTTTTAGCAGTGGAGCATACCTTTCTCCTCCTATACATAAAAAAACCAAAGAATTGTTTCAGACAATTGGCCTCTATCCAGGTTCGGACTGGTCCAAAGGGGAACAGGGGAATCCCCTGTTGGGCCCCTGTCCAGACCTGGACCCTCAACCCCACCGTATGGGTAGTACTTGGCATAATTCACTTCATTCACTCTGTACAGAAAAAAAACCCATCATCTCATTCCTTAACTAAACTGCCAAGTTTATTATTATTATATAGAGATATAGGGAAATTTGTGAACCAGGGTTGTGTAAAATTTGTATACAGGTGAAAAGTGGGCCCTCGAAGTCAATGTTACTGGTGGGCCCTTGGCACCTCAGTCCGACACTGCCTCTACCAAAGTCGTGGGTGAACATGGGCTTCTTCCCCTTGGACAGTTGTTAACGTATCATAAAAGCTTTTCGATCTAGATAATTTTGTAAATAGTGGAAGTCATTCTCTGATTTATCTACTCTAAAAACTGAGCAGGGTTCTCCCTTTCGGCAGTTATTTTGGCTCTTTGAGACAGTGAATTGTTGAATCTATCAATGCTTTTCAATGCAATCAAGTGAAAAAGCTGCACAAAAGCAGATGGGTAAGAATTACTAATGGATTACCTTGGGACATAAAACCTTTTGTGTAAACCAGCTATGCTAGGACGATGTGAAGAGCTTGGATTGCCACAATAAAATAAACTTAGCCAGGAGGATACAAGTTAATTTAGAACTTGTTGTATTCTTATTGAAGCTTTGCAAGAATTTTAACAGTTCTATAGTTCTGTATACTCTCCATAGTGTAATCCAGGTCATTCCTTTTGATAATATGAAATTCTGGAAACTGGATATAGGAATATTTGTAGATGTGAGGTAGGGGTTAGCCAACATATCAAAGCTACAATGTGAGTCATAGACGCAGGACAATATTTATTCATAATTTGTCAGAGTTAAACAGCAACATATACATGTTCAGGCAAACTTGTCCCTGGTTTATTGAGCAAGACAATTAATCATTCCGACCTGCGCATTGGAAACAGGAACATTACAAAATTCTACAAATAAGTTCCAAGAACGTTACACAGTGGTGAAAGTTTGGGAACGTTTCCCATTTCAACGAGAATTTGACCGAAAACTACATCAGATTTTCATAGAAGAGCTAAAAGTAGATAAAGAGAAAAATTAGTGAAAATATTATCAAATGTCTGTGAGTGGCAAAAGTAGGTGAACCTTTCCTCTCATTATCTGGCGTGACCGCCCACTCCTTGTGCAGCATCTAAACGTTTCTAGTCATTGTTGACTAGTCCTCCACATCGGCTTGTGAGAATTTTAGCCTCCCTACAAAACCCTTCAACTCTTTCTACTCTCTCGTTTGTTGATTTCTTCCATGAGCTGCTTGCTTCAGATTCTTCCAAAACATTTCTATAGGATTAAGGTCAAGACTTTGTCTTGTTCATTCCAAAGCTTCAATTTCACTCTTATTTAAAGGAAACCTGTCACCAGAAGTAACGCTATCAACCTGTAGATATGCGGTCAATCTGCAGGTTAATACTGTAGTGTTATTATGCTGTCTGGCACCTGCACGTAGTCGAATGCAGCGGGGAGAAAATTGACTTTATTCTCCCGCCAGCATTTGATTTCAGTCATGGAGGCCTGGGCGCCGCTGGCTCGGTCATTGTGCTAAGCATACAGATCGTAACTGGGTCCCTGACTGACACTCTCTCTGCACTGGGGTCGGCTGTCAGTCAGTGTCGGGGGCGCAGTTACAGCCGCTCTGTGTGCTCAGAGCAATGACTGAACCAGCGGCGCCCAGGTCTCCATGACTGAAATCAAATACTGGCGGGAGAATAAAGTTAATTTTCTCCCCGCTGCATTCGGCTGCGTGCAGGCACCAGCCAACATAATGCTATTAACCTGTAGATTTACCGCATATCTGCAGGTTAATAGCATTATTTCTGGTGACAGGTTCCTTTTAACCATTATTTTGTAGGAAAGGATATAGCGGGTATTCTGCGCTACTCGTGTGTGACCAGTAAAGGAGTGGGAATCAAGCGAAAATATTGGCAGTGCGCTTTATTCTTGATGTGTTTTGAAGTATTTCAACTTCTTCTTCAGGTAAATCACAAAGAATCTTTTTGGTGGACTACACTCAGAACTAACTACTCTAGCACTTAGCAGTATGTACAGCCCTTATACTATTATACTAGATTTTTGCCCCAGCACTTTACATAGGGCACTTCTGCACTCTGACAGTTTTGCTATATATGCCCCAATGTAAGATACAATTTATGTAATATCATATCTGGTCATTTACAATTACTGACATTGCACTTCATAATGAAGATACGACTCCCTAATGTTATGCAGGTTTTATATGGTTCTGGGTGGGTACCCCTTTATTTTGTGTGGTCATTTTGTTATCCTAGTGTTGTCTTTCTGATCTCCAGTAAAGATTAATTGTATGTTATAGTATCTCATTTATCTGGGCTTCTATGGTCAGTCTTTCTCCCTACTCATGTTTTTCCCAGACTATCCAGTTTCTTCCACCATCACAGTCCTATAATATTATTTGGATTTTAAGGCTGTGTGCACACGATGCGGCTTTAGTGCGGATCCGCAGCGGAGTTTTCCGCGCAGAAACGCTGCAGTTCCGCACTGTCATGTACAGTACAATGTAAACAAATAGTGAAAAAAAAAAGCTGCGCACATGGTGCGGAAAAATCCGTGCAGAAACGCTGCAGATTTAAAAGAAGTGCATGTCACTTCTTTTGTGCAGATCTGCAGCGTTTCTGCACCCTTCCATTATAGAAATCCGCAGTGGTGAAAACCGCAGAAAATCCGCATAAATTCCGCATAAAAACAGCACAAAATCCGCGGCAAATCTGCACCTGCGGTTTCTGCCAGGAGATGCGGATTTTGTGCAGAAATTTCTGCACCCCATTTCGCAACGTGTGCACATAGCCTTACAGAAGGAGAGCCATAATTTCTTCAGAATGATGTGAGGTGTACTTAGTTTTACACATTCTGCTTCTCCATTCTGGCTTAGTTCCTGTTAAATAATTAAGGGCATGGTATAATATGACATGTATTGTTCATCTGAGGTTGTATTCACCTAATTTTAAGACCTTCAAAGGCTTTTATGTTATTTATTAAGTCCTGATATGTAATAACCCTTTAGAATTCAATGAGATTTTCTCATGACTGTGCATGAAACTTCTGGTCTGGGCCCCATTACTGATCACTTGTTCTACATCTCCATATGACTGCACGGAGGGGATGGCTCAGCTCTCATTTACAGGGACGCTTGTTAAATTCACTGGGCCAAATGTTTAAAGTGAGCAGGCCAAACAACTAATAAAAGCTTTTTCTTTCTAGCCCATGTGTTAAATTTCACATAGGCAGATAACAGGGGTTGCCATGGCAATCAGGTCCTGACATATGATAGCCACATGTAAGAGCCATTCACTGGCCAAAATGAAGAAAAGCATTGGGTGATAACGAGGATAGATTCAGCATCAATTATAATATAGGGTGTAAATAATATTGGGCTGGACAATGGTGGGGTAAGTAATAGTGGACCTTGCTAGACAAGTTAGTGCTTAGGCAATGGCTTCTGCTACAAAAGGACACAAGTACAAGATAAGGAGACTTTTTAAAAGGGGTATTCTCAAGTATCTGTAAAATAGGAGTTAACTTCCTGAATGCTGGGGGTCTGACCGATGTGACCGTACTGGTTCTGGGGCTCTGAAGTGGCTCCTGTGTGAATGGAGCGCCACTCCATTCATTCTTATGATAGTACCAAAAACCAGCTCTAAGTGCAGCTATTTCCGACTCTCTCACTAAGGGCTCATTTCCACTTGCGAGTAAAACGTACGAGTGCAATCCGATAAAAAAATCGGATTGCACTCGGACCAATGTTATTCAATAGGTGTCTTTTCATTTGCGATTTTTTTCTCAGCCGAAATCGGACTGAGAAAAAAATCGCAGCATGCTGCGATTTGCTGCGAGTCTCGGACGAGACTCGCCAATGCAAGTCAATGGGTGCGATAAAAAAACGCATGGCATACGGAACATCCGTATTCCATCCGTTTTTTACGGATACCTTACCATTCTGTGTCATAGAACACTGTAAATAGTCCTGTAAATGACTGTATAAAAATAGTTGCAGAGAAAAAAAACGGATTGCATACGGATGTAAAACGGATGGTGCAATTAAAAAAATCACATTGAACTCGCATCACAAACGCATGACAAACGCATACTTTTCATCCAGTTTTTCGGTCCAGATTACGGACCTATTTGTCTATCACAAGTGGAAATGAGCCCTAAGGCTACTTTCACACTAGCGTCGTTTGGCCTCCGTCGCAATGCGTCGTTTTGGAGAAAAAACCCATCCTGCAAAGTTGCCCGCAGGATGCATTTTTTTCTCCCTAGACTTTCATTAGCGACGCATTGCGACGGATTGGCACACATCGCATTCGTCGTGCGACGGATGCGTCGTGTTTTGGCGGACTGTCGGCACAAAAAAACGCTACATGTAACTTTTTTTGTGCGTCGTTTCCGCCATTTCTGACCCCGCATGCGCGGCCGGAACTTCGCCCCCTCCTCCCTGGACCTTACAATGGGGCAGCGGATGCGTTGAAAAACTGCATCCGCTGCCCCCGTTGTGCTTTTACTTCACAGCATGAAGAATGGATGGAGTACATGAGCGCATCACTGACCACTGCATTCACGCGGGGCACTTCAGGACCTTGGTTCTCAGGATCAGTGTGGGTCCCAGCTGTCCGACCCTAGAGAACAGGTTTTTATTGTCTATCCCACGGATAGGGGACAAATTTCAAACTTGAGATTTACCCCTTTAACTCCTTCAGTATCACTCATATGGTAACTTTGTGCTTTTTTGCCAAAAAAATGTAAATGGAAATGTATAAATATATGTTATGGTAATGAATGAAGGTGTCAATTGTTGTATGTCTAGTGTGAATTCAATAGAACCTTCTAGCTGATAAATTCTGTATTGGTTATGTAATGATGCTGGGCCCGGCCCATTTCAAGACAGAACTCTCTTGGCAGGAAAGAAGCTGCTGAAAAACAGGTTTTGCTTGGTTATTCTTGCGTGTTTTGCTGAGATTTTGCAGCGTTTTTTCCTGCATTTTTGGCATATTGCATTTGTCTCATGTGTAGGCTGATAAAGTTTAATAAACAAAAAATCTCGTTGTATTTAATCAGGTTTTGACACAAAAAATGCTGCGGATTTTCAGCGTTTTTCCACCACCCGTTACTTTCAATGAGTGAAAAACGCAGAAAAAAAAAAAGCTGAAAGAAGTGACATGCTCTATTTTGCAAAAAAAATGCAAATTACAAAATAGTGATGATGACAAAAGAAACAAGCTGTGTGCATGAGATTTCTGAAATCTCATAGACTTTGCCGGTACTGTAAAATGCATCACAAAAAAAAGATTACACAATGCAGTAGCAGGATGCAGCAGACCCCCATGATAAAGGCGGGGGCAGCACATGTGCAAAATACAAACAGCCACTCACACACAGGCAGATCATGGAGGGGAGGCTGTGTAGTATTCAAGATGCACTCAGTTGAAGCTTGCATAGGACGCTAGTCACACAGATACGTGTGAGGCCGGTTTCACACGTCAGTGGCTCCAGTACGTGTGGTGACAGTTTCCTCACGTACCAGAGACACTGACTCACGTAGACACATTAAAATAAATGTGTCTCTGCAGATGTCAGCGTGTTTTCACGGACCGTGTGTCCGTTTGCAAAACACAGAGACATGTCAGTGTTCGTGGGAGCGCACGGATCACACGGACCCATTAAAGTCAATGGGTCGGTGTAAACCCGTACCGCACCCGGATGCTGTCCGTGTGCCATCTGTGTGCTGTTCGTTTGCGTTTTTCCTGTCATAGGGTTAAAATTGTAAAAATTGTTGCAATACACGGACACGGACACACATACAGCACACGGACAGCACACGGACAGCACACTGACCCTAAAAATGTACTCACAGACATCACACGGATCCCACACGGAAAGCCTACGTGAGCACATGGACACACGGACACGGATAACTCCGGTACCGGAATTATCTGGACGTGTGAGACTGGCCTGATGCAGTGTGTCTGGCTTACAGCCTATTAATGATGTCCATACTGTTAGATCTATCAGACTGCCCAGCACTATATAAGTGCACCCCATAAGGACAGACTCCTCAATTCGTCCAACCAACACTAAAGAACCCAGCTGCATACTATAATAATATTAATAATCTATATATATAATTGTCTAAGGGTTTTTCCGTCTGTCTGTCTTTCTGTCTGTCTGTCTGTCCTGGAAATCCCGCGTCTCTGATTGGACGAGGCCGCCAGGCCTCGACCAATCAGCGACGGGCACAGCATCGACGTAGAAATCCCGCGTCTCTGATTGGTCGAGGCCGCCAGGCCTCGACCAATCAGCAACGGGCACAGTATCGACGTAGATGTCATAATGGTTGCCATGGCGATGATGATGTCATAAAGGTTGCCTCGACCAATCAGCGACAGGCACAGTCTGGAATCATCATTGTCCATATACTACGGGGACATGCATATTCTAGAATACCCGATGCGTTAGAATTGGGCCACAATCTAGTTTTATTTATATAGCTCCAACATATTCCGCAGCGCTTTACAAATTATAGAGCGGACTTGTACAGACCATAGACATTACAGCATAACAGAAATCACAGTTCAAAATAGATACCAAGAGGAAAGAGGGCCCTGCTCGCAAGCTTACAAACTATGAGGAAAAGGGGAGACACGAGAGGTGGATGGTAGCAATTGCTTTAGTTATTCGGACCAGCCATAGTGTAAGGCTCAGGTGTTCATGTAAAGCTGCATGAACCAGTTAGGCTACGTTCACATTTGCGTTGTGCGCCGCTGCGTCGGCGACGCAACGCACAACGCAAATAAAAATGCACCAAAACGCACGCAAAAACGCTGCGTTTTGCGATGCATGCGTCGTTTTTTGCCGAAATTTGGACGCAAGAAAAATGCAACTTGTTGCGTTTTCTTGGTCCGACACTTGCGGCAAAAAAGACGCATTCGTCGCACAACGCAACAAACAAAAACGCATGCGTCCCCCATGTTAAATATAGGGGTGCATGACGCATGCGTCGCCGCTGCATCACCCGACGCAAACCCGACGCAAACTAGCATAACGCTAGTGTGAACGTAGCCTTAACTGTCTAAGTATGTAGCAGTACAGACACAGAGGGCTAAT
The DNA here is from genome assembly GCF_032444005.1 of Ranitomeya imitator. NCBI lineage: Eukaryota > Metazoa > Chordata > Amphibia > Anura > Dendrobatidae > Ranitomeya > Ranitomeya imitator. The sequence goes on from NC_091286.1 coordinate 69,120,867, forward strand.
AACTGCATAAAGTGTATGAGAACATGTTGCGAGGAACCTGATTATGTTTTTTTTTTTTTTGAATGGGCCACACAGGGATAGTTAGGTTAATGCGTTGAGGTGGTAGGCCAATCTGAACAAATGAGTTTTTAGGGCACGCTTAAAACTGTGGGGATTGGGGATTAATTGTATTAACCTAGGTAGTGGATTCCAAATAATCGGCGCAGCATGTGTAAAGTCTTGGAGACGGGAATGGGATGTTCTGATTATTGAGGATGCTAACCTGAGGTCATTAGCGGAGCGGAGGGTACGGGTAGGGTGGTAGACTGAGACCAGAGAGGAGATGTAGGGTGCTGCTGAGCCATGGAGTGCTTTGTGGATGAGGGTAGTAGTTTTGTACTGGATTCTTGAGTGGATGGGTAACCAGTGTAATGACTGCCATAAGGTAGAGGCATCGGTGTAACGGTTGGTGAGGAATATGATCCTGGCTGCAGCATTCAGGACAGATTGGAGCGGGGAGAGTTTTGTAAGAGGGAGGCCAATTAGTAGAGAGTTACAATAGTCCAGACGAGAATGAATAAGTGAAACAGTAAGAGTTTTTGCAGAGTCGAAAGTAAGAAAAGGGCGAATTCTAGAAATGTTTTTGAGATGCAGATAAGAAGAGCGAGCCAGTGATCGGATGTGGGGGGTGAATGAAAGCTCGGAATCAAGTATGACTCCAAGGCAGCGGGCATGTTGCTTTGGAGTAATGGTGGACCCGCACACGGAGATGGCAATTTCAGGCAAAGGCAGGCTAATAGAGGGAGAAAACATGAGGAGTTCAGTTTTTGACAGGTTCAGTTTCAGATAGAGGGAGGACATGATGTTAGAGACAGCGGTAAGACAATCACTGGTGCTTCGTTTACTAAAAAGGTTCGGCGTGATAACAGGAGAAAAAGTGTATAATTGGGTGTCATCAGCATAGAGATGGTACTGGAAACCAAATCTACTGATTGTTTGTCCAATAGTGGCAGTATGCAAAGAGAAGAGGAGGGGGTCTAGGACTGATCCTTGAGGAACCCCAACAGTAAGGGGAAGGTGAGAGGAGGAGGAACCAGCAAAAGATACAGTGAAGGATCGGTCAGATAGGAAGAGAACCAGGAGAGAACGGTGTTCTTGAGGCCGATGGAGCGGAGTATAGTGAGGAGTAGCTGATGATCCACAGTGTCGAATGCTGCGGAGAGATCCAAGAGAATTAGCATGCAGTAGTGACCATTAGATTTAGCTGTTAGTAGGTCATTAGAGACTTTAGTGAGGGCAGTTTCAGTAGAGTGTAAAGAGCGGAAACCAGATTGAAGAGGGTCGAGAAGAGAGTTATCTGAGAGATAGCGGGTAAGACGGGAGTGGACCAGGCATTCGAGGAGTTTAGAGATGAAGGGAAGATTAGAGACAGGTCTATAATTAGCGGCACAGTTTTGATCGAGGGATGGTTTTTTAAGTAATGGATGTATGATGGCATGCTTAAATGAGGATGGAAAAATACCGGAAGTGAGAGAAAGGTTGAATATTTTTCTTAGGTGAGAGGTGACAACCGGGGAAAAGGACTGGAGGAGATGTGACGGAATGGGGTCACTGGTGCAAGTGGTTGGGCGAGAAGATGCAAGGAGCCTGATTACTTCTTCTTCTGTAACTGGTTCAAAGTCAGAGAGTGAACTAGATGCAGTGGGGGAGGGATGACAGTGAATGGTATGAAGAGATTGGGAGATGATTTCCTGTCGAATGTGGTCAATTTTTTCTTTTTTTCTTTGAAGTAATTGGCCAGATCGTCAGCGCGGAGATCCGTGGTTGGGGCCTGCACTCTTGGGTTGAGTAGGGACTGGAAAGTGTCAAAGAGACGTTTAGGGTTATTGGACAGCGAGGTGATGAGGGTGTTGAAATAGGTTTGTTTGGAGAGGTGAAGGGCAGAGTTGTATGTTTTTAGCATGAACTTATAATGGATGAAATCTTCGGGTAGATTAGGTTTTCGCCACAGACATTTGGAGCACCGCTGCAGGAAACATGTTTGCAGCGTGTGCCACGGTTGTTGCCATCTGTGCTGAGTTGTTTTATGTATAGGAGGTGCAGCTTCATCCAGGGCACTTTGCAGGGTTTCATTGTGATGCTTCAGAGCAGAATCAGGACATGAGATGGAGGAGATTGGGGCCAATGAGGACTGCAAGTTCATCATAAGTTTCTGGGTGTTAATGGCCTGTATGTTTCTATAAGTGTGGAAAGTGGGGGTGACCTGTTATGGACCTGGTGGTTAGGAGCACCTGGAACGACCTGATGGTTAAACTCACACAGGACAAGCTCTGGGAAGTGGGAACTCTGCTGACCGCAACCCCTAATCCTATCACACAACTAGAAATAGCCGTGGAGCGTACCTAACACGACCTAGACGCCTCTTCACAGCCTAAAAGCTAACTAGCCCTAAAGATAGAAAATAAAGCCTACCTTGCCTCAGAGAAATTCCCCAAAGGAAAAGGCAGCCCCCCACATATATTGACTGTGAGTTAAGATGAAGTCACAAACACAGAAATGAAACAGGTTTCAGCAAAGGGAGGCCAGACTTACTAAACAGACTGAGGATAGGAAAGGTATCTTTGCGGTCAGCACAAAAAAACTACAAAAGACCACGCAGAGTGTACAAAAAGACCTCCGCACCGACTCACAGTGCGGAGGTGCCACTCTGCATCCCAGAGCTTCCAGCTAGCAAGACAAAATCATGATAGCCAACTGGACAAGGAAACAATGAACAAATAAATAACTAGCAGGGACTTAGCTTCTGCTGGAGTAGACAGGTCACCAGAAAGATCCAGGAGCAAACTGAACCAGTACAAGAACATTGACAGCTGGCATGGAGTAACGATCTGAGTGGAGTTAAATAGAACAGCCAGCCAACGAATAAACTACGTCACCTGTGGAAGGAACCTCAGAAGCAGCAGCTCCACTCACAGCCACCAGAGGGAGTCCATGGACAGAACTCGCCGAAGTACCATTCATGACCACAGGAGGGAGTTCGAAAACAGAATTCACAACAGTGACCTGAGCGGGATTGCAGTTCTTGATAGAAAATGAAAGAAGGTTGTGGTCAGAGAGCGGGAGAGGGGAGTTTGTGAAATCATCCACTGAGCAAAGCCGCCGGGAGAAGACTAAGTCGAGGGAGTTTCCATCTTCATGCGTTGGAGAGAAACTGCATAAAAATGGAAAAAAGTGCAATAAAAAAAGATAATGTCTAAGATAAATACATTACATGGGGTATTGATCGATATTTTGACCAAAATAGGTAATCTTCCAACTCACGTCAAAGGTCACACCATACTTGCGAGTCTTAACACTAAAGTTAAAAATGGCTAACATAGAACAAAATTTCAAAAAAACATCATAGAAAAAGATACAATCTTACCTACACCAGGTCAGATTACTTAGCAAGATGCAGCATACCTCCATGTAAATGCAGCTGAAAATTTGCATTAAAAAAAAAGCTGAAAAAAACATCTAGTGTGAATATTGCCTTAGTATAGTACTCTAAGACTATTTTCACTCATTTTGGAAAATGTCTGCTGCAGATTTGGTGACAAATGCCAAATGAATCTGCAGGCAGAATCGATATGTGCTACTTGTAGATTTGGCAAAGGATTTCACTTTACTCTATTAACCCCTTACTGACATCCGCCGTACATGTATGGAGCAAGTCTGAAGCGGGTGCATGGAGGGGCCTCACGGGGTGAGTCTGCCACATACCTGGCAGGTCATGGCTGTGTGTTACAGCCAGGACCTTGTTCTAACAATCGCGGGTGGAGTCGAATGCGTGTTTCATCGACCGAAAAATGAAAACGTTACGGGTCTTGGACATTGGCAGCACAACCCCTCAAATTTTTTTTTTTTTTGCAAACTTCAGATTTTTTTTCCACTGCTAAAATTATTTTTGATCATTTAAAAAAAATTGTACATGTTTGATTATGCTGTAATCGTACTGATGAGCAGAAATCATATTCCGATGTCATTTTTACCACAATATGTACACCATAAAAACAGTTCTCAAAAACAATGTCAGAATTGCATGTTTCCCCAATTTTTCCCATTTTACAGAACACTATGTGGTAACATAAATGGTGTCATTCAAGAGTGCAACTTGTCCGGCAAAAAAACAAGCATATGTCTATATGGACAGAAAAAAAAAAGGAGTTATAGTTCAGGGAAGAAGGAGAGGAAAAAACAAATTGTGAAGGGGTTAAGCATAGAATAGGGTGAAGTCCGCAATGAGAATCCACATAATAATGAGCATATTGAAGATTTGAAATCCAAACTATGCTTTCATTGTGATGCTGATCTTTTACCACAACACGTAACCGGGATTTGAAAAACCTATTACACTGTAAATTGCTGCAGATTTGTGTGTGCACCAATCTGCGGCGTGTGAACTTGGCCTGACTGTAATAAGCCAAGCACCTGTGTGGTCATAGTCTTTCTGTGTCTCTATACTTTAAGTATGACTTCTATTAAGCCCAATTTAAACTATGAGATAAAAAAGGAACAAAGAAAATCTCAGGCTTTGCCCCCTCCGCACTGATTTCACGTAATTGTGATGATTCACTAATTCCATTCATTATGAAGGTATTGAGAATGTTTCTTGATTTATGAATAGGTCTGGATCACTACACTAGGACGGTGATGCTAACACTGAGCGCACAGAGGAAGTCTGGGATTATTATAAGCACATAGAATACATCTTTAAATCAACGCCTGGGTGAGCGGTAAACACTCACATAATACATGTTTACTTATATCGTACAGGAGGAAGCCCCAGCCAAGAGAAATCAAACAGATGCAATTCTTACAAATGATAACAAAGTACTTTTTGTGTAGGGCAGTTTCACATGAGCATACTATGAGCGCAAATATGACTATGGTCCCAATCTTCTTAACGGGCTGGTCTGGTGAGAACAAGTTAGGCCGGCGTCACACTAGCGTATTGCATCTGATGCGAGATCATCGGATGCGATATGCTAATGACACTCGGCTCCTGATTGAAGCAGAGCAGGAGCCAAGTGTCATGCGTCTGTGCTCCGATTCACTCGCACAGGGAGGATCGGAGCACAGCTGCGGACGAGGCGGAGAAATGACTTTCTCCATCTCCTCCATTGCTGGGGTCCGCTTATAACGCACATCACTCGGATGATATCCGAGTGGTGTGCGCTGTCTCACATCGCCTTGTACCGAGGATCTCAGGGAAGCACGCAGGGAGCCCCCTCCCTGCGCGATGCTTCCCTATGCCGCTGGAACGCTGCGATCATGTTTGATCGCAGTGCTCCGGGGGTTAATGCAGGGCTGCCACTAGAAATTTCGGGGCCCCATACTGGCAAAATTTTCGGGGCCCCCTTGAGACTCCGCCCAGGCTCCACCCCAGCCCCGCCTCCAGGCTCCACCCCTCGAACTGTCCACAGTCTTACCGCTCTCTCTTGGAAAATTTCCACTTCTCACCTATCACACATTGACAGTTCCCATCACCAGATCACACATATAGCCGGCAGCTTTTGTTTTGGCCAAAAGATTTTTTAAGCCGCCACCATAACACGGTAGACACTTTTGGCCGGGCCCTACTCTACTGTAACCTACTAAATATTTGTTAAAATATGCAATACAATTTAGGTATATTTTTATTTATTTTTCAATTTTTAAAATGACCTATAATACTACATACAAGGAACAAATACCACAGCACTATGACCAGATGACATATTACCACCACAGTGACCGAATAATATCAAATACAAGGAACAAATACCACAACACCATGACCAGACCGCATATTACCACCAATGACTGAATACTACAATACTGATCAGTAATAACAAAAACACCCACAATACTATCACCAGCAGTGCCATTATACACAGGAGATCTGTAATTAGTAAGCAGTGTCTGTGTACAGGTAATACAGTGATCACCGGTGACATTATACACAGGACCTCTGTATATAGTCTACAGTGTATAGTGTCAGTGTATAGTTAACACTGACTCACCAGTGACGTCTCTAGGTGAAGTCCTTCATCTTTCATCCAGCACAGACCGCCATCATTTCTTCCAGCCAGGACTCGTCTCTGCAGGAAATAACACAGTTATCTCGAGTTCCACTTGCAGAACACATTACTTAATTTTCACAGCCTCTACATTACACCACATGAAGAAGGTGACATAGTATCTCTCTGCACAGTAACAGGACCTCCCCCCATTTAAAACAGTATACTCAAAAAATAAAATAAATACATCACTGCAATAATAATATCCCTTAATTAGCCCCTATGGTAATATTCACCATCCTAGCCCCCGTGTGTCTCATTGCAGGCTCCAGCCATATGTTCTCCCATCCTGCCCTCATGAGTATCCATTCTGCCCCATATGATCTCCCCATCCTGCCCCATCTGTCTCCATCGTATCCATCCTGCCCCATCTGTCTCCAATCCTGCCCCATCTGTCTCCATTCTGCCCCATCTGTTTCCAATCCTGCCCCATCTGTGTCCAGCACTCTGCCCCATCTGTGTCCAGCACTCTGCCCCATCTGTGTCCAATCCTGCCCCATCTGTGTCCAGCACTCTGCCCCATCTGTGTCCAGCACTCTGCCCCATCTGTTTCCAATCCTGCCCCATCTGTGTCCAGCACTCTGCCCCATCTGTGTCCAGCACTCTGCCCCATCTGTGTCCAGCACTCTGCCCCATCTGTGTCCAGCACTCTGCCCCATCTGTTTCCAATCCTGCCCCATCTGTGTCCAGCACTCTGCCCCATCTGTGTCCAATCCTGCCCCATCTGTGTCCAGCACTCTGCCCCATCTGTTTCCAATCCTGCCCCATCTGTGTCCAGTACTCTGCCCCATCTGTCTCCAATCCTGCCCCATCTCTGTCCAGCACTCTGCCCCATCTCTGTCCAGCACTCTGCCCCATCTCTGTCCAGCACTTTGCCCCATCTCTGTCCAGCACTCTGCCCCATCTCTGTCCAGCACTCTGCCCCATCTCTTCCCAGCACTCTGCCCCATCTCTGTCCAGCACTCTGCCCCATCTGTGTCCAGCACTCTGCCCCATCTGTGTCCAATCCTGCCCCATATGTGTCCAGCACTCTGCCCCATCTGTGTCCAGCACTCTGCCCCATCTGTTTCCAATCCTGCCCCATCTGTGTCCAGCACTCTGCCCCATCTGTGTCCAGCACTCTGCCCCATCTGTGTCCAGCACTCTGCCCCATCTGTGTCCAGCACTCTGCCCCATCTGTTTCCAATCCTGCCCCATCTGTGTCCAGCACTCTGCCCCATCTGTGTCCAATCTTGCCCCATCTGTGTCCAGCACTCTGCCCCATCTGTTTCCAATCCTGCCCGATCTGTGTCCAGTACTCTGCCCCATCTGTCTCCAATCCTGCCCCATCTCTGTCCAGCACTCTGCCCCATCTCTGTCCAGCACTCTGCCCCATCTCTGTCCAGCACTCTGCCCCATCTCTGTCCAGCACTCTGCCCCATCTCTGTCCAGCACTCTGCCCCATCTCTTCCCAGCACTCTGCCCCATCTGTGTCCAGCACTCTGCCCCATCTGTGTCCAGCACTCTGCCCCATCTGTGTCCAATCCTGCCCCATATGTGTCCAGCACTCTGCCCCATCTGTGTCCAGCACTCTGCCCCATCTGTTTCCAATCCTGCCCCATCTGTGTCCAGCACTCTGCCCCATCTGTGTCCAGCACTCTGCCCCATCTGTGTCCAGCACTCTGCCCCATCTGTGTCCAGCACTCTGCCCCATCTGTTTCCAATCCTGCCCCATCTGTGTCCAGCACTCTGCCCCATCTGTGTCCAATCTTGCCCCATCTGTGTCCAGCACTCTGCCCCATCTGTTTCCAATCCTGCCCGATCTGTGTCCAGTACTCTGCCCCATCTGTCTCCAATCCTGCCCCATCTCTGTCCAGCACTCTGCCCCATCTCTGTCCAGCACTCTGCCCCATCTCTGTCCAGCACTCTGCCCCATCTCTGTCCAGCACTCTGCCCCATCTCTGTCCAGCACTCTGCCCCATCTCTGTCCAGCACTCTGCCCCATCTCTTCCCAGCACTCTGCCCCATCTCTGTCCAGCACTCTGCCCCATCTGTGTCCAGCACTCTGCCCCATCTGTGTCCAATCCTGCCCCATATGTGTCCAGCACTCTGCCCCATCTGTGTCCAATCCTGCCCCATATGTGTCCAGCACTCTGCCCCATCTGTGTCCAGCACTCTGCCCCATCTGTTTCCAATCCTGCCCCATCTGTGTCCAGCACTCTGCCCCATCTGTGTCCAGCACTCTGCCCCATCTGTTTCCAATCCTGCCCCATCTGTGTCCAGCACTCTGCCCCATCTGTGTCCAATCTTGCCCCATCTGTGTCCAGCACTCTGCCCCATCTGTTTCCAATCCTGCCCCATCTGTGTCCAGTACTCTGCCCCATCTGTCTCCAATCCTGCCCCATCTCTGTCCAGCACTCTGCCCCATCTCTGTCCAGCACTCTGCCCCATCTCTGTCCAGCACTCTGCCCCATCTCTGTCCAGCACTCTGCCCCATCTCTGTCCAGCACTCTGCCCCATCTCTTCCCAGCACTCTGCCCCATCTCTTCCCAGCACTCTGCCCCATCTCTTCCCAGCACTCTGCCCCATCTCTTCCCAGCACTCTGCCCATCTCTTCCCAGCACTCTGCCCCATCTCTTCCCAGCACTCTGCCCCATCTCTGTCCAGCACTCTGCCCCATCTCTGTCCAGCACTCTGCCCCATCTCTTCCCAGCACTCTGCCCCATCTCTGTCCAGCACTCTGCCCCATCTCTGTCCAGCACTCTGCCCCATCTCTGTCCAGCACTCTGCCCATCACTCTGCCCCATCTCTGTCCAGCACTCTGCCCCATCTCTGTCCAGCACTCTGCCCCATCTCTGTCCAGCACTCTGCCCCATCTCTGTCCAGCACTCTGCCCCATCTCTGTCCAGCACTCTGCCCCATCTCTGTCCAGCACTCTGCCCCATCTCTTCCCAGCACTCTGCCCCATCTCTGTCCAGCACTCTGCCCCATCTGTGTCCAGCACTCTGCCCCATCTGTGTCCAATCCTGCCCCATATGTGTCCAGCACTCTGCCCCATCTGTGTCCAGCACTCTGCCCCATCTGTTTCCAATCCTGCCCCATCTGTGTCCAGCACTCTGCCCCATCTGTGTCCAGCACTCTGCCCCATCTGTGTCCAGCACTCTGCCCCATCTGTGTCCAGCACTCTGCCCCATCTGTTTCCAATCCTGCCCCATCTGTGTCCAGCACTCTGCCCCATCTGTGTCCAATCTTGCCCCATCTGTGTCCAGCACTCTGCCCCATCTGTTTCCAATCCTGCCCGATATGTGTCCAGTACTCTGCCCCATCTGTCTCCAATCCTGCCCCATCTCTGTCCAGCACTCTGCCCCATCTCTGTCCAGCACTCTGCCCCATCTCTGTCCAGCACTCTGCCCCATCTCTGTCCAGCACTCTGCCCCATCTCTGTCCAGCACTCTGCCCCATCTCTTCCCAGCACTCTGCCCCATCTGTGTCCAGCACTCTGCCCCATCTGTGTCCAGCACTCTGCCCCATCTGTGTCCAATCCTGCCCCATATGTGTCCAGCACTCTGCCCCATCTGTGTCCAGCACTCTGCCCCATCTGTTTCCAATCCTGCCCCATCTGTGTCCAGCACTCTGCCCCATCTGTGTCCAGCACTCTGCCCCATCTGTGTCCAGCACTCTGCCCCATCTGTGTCCAGCACTCTGCCCCATCTGTTTCCAATCCTGCCCCATCTGTGTCCAGCACTCTGCCCCATCTGTGTCCAATCTTGCCCAGTCTGTGTCCAGCACTCTGCCCCATCTGTTTCCAATCCTGCCCGATCTGTGTCCAGTACTCTGCCCCATCTGTCTCCAATCCTGCCCCATCTCTGTCCAGCACTCTGCCCCATTTCTGTCCAGCACTCTGCCCCATCTCTGTCCAGCACTCTGCCCCATCTCTGTCCAGCACTCTGCCCCATCTCTGTCCAGCACTCTGCCCCATCTCTTCCCAGCACTCTGCCCCATCTCTGTCCAGCACTCTGCCCCATCTGTGTCCAGCACTCTGCCCCATCTGTGTCCAATCCTGCCCCATATGTGTCCAGCACTCTGCCCCATCTGTGTCCAATCCTGCCCCATATGTGTCCAGCACTCTGCCCCATCTGTGTCCAGCACTCTGCCCCATCTGTTTCCAATCCTGCCCCATCTGTGTCCAGCACTCTGCCCCATCTGTGTCCAGCACTCTGCCCCATCTGTTTCCAATCCTGCCCCATCTGTGTCCAGCACTCTGCCCCATCTGTGTCCAATCTTGCCCCATCTGTGTCCAGCACTCTGCCCCATCTGTTTCCAATCCTGCCCCATCTGTGTCCAGTACTCTGCCCCATCTGTCTCCAATCCTGCCCCATCTCTGTCCAGCACTCTGCCCCATCTCTGTCCAGCACTCTGCCCCATCTCTGTCCAGCACTCTGCCCCATCTCTGTCCAGCACTCTGCCCCATCTCTGTCCAGCACTCTGCCCCATCTCTGTCCAGCACTCTGCCCCATCTCTTCCCAGCACTCTGCCCCATCTCTTCCCAGCACTCTGCCCCATCTCTTCCCAGCACTCTGCCCCATCTCTTCCCAGCACTCTGCCCATCTCTTCCCAGCACTCTGCCCCATCTCTTCCCAGCACTCTGCCCCATCTCTGTCCAGCACTCTGCCCCATCTCTGTCCAGCACTCTGCCCCATCTCTTCCCAGCACTCTGCCCCATCTCTGTCCAGCACTCTGCCCCATCTCTGTCCAGCACTCTGCCCCATCTCTGTCCAGCACTCTGCCCATCACTCTGCCCCATCTCTGTCCAGCACTCTGCCCCATCTCTGTCCAGCACTCTGCCCCATCTCTGTCCAGCACTCTGCCCCATCTCTGTCCAGCACTCTGCCCCATCTCTGTCCAGCACTCTGCCCCATCTCTGTCCAGCACTCTGCCCCATCTCTGTCCAGCACTCTGCCCCATCTCTGTCCAGCACTCTGCCCCATCTCTGTCCAGCACTCTGCCCCGTGTCCAGCTTTCTGCCCCCCATGTGTCCAGCTTTCTGCCCCCCCATGTCCAGCTTTCTGCCCCCCCCGTGTCCAGCTTTCTGCCCCCCCTTGTGTCCAGCTTTCTGCCCCCCGTGTCCAGCTTTCTGCCCCCCCTGTGTCCAGCTTTCTGCCCCCCCCGTGTCCAGCTTTCTGCCCCCCCCGTGTCCAGCTTTCTGCCCCCTCTGTGTCCAGCTTTCTGCCCCCCCCGTGTCCAGCTTTACTGTCCCCTCTGTGTCCAGCTTTACTGCCCCCTCTGTGTCCAGCTTTACTGCCCCCTCTGTGTCCAGCTTTACTGCCCCCCTGTGTCCAGCCTTCTGCCCCCCCTGTGTCCAGCTTTACTGCCCCCTCTGTGTCCAGCTTTACTGCCCCCGTGTCCAGCCTTCTGCCCCCCCTGTGTCCAGCTTTACTGCCCCCTCTGTGTCCAGCCTTCTGCCCCCCCTGTGTCCAGCTTTACTGCCCCCGTGTCCAGCTTTACTGCCCCCTCTGTGTCCAGCTTTACTGCCCCCTCTGTGTCCAGCATTCTGCCCCCCCTGTGTCCAGCTTTACTGCCCCCCTGTGTCCAGCCTTCTGCCCCCCTGTGTCCAGCTTTACTGCCCCCCTGTGTCCAGCAGCCTTCTGCCCCCCTGTGTCCAGCTTTACTGCCCCCTCTGTGTCCAGCTTTACTGCCCCCTCTGTGTCCAGCCTTCTGCCCCCCCTGTGTCCAGCTTTACTGCCCCCTCTGTGTCCAGCTTTACTGCCCCCTCTGTGTCCAGCCTTCTGCCAAATACCCCCCCCCCCCCCCCCCGGATCACCGCTCTCAATAGAAAAAAAAAAAGTTCTGCTTACCTGTCGCGCTCCTGATCTCTCCACGCAGCTGCACTGTGCACTCGCCGGCGACAGACAATGACGTCAGACGCCGGCGACCTGCACGCTGCGGCTGGCGGCTGTTAACTATTGATGCGGGCCCCCTCTGCTCACCGGGCCCCATACGCCAGTCACGGCTGTAATGCCCTGATGGCGGCCCTAGATCTGTGGTTACTGCAGGTTGTAGACTTGTCGGAAGAGGTGGGTCTTCAGGTTCCTTTTGAAGGTTTCCATGGTAGGCGAGAGTCTGATATGTTGGGGTAGAGAGTTCCAGAGTAGGGAGGATGCGCGGGAGAAAGCTTGTATGCAATTGTGGGAAGAGGAGATAAGAGGAGCTAATAAACATGTGGGAAAGTGTACTAATGAGCCAGAGACTGCACCTGTTGGTAACTTAGTGCAAGAAGAGGACCAGAGGCCAGAGTCAGTCCTGACAGTAGATTGATCGAGAACTACAGTAAATGCTCTGAATCCTCTGAGATCTTGACTACTAAACTAGGAGAGCCTGCTGGAGGAGCTTCCTCTAGAGAGAAGTGGTTTTTGACATATCAATGGGATTCTGACCATTACCTGATTATTATAGATTTAACATTTTAAGATATCAAGATGCAGAAAATATGACACCTAGCTATACGTTGACACCTAAATTACAAAATGATACATCATTACACTTATATTACAGTATAATTCAGGCGCCCCTGATAGTATAGAGAATTATACCTTGAAGTGACCGGCAGTGATCGCCCCTGCACCAATCTGCCTGCCATGCAGTCACTTGTAGTGAATGCCTGCTACAGAGAGAGAGAGAGAGAGAGTCTGTGATCTGTAATGCTGAATGATACTGTGGCCTAAAAGAACAAGTTCTGCTCTGGCCCGAGACAGTGAAGAAGACTGTGGCCTGCACTTGGCGTGCAACTCTGAAAGGCCCTGTGACCTGCATCAGTAAGTAACATTGCGGCTGTTGGTGTTAATGGATATGAAGGAAAAGCTGTAGGGCAACTGCCAACTGTATTCTTTGGCAGAGATTGTTTCTGTTGTACTGCAGTCATCCACTAATCATCTACATTAGAATAGCTGCGTATTATTACGTCTCTGTTCTGTTAGTTGGTTTTCAGCAGAGCTCAACAGTCCTGCACTCCTCCACAATGGAGCTTGTAATAACTGAGTTCAGCAGAGCCAGTGTAGTGAGCTGGCCGGCTGTGACTGTTCTGTTATCATTGACATAGAATCTGTGACAGACACTGCCCCCATGTGGCCAGAAGTTATACCTATGCCAAATGTGATTACAGAGGGACAAACTGTATTGGCAAAACTTCCCCCTGTGATGTCATGTGAACAGGAAGGGGAGGAAAAGAGAAAGCCCGGGAAACTGGTGTGTGCAGAGAGAGGTCTGTGTCTGCTGGCGTCCTCCTGTAGATGCGATATAGAAGATTGCCTGGATGACCGCTATCTCTTGGAAGCCGACATCCAGATTGTTCCCAGCTCCCACACTGCGGAGCACCCAACGGTGACATCTTCACAGATCCTGGAGCCCATGAACTGTAAGCGGGTCCTCTGTTGAGGCCGAACATTCCACCCTTACCTGTTGAACCCCAAGGACTACAGTCTGGACCTGAGAGACGGAGTTTTGTTCAATCCCTGTTGTTTTTCTCTTCGGCTGGAGCGTCCCCCTGCAGTGACAGACAGGCCTGCGACGTGGGAAGATAACCTCTTGGAACAAAGGAACTGGTAACGTGTGGATAGGGAAAGTGAGGGACAGTTTGTTATTACACGTTATCTCTGTGAATAGGCATATTTTGTACTGTATATTATTGTGTTCCGCTGTGTTAAAGAAAATGTATAACAGTAAAGATACGGTTGTTAAAATAGAATCTGAGTGTGGAAGTTTTGCTGGGCCAGATCATGGATATACATGGGCGACCTTGCCCTCGGTCACTTCACCAGCACAAGCAAAGGTGAGCTGTGTTTGATGCCTGCAGCAGACAACGCGTTGATGTGCTACTACAAATACCGCTCTTTTGATGCATATGGCAGAAGATTATCTACAGTATGTAAACTGGATGCTCCGAGGGACAGATTGAGATGAAAAGAAGATATTAGCGTACAAGAGAGAAGTGTCATGTTAGATTTAGTCTGTATGCTAACAATAAATATGCATTTGCTGTACTTTGTGAAAAATAATGAAATTCTGGGAATAACCCTTAAGTTGAAGTACAACGAGTTTCAGTTTAACCCTGCTATCTCTGTGTCTGTGACCGTCACATCCATCTGTGTGGAGCCGTATCTGAAGACAAAGGTCCACACATTAAAACTGATCTTCTTAAAAGATGACGCTTATTGTTTTCTGTAACATAGGTTCAAGTTAGGTTAGTGACCTTATATAATGTGAATTCCAATGCATCTATGTAAAAATGGATTCATGTGGAATAGACTTCTGATTCTAGAAATCTATGAACGTGGTACACGATTTCTTATGGTGCACATGAAGGCGACTTGTGCTGCAGAGTTCAGTCACTTCATCTGTTCGTCTTGAAAGCATAATTTATGTCCTCATTACCTGAACACATGTTTTTTAAAGCCCTTTATGCTGACTGATTTATCCTCCTTTGAACTATTGCTTCCATGATAAAATCGTCCCAAAATCCAGAGTAAATGAGAGGCACAAGACAGTAATAAAACAGATGGTCTACTAAAGTGGAATAATACTACGCGTCTGATTAATCAGAGCCATGTAGGGACATTATTTAACCTGATAAGTCTTGTAAACATGCATCTGGATACTTTATGGGTTCTAATCTATTGATGCAGACCTGATGTGATCTGATATTCTGATATTTTTAAGTAAGTGTATACTTTTTTAAATATAGATGGATGTAAATACTTTTATGCTCAACGATGACAAAAGAAGTCTCGGAGTGATACTTTTATTGGTTAACAATCAAGGTATCACTCCGAGAATACTTTGGTCATCGTTGGGCATAAAAGTACTTACGGTACATTGATTTTTGTGGTTAATACAGCACCACAATATAATTTACTGTACATAAATACAGATGGGCAATTTCTGTAGAGTGATTATCGTCCTCTCAAATTTAGGAGAGAACCTTTAAGACGTTACACTCTAATGGGCAGGGTCCTCCTTTATTTTTGAATAATTTAGGTTTAATGCACAAGACGAAGCTATATGCATGGGCTCAGTACAATAGGGCACAGAAGCCGCATGGCCTCCTAGTACAGAACTGCATGGTCTCTGTGTGGCTGCCATGTAGGCTTCATCGGATAAATACATATGGAGATATTCCAACTTAGAATCTATAGTTGTAGTATAGGCTCATAGGCTTGTTCAAGTGCTGTCTTACCAAGTCGCAAACTAGGACACTGTACAGAGCCATAAGACAGCTACTTATTGCCTGTTTCAAAAATACACGTGTATATGTAATGCCATTAGGTATCAAATTAATGGGGCTGATTCATCAAAGCCAGAAAAGTGCCGTAAAAGTTTGAATAGTCGCAGAGTTTTTGCGCAAAGCAGAGATGCGCAGAAGTTTTGTAACTTTTAGCTTTTTCTTGAGTTTGAAATAGTTCCAGCAAAAAGGGCAGGATTGGAGAGGAGCCGGGGCGGGACGGCTGTGGCCACCAAGCCTATCCAATTCATCAACAGGGCAGGTGTTTTTGCATGGCAGAAATGCTACTTCAGTCCCAGACTGGAGTAGCATTTCTGGTGCAGCTCGCAAAGGCACACGCCACTCAAACATTGTGCCAAATTAAGTGGCATGTGCCTTTTAATGAACTCGATTCACTGTACTCCAGCAAGACTGGAGTAGTACGAGCGTGCGCTACGCCAGTCTTAATGAGTCGACCCTTATGGTTTGTTTTTTGTTTTTTTAGAAAAACAGAAGTTTATTTTAAAGTCGATTAATGGCTGCTATTGATTTACATTATAAAAAAAATACATCAAAAAGGGGTTGTCTACATTAGGGAATATTTACTCTTAAATGCATGTATTTGAAGCTAAAAAAAAAAGATTGGGTTTCATTAAAGAGGTACTCTCATGTATATTTGTTTTATTTAATATGTGTATATATGCATGTAATGTAGCGTGAGGGTATTAATATACAGTACTCCCTTACTGCCGCTCTCTCTGGTGTCCATCACCTTTCCTCTCCTTTTCTCAGTGATTTCACTCCTCTGCAGACTCTCTGGGTCATGCTCCGCTCTGCATGACCCTGAAGTAACTTTTATAGTGTAAGTCTATGTAGCATCAGAACGAGGCCATCATTGTAAAATAGGTTTCCAGCTGATACATAGAGCATAGAGTGAGCTGGAGAGTCCGAAGAGGGTTGACGTCACTGAGAAGAGGAGCAGAGTTGCACTGGACTTCGGGGAGAGCTGCGGTAGGTGAGTATATTAATACACTCACACTACATTAAATGCACATATGCACTTATTTAATAAAAAATATATATACACGGGTCTGCTTATTTAATAATTTTGCACCGTTTGCCTTCTGAAGTCTCGATGTTGCAGTTTCTATTATTGGCTACAGAATCAGTTAACTGAGAATCTGTCAGTGAGCTTATTCTGACGGGAGAGTTTCTAATAATTTTATCTTTGTTTTTCTGAGCTACTGTAAGGTGATTTACATTGATCAACATCAAAAGAGTCTATAAAAAATAAGATGGTGTAAAATGTCCAATGATACCCAACAAAGAAAATAAATGTTATCTTCAAATACATACATTTAGGTTAAAAAAAAATAGTTCCCAAATGTGATGAAACCCCCTATGTGTAAACTATAGCACAAAGCTTACTGCTATCTTTTCTCTACCATTTTTTTTGCAGACTCTTATGAGTTTGTGCACTACGTCCTTAGTTGTTGATGAACATGATGGCACTGTATATAAAAGATTTTAATAAAGGCGATGTCTAGTTGAGGATATGAAAATAGATGGGAATGCATTGTTTTTAATGTCCTCGGTCTCTGTGTAATGTTTGATTTTTTCCCATGTTTTTTTGCCATTGGAGAAAGCTGAAAAACAAAAGAATGTATTGCTAAAAGTAGTGGCTTCAAAACGGCAAAAACAATTTAATAAAAAAGAGAGATGACCAAATATTATTATTGTGTAATATATTGATGTTCTGCCAAATTGTATGCAATCATTTACAAATTAAAAGTACAATTTAACCCGACCGCAGAGACTGAAGGACAATCAAAGACAAAAGATTTTTCCTTATTGTAAACAAAAGATGGATGTGATACAAAATTATGAGAATGTGGTTTCCTTTCATGTCTGCACAACATTAGACTTTTTCTCCATGGAAACTTTTACATTGCCACAAAGATGAATCAACATCAAACTAAAGTGGAGCCCTCCTCCATTGTATAGCTGAAATTATACAAAAAAATATAAAAATGATGGAGCCTCAGGAAATTGAAAACTTATAAGTGGAGACTTATAGAGACTTGCAGCATCTAAATGTCACAATTATATGCACAGCACTTCCCATAGTATTACATCTGGACGTATGAAGGCACATATAATCCAAAGTTCAAACGCATGTATTCTTCATATACTTGTCTTAAAGCAATGATGCTCAGCGCTTTTTTCTGAGGGCCACATAATGAACTACTCAATCAGGCCACAATGAACGTTTGACATAGTTACATAGGTTGAAAAAAAAGACCTAGGTCCATCAAGTTCAACCTTTCTCCACCAATTGTGCATTTTGTCACTAAATTAACTGTAACCCACAATGTTATTTGTATTGAGAAAATCATCTGGCCCTTGTATAAAAGCTGTTACAGTATCTGCCATTACTACCTTTTGTGATAGGACATTCCACAGTCTGACTGCTCGAACTGTAAAGAACCCTTCCCTACTTAGCTGCTGGAATCGCCTTTCTTCCACCTGTAATGAGTGCCCACTGACCCTTAGTATAGTCTTTGGAAGGAATAAGTTGTGTGCCAGTCCTCTATACTGACCACACATATATTTATACATGTAAATGAAATCCCCTCTGAGGAGTCTTTTTCTAAGCTAAACAAGCCCAACTTTTTAAACTTTTCATCATATGAGAGACCTTCCATCCCTTGCAATAATCTGGTTGCCGCCTTTGAACTGACTCTAACTTCTTAATATTCTTTTTAAAATGTGGGGCCCAAAACTGGATCCCGTATTCTAGATGTGCCCTCACAAGTGATTCGTAAAAGGTTAACAATACGTTGGGATCACGGGATTTCCTCTTTTTATACACCCTAAAATCTTGTTTGGTTTTGCGGCTGCTGCTTGACATTGAGTACTGCTGCTCAGCTTACCTGTAACCAGAATACCCGAGTCCTTCTCCTGTTCTATAGTTCTGAGTATGGTCCCATTTAATGTATCTGCAGCAATAGGATTACTCCATCCCAGGTGCATTACTCTACATTTATCTACATTAAATCTCATTTGCCATGTTTTTGCCCGTTCAGACATCTTATCCAGATTGTTTTGTAATAGTTTAATGTCAAGGTCAGATTTTAGTGTCTTACATACTTTGATGTTGTCAGCAAAGACTAACACTTTACTCTGAATTCTATCCACAAGGTCCTTAATGAAGACATTAAAAAGAATTGGTCCTAGCACAGATCCCTGCAGTCCCCACTGCTGACTATATTCCATTTAGAGATGTCATAATAATAGTCATTAAATGGGTTACCCACACATCTGCCAGTGCAGGAGCGCACTGCTCCCATTCCTCCCAGCTTCCTATTTGCCGGGGGTGGTGCACTCCTGCTTGAGTAACAATTCAGACCAATGGCATCATCACGCTTTTGGCAAAAACTGTGTGCTCTTCAATACTGTAAGCAGAGGCAGCTGTGCCTCTGCAGCATTGGAAGTGTACTCCAGTGATCCGGCCAGCTTTAGAGCAGCGCTTACAAACTCCATAGGACAGAGCTTGCAAGCTGTGTACATGTTCGGCAACGAGCAGTAATGAAAAAAAAGGAAATATCCCTATATACTTGAGAATGGTGATGATTTTTAGGGACAAGTACATTTCAATGCTGCTTGACTTTACAAGCACTTTCAATTTTACCCATTAAAAAACATGAGACAATCAATGTAAGGATCCGGAAAATAGAGATAACAGCTAACCGCACCACCGTAATGTGTGTGAGCTGTGTCCATCCACTAGCAGTAAGGAGTCAAGCCGGCAGATGTCGGGTGCTATAGCCAAGAAACAAGCCGATGAATCCAACAATGCAGAGAAGAAAGAAGGCAGCACTCACCGATCTTCAAAAGCAGGTGTCTTTATTTACTCACATAAAATCCTCACGGCCGGGGATGCAGGGGTACAGAGTGTGGCAGGGCTGATGACGGCCGTTTCGCCCCTACCTGGCGCTTCTACGGGTCAGTCAATCAATGTAAGGGTGCTATTACACTGTCAGATTTTGATCAGGTTTTTTAGTGCAGTGTTTCAAGCCAAAGTAAAATGTTGACCATAAGGGAAGAAAAAGTATGAAGAGCAAATAAAACTTATCATCTGTTTTTAATCCACTGATTTAAAATTCACATAGAAAACATTATGCTCTTTTTTTCTCTGTTTCTTTTATGTCCCCATCAGCTCAAACTGCTGCCATCCACTTTGACTTTAGATAGTCCAAATGACTTAAATAAAAAATGTCTTACCTCTTGTAATTTTCAAAGCAAATTAATTTGAGAATTCTAAATGTAGCACATCCCTGTTCTTTTTATGAAACTTTCTACAATCACGGTCTACTTGACAGCTGTCTGATATTATTAGCGATAAGAAAAGGGTTGAGAAGTCTGAAAAAGATGATTATGCCAGGACTGAGACAAGAGAGTGTTCACAGTAACTCCATTGACTTCATACAAGTGAAAGTCTCCATCGGGGCTCTGTTGGAGTTCCATTTGGAAAAAAGCTTTTAATGAAGCACTGTATCAATGTGAACCTAGCCTTACTTATCTGTACGTCGCAATTTCATTCACATATTTGTATTTCTGACCTCTGTATTGTAATATTCTTCTTTTTATTATTCCTGGAAAAGTGTGAAAAATATTGACAACAAGGCATTAGAATTTCCTTAGTCAATAGGGACCTGTGCCAACATAGTTTGATAAGTCAGCAGGGACTCACCACTGATTGAATAGTGTCAAGTAAACACCCGATTTACAATGGGAAAGGGAGTACCTACAGTAGATATCAATATAGTTCCACTTTTTCCATGCATCTACATTGATGGACAATGCTAGTAATTACAAAAACAGTCAACATTTTTTATTTTTTATTTGCTATCTATATACAAAGCTAAACTGCTTTCTATAGAGTCTTCCTAAAAAAAAATTCTACTAGAGATGAGATTATCGGCAAAACTTTGAATTTGGCCGATTCGCTTGAATCCAGCCAGAAAATTCAATTGGCATCAAATTTATTCAATGCAAATCTAATGTGTCTTATTATGCACATTACATACCTCGCCTGGCCCTCAGCTCCCTGCGTGGTCTAAGACATTGTTAGCTCCTTCTGTTCCGGTGTTCTGTCTTCACAGTGCTCTTTGACACCTTTGGCACTTCCAAGATGTGGTGAGGCACATCATGAGGTCTATTGAGGCATATTTGCATCACAATGTTATGACAGCAAGGTCTAGTGAGCCCTGGAGGGGCAAAAAAACACTGGATGGAAAACTGGACCAGAGGAAACTAGTATAGGACAGGGATCTTGTGGAGGAACAGGTGAAGAGTTGAGAAGAACTTTTTAACCCCTTCTTGGCCCTGTTACGAATTCAGCAAATTAGCAGAATCAAGTTGTAAAAATTTTGGATCCCGGAGAATGTGAATTTTTTGTAAAATCCAAAGCAAATTTGATTCTCATCGAATTGATTCCTTCATCTCTGAATTCTACCTTTTTTCACTTGCAGAGTGTTTGAATGTCCTTTCACTAGCCAATTGCTTTTGTAAAAATGTTACAAATTTGCCACAGCTTCTAATTCTGATTGCTCTCTCCTTCCTGTTATGGCCTCATCTTGTGAGGTGGATCCTCCAAGCCCCAGGTGCGGATGGGAACATGAGCCACGAGCGTCGGTGTAGAAGGTAGATAAGGCACGCGGGAAACAAGGACTAGATGCAATAGAGGCAGCAGGCAGACAGGACACTGGGAAGCAGGTACTTGAAGCAATGGAGACCGCAAGTAGTCAGGACACAGGGATACAGGTACTTGAAGCACTGCAGACTGCAGGCAGGACACAGGGATACAGGTACTTGAAGCACTGGAGACCACAGGCAGGATACCGAGATACATGTACTTGAAGCATTGCAGACCGCAGGCAGGACAGAGGGATACAGGTACTTGAAGCACTGCAGACTGCAGGCAGGACACAGGGATACAAGTACTTGAAGCACTGGAGACCGCAGGCAGGATACAGGGATATAAGTGCTTGAAGAACTGGAGACAGCAGGCAGGACACAGGAATACAGGTACTAGAAGCACTGGAGACCGCAGGCAGGATACCGGGATACAGGTACTTGAAGCACTGCAGACCGCAGGCAGGATACAGGGATACAGGTACTTGAAGCACTGGAGACCGCAGGCAGGATACCGAGATACATGTACTTAAAGCACTGCAGACCGCAGGCAGGACACAGGGATACAGGTACTTGAAGCACTGGAGACCGCAGGCAGGATACAGGGATACAGGTACTTGAAGCACTGGAGACCGCAGGCAGGATACAGGGATACAGGTGCTTAAAGCACTGGAGAGCACAGGCAGGATACAGGGATACAGGTACTTGAAGCACTGCAGACCGCAGGCAGGATACCGGGATACAGGTACTTGAAGCACTGCAGACTGCAGACAGGATACCGGGATACAGGTACTTGAAGCACTGGAGATCGTAGGCAGGATACCGGGATACAGGTACTTGAAGCACTGGAGACCGCAGGCAGGATACAGGGATACAGGTACTTGAAGCACTGCAGACCGCAGGCAGGATACAGGGATACAGGTACTTGAAGCACTGCAGACCGCAGGCAGGATACCGGGATACAGGTACTTGAAGCACTGCAGACCGCAGGCAGGATACAGGGATACAGGTACTTGAAGCACTGCAGACCGCAGGCAGGATATAGGGATACAGGTACTTGAAGCACTGCAGACTGCAGGCAGGACACAGGGATATAGGTACTTGAAGCACTGCAGACTGCAGGCAGGATACAGGGATACAGGTACTTGAAGTACTGCAGACAGCAGGCAGGATATAGGGATACAGGTACTTGAAGCACTGCAGACAGCAGGCAGGATACAGGGATACAGGTACTTGAAGCACTGCAGACTGCAGGCAGGATACAGGTACTTGAAGCACTGCAGACAGCAGGCAGGATACAGGGATACAGGTACTTGAAGCACTGCAGACCGCAGGCAGGATATAGGGATACAGGTACTTGAAGCACTGAAGACCGCAGGCAGGACACAGGGAAACTGGTACTTGAAGCACTGGAGGCACAGGTTTGTGTCTTGGTGGGCTTATACTGCCTGGGTAGATGATCACATGGGAGCACATCAGGCTACTTGCAAAGCCCGACATGGAGCACAACAGAATTTAGTGGACTGGCGCAAAGGGAGCAAAGACCAGACCTGGGACAGATGTGTAACACTTCCCTTCTCTCCGTGTCAGAGATAGCAGAGGGGAGGGCATAGTATATAGATCTCTACAGAATAGAGAAAACATCTCAGGGTAGGCAATGAAAACAGGCTATAGAAAAGCAGATGAAAAGGAATTAAGTGCAGGCAAGAAGCTGGGCTGATATTATCTACTGAAAACCCCAGACACTTTGTATACACATGGACCTCACATGCAGCCTATATTACTGAGACACTCCCAAAAGAGAAAAATCTGACAGCAAGGTCAGATCGTAAATTTTATGAATTGAAAATTGCAAACTGAAACTTAGTGCAATTTTATTAACTAAAGGTAACTACTTACATACATATCTCAATCTTGAAATTGCAACACGAAGAAGGAAAAGTTTTGAAAGTATAAAAAATCACAGGATGGATAGACATGTATGTGATCTGAAAATTATATAAAAAAAGTGAAAATATCCCCATTTATTCAGTATCAAGTACGAGTATCATCTCCAAAAATACATGCATTGTGAAAGGGGGTCAGCACAGAATGACTGTTCAAAACTGAGATTCTATATTTGGTTTCAACAGTCATTCTGAGCTGACAGAGACCCTTTCATGGTTTTCGGAGAAATGTTCTTCCATGCTGAATGTATGTTGGTTACTCAAATCATTAATATCCGCTGCTGGCAGCTTCCTTTGCAACTACCAGCCACTAACTTCCCAGATGTCCTCGAAGACAAGTCCGGAGATGCTGCAGGCCATGGTAGAACATTTAGGTCATTAGAGTTGCTCACAGTAGCATGAGCAGCAGCAGATCATGATGACTTGCGTGGTCAAGAGCATTTAATGTGGCAGAACATTCCTCAGACAATCTTTAATAACCTCATTAATAGAAGCCAAGGTGCGTGGGTATTTGTAGACCGGTCACTCATACTCAATCATTAATAAATTGAGAAGTCTTCAAAATGTTGTTTCCATTTTGTCATAATTGCATATAATTAACATGTCTATCCATCCTGTGATTTCCTTAACCCTCCGTCACATACAACTGATCTGACAGGCGCTTCTCTTTTACTTTCATTTCTCCTTCCTCACCAGATTGTGAGGAAACCCCCTCCCTCCAGGTAGTCTCCTGTCTCTTGAAGGTCTGTGAAACCTGATATCACAGTTGGATTTCAGAGCTTCAGGGGAGAGGATATAGCTGCACAGATCTCTCAGGCTCATTGTATGTGAATACGTCACATTCAGTAAGGTTGGTATTTTATGTTTTTATTCATCACAATAGTTTATTTAGCTTGTTTTATGAATGTATAGCACAAAATGTGAGGATATTTCATAGAAATAAGGGAGATTTTATAAAAGAAAGTGTGCTGCTCAGGCATATACAGTAGTTCCCTAACATATTCCTTCTCTTGCTTCAGATTATCTGCTGAAATGGAGAGGAAAATGTACAATTTATCCAAACAACTTGATGTTGAGGAAGTAACAAACATGCTGTTAGATGATAGAGACCTCACACTGAATGAGGATTTAGAAGAGGAAAGTGAGATTGATTCTCATGATGAGGTGGAAGAATGTGTCCTGGATTCTGAAACAGAGCAAGATGGTGACAGTGGTGAGGATGAAGAAGTTGGATCATATTAGGCTTTCAAATTATGAATGTCTCAAATGTCATAAAGCAATTTGCCTGACACATGCAAAAATGGTGTGTAATTCTTGCTATTTGCTCTGCAAGTGTGACTTTTCTGGGGAAACCTCAGCATCTACTTCTGATTGAATATGTTTTTAATAGTACTTAAGGTACCTTAAAATTAAGTTTGTGTTCAAAAATTTTCTTTGTACATTTTTTTGAGAGAGTCGAACTGGGGACTATTTGGCGGGAGTTTTGAAAAGTTTGTATTTCATAGTTATTAGTTTTATGTTAAGTAAATGGTTTTTTTTGCAACTGATTATGTGTAGTCTCTTTTATTACATCCCTATGAAGGTCACTGATCACTTTTAGAGCACTGAAATTGCAAACATTAGATATTATAGGTATTTTTCCAGCAGGCGCCTGGCAGGCACATTGTATGTGAACTCGTTAGTCCGAATATTGTATGTGACGGAGGGTTAATTACACGATTTTTTTCTTTTGGGCTTGCAATATCAATATTGAGGAATGTATGTAAAATAATGAATTTCATGTCAATGTTGTCTATAGCTAGAGATGTGCAGATCAATCTACAAAGGATCAAATTTGAGTCAGTTCTCTTGAAATTAGAGATTTCATGCAAATTTGAACACTTTGAGATTCGCAGTTTGCAAAAAGTTCACATACAGCTGAAGCATCAGAGAGGGGTTAATGTCTGTTTGCTTGGCCACACATGCTTACCGATAATGCCCTTCAGCTATGACATCTAGTGGGCCATCATACTTTGTATGGTGGTGGTCAATATCTGGGTCATCACAGATCAGCAAACTCCAGCTCCAGTGGAGCACAGGTTGTAAAGCAGAGTCGTTTTCCGTCTCCAGAATCACTGGGTAAGAATCTCTCTTCTGTAGAGCTCTTATAGTCAGCAGGGTCCTCTCTACTGTAGAGTGTAGGCACTTATTTTATTTAGTGTCTGCTCTCTCTTGATCCTCTGTAGAGTGTAAGCTTTTGTGGTCAGCGGGGTTCTCTCTCTCTATCATTTTCTCTCCTGTAGTGTGTAAGCTCTCATGGTCAGCGGGGTCCTCTCTCTCCTACAAAGTGTAATCTCTTATGATTAGTGGGGTCCTCTCCCTCTTCATCTCTCCTGTAGAGTGTAAGTTCTTATGATCACCAGGGTCCTCTCACCTATATAGTGTAAGCTATTATCAGCGGCGTCCTCTCTCATTTAGTGTGTGATCAGTGGAGTCCTCTCTTTCCTGTGGAGGGTAAGTTCATATGATCAGCTGGGTTCTTACGCTCTTTCCTATAGAGTGTAAGCTCTTATGGTCATCAGGGTTATTTCTCCTACTGAGTGTAAGCTCTTATGATCAGTGAGGTTCTCTCTCTCCTGTAGAGTGTAAGCTCTTATGGTCATCAGGGTTATTTCTCCTACTGAATGTAAGCTCTTATGACCAGTGAGGTCCTCTATCTCCTATAGAGTCCAAGTTCTTATGATCAGCAGGGTTCTGTTGTGAATTCTGCTCTTGGGTTCCCTCCAGTGGTTGTTGGTGGGAATGCAGTTGTCTCTGACTCGCAGTCCTGGCCAGGTGTATCGGATAATTACAATTCTGACTGGGATATTTAGGTGTGCAGGATCCTTTAGCCCCTGCCAGTTGTCAATGTTTCTCTGGAAGTGTTGGATCTCTGCCTGGCCTCTCCTGCTTATCTGCCAGTTCAGCAAAGATAAGTGTCTGTTTCTTTTCCTGTGGCACACATGCAGTGTGCTGATTTTCAGTACTGTTCATTTGTTTTTCTTTTGTCCAGATTAGACTGTGTCTGTTTTCTCAGTCTGGTTGGTTTCACTGGAGTTGCAGATTTACGCTCCTACATCTTTTAGTAGATGTAGGAAGTTTTTTGTATATTCTGCTGTGGATTTTTTGAAGGCTTTTAATACTGACCGCACAGAACTCTGTCCTATCCTGTCCTATCTAGCTAGAGTGGCCTCCTGTGCTAAATCCTGTTTTTTCTGCCTGTGTATGTTTTTTCCTCTCCGACTCACCGCCAATATTTGTGGGGGGCTGTCTATCCTTTGGAGATTTTCTCTGAGGCAAGACAGTATTCCGATTTCCATTTTTAGGGGTATTTAGTCCTCCGGCTGTGACGAGGTGTCTAGGTGTGTTAGGTACACTCCACGGCTACTTCTAGTTGCGGTGGTAAGTTCAAGTTTGCGGTCAGTATAGTGGCCACTTTCTCCAGTGAAAGTTCTCATGCAGCTCCAAGGTCACCGGATCATAACAGTAATTATCACGGTCAAGTTTCAATACCCGTTACCTTTGCTTTCCGATTTGTTTGCTAGGATTAAGGGAGCTAGTTGGTTTACCAAGATTGACCTTCGAGGGGCATATAATCTTGTTCATATTAAGCAGGGTGATGAATAGAAAACTGCGTTTAACACGCCCGAAGGCCATTTTGAATACCTTGTCATGCCATTTGGACTCTCTAATGCTCCATCTGTTTTTCAGTCCTTCATGCATGATATCTTCCGGACTTATCTTGATAAATTCTTGATTGTATATTTGGACGATATTTTGATTTTTTCCGATGATTGGGAGTCTCATGTGCAACAGGTCAGGATGGTATTTCAGATCCTTCGTGACAATGCCCTGTTTGTGAAAGGGTCTAAGTGTCTCTTTGGGGTGCAGAAAGTCTCTTTTTTGGGCTACATTTTTTCTCATTCGTCTATAGAGATGGATCCTGTTAAGGTTCAGGCCATTCATGATTGGATTCAGCCCACATCCGTGAAGAGCCTTCAGAAATTTTTGGGTTTTGCAAATTTTTATCGCCGTTTCATTGCTAATTTTTCCAGCGTGGTTAAACCCTTGTCCGATTTGACGAAGAAGGGCGCTGATGTGGCGAATTGGTCCTCTGCGGCTGTCTCTGCCTTTCAGGAGCTTAAACGTCGATTTACTTCTGCTCCAGTGTTGCGCCAACCGGATGTTTCTCTTCCGTTTCAGGTTGAGGTTGACGCTTCTGAGATTGGGGCAAGGGCCGTTTTGTCTCAAAGGGATCCTGTTGGTTCCTTAATGAAACCGTGTGCCTTCTTTTCCCGTAAGTTTTCGCCTGCTGAACGCAATTATGATATCGGCAATCGGGAGTTGTTGGCTATGAAGTGGGCGTTTGAGGAGTGGCGACATTGGCTTGAGGGAGCTAAGCACCGTATTGTGGTCTTGACCGATCATAAGAATTTGATTTACCTCGAGTCTGCTAAATGGCTGAATCCTAGACAGGCTCGATGGTCCTTGTTTTTTTTTCCCGTTTTGATTTTGTGGTCTTGTACCTTCCGGGTTCTAAGAATATTAAGGCTGATGCCCTCTCTAGGAGTTTTTTGCCTGATTCTCCTGAGGTCTTAGAGCCGGTCGGTATTCTGAAAGAGGGGGTGGTCCTTTCTGCCATTTCCCCTGATTTACGACGGGTTCTTCAGGAATTTCAGGTTGACAAACCTGACTGCTGTCCTGTGGGGAAATTGTTTGTTCCTGACAGATGGACTAGTAGAGTGATTTCTGAGGTTCACTGTTCCGTGTTGGCCGGTCATCCTGGCATTTTTGGTGCCAGAGATTTGGTTGGTAGGTCCTTTTGTTGGCCTTCATTGTCACGTGATGTGCGTTCTTTTGTGCAGTCCTGTGGGACTTGTGCGCGGGCCAAGCCTTGTTGCTCCCGTGCTAGTGGGTTGCTTTTGCCATTGCCAGTCCCTGAGAGGCCCTGGACGCATATTTCGATGGATTTTATTTCTGATCTTCCGGTCTCCCAGAAGATGTCTGTTATCTGGGTTGTTTGTGACCGGTTCTCTAAGATAGTTCATTTGGTGCCCTTACCTAAATTGCCTTCCTATACTGATTTGGTTCTGTTGTTCTTTCAGCATGTGGTTCGTTTGCATGGTATTCCGGAGAATATTGTTTCCGACAGAGGTTCCCAGTTTGTTTCTAAGTTTTGGCGGGCCTGTTGTGCTAGGCTGGGCATTGATTTGTCTTTTTCTTCTGCATTTCATCCTCAGACAAATGGCCAGACCGAGCGTACTAATCAGACCTTGGAGACTTATTTGAGATGCTTTGTGTCTGCTGATTAGGATGATTGGGTGGCCTTCTTGCCATTGGCCGAGTTTGCCCTTAATAATCGGGCTAGTTCTGCTACCTTGGTTTCGCCTTTCTTTTGTAATTTTGGTTTTCATCCTCGTTTTTCTTCTGGGCAGGTTGAGCCTTCTGACTGTCCTGGTGTGGATTCTGTGGTGGACAGGTTGCAGCAGATTTGGGCTCATGTGGTGGACAAGTTGGTGTTGTCTCAAGAGGAGGCTCAACGTTTTGCTAATCGTCGTTGGTGTGTTGGTTCCCGGCTTCGGATTGGGGATCTGGTCTGGTTGTCTTCCCGTCATGTTCCTATGAAGGTTTCTTCTCCTAAGTTTAAACCTCGGTTTATTGGTCCTTATAGGATTTCTGAGATTATTAATCCGGTGTCTTTTCGACTGGCGCTTCCAGCCTCTTTTGCTATCCATAATGTCTTCCATAGATCTTTGTTGCGGAAATATGTGGAGCCTGTTGTTCCCTCTGCTGATCCTCCGGCCCCTGTGTTGGTTGATGGGGAGTTGGAATATGTTGTTGAGAAGATTTTGGATTCCCGTTTTTCGAGGCGGAAGCTTCAGTACCTGGTCAAATGGAAGGGTTATGGCCAGGAGGAAAATTCTTGGGTTTTTGCCTCTGATGTCCATGCTGCTTATTTGGTCCGTGCCTTTCATCTGGCTTGTCCTGATCGTCCTGGGGGCCCTGGTGAGGGTTCGGTGACCCCTCCTCAAGGGGGGGGGGTTCTGTTGTGAATTCTGCTCTTGGGTTCCCTCCAGTGGTTGTTGGTGGGAATGCAGTTGTCTCTGACTCGCAGTCCTGGCCAGGTGTATCGGATAATTACAATTCTGACTGGGATATTTAGGTGTGCAGGATCCTTTAGCCCCTGCCAGTTGTCAATGTTTCTCTGGAAGTGTTGGATCTCTGCCTGGCCTCTCCTGCTTATCTGCCAGTTCAGCAAAGATAAGTGTCTGTTTCTTTTCCTGTGGCACACATGCAGTGTGCTTACTTTCAGTACTGTTCGTTTGTTTTTCTTTTGTCCAGATTAGACTGTGTCTGTGTTTTCTCAGTCTGGTTGGTTTCACTGGAGTTTCAGATTTACGCTCCTACATCTTTTAGTAGATGTAGGAAGTTTTTTGTATATTCTGCTGTGGATTTTTTGAAGGGTTTTAATACTGACCGCACAAAACTCTGTCCTATCCTATCTAGCTAGAGTGGCCTCCTGTGCTAAATCCTGTTTTTTCTGCCTGTGTATGTTTTTTCCTCTCCGACTCACCGCCAATATTTGTGGGGGGCTGTCTATCCTTTGGGGATTTTCTCTGAGGCAAGACAGTATTCCGATTTCCATCTTTAGGGGTATTTAGTCCTCCGGCTGTGACAAGGTGTCTAGGTGTGTTAGGTACACTCCACGGCTACTTCTAGTTGTGGTGTTAAGTTCAGGTTTGCGGTCAGTATAGTGGCCACTTTCTCCAGTGAAAGTTCTCATGCAGCTCCAAGGTCACCGGATCATAACAGGGTTCTCGCTATCTCTTTTATAAAGTGTAAGCTCTTATTGTCAGCAGGGCCCTCTCTCTTCTCCTTCACATATATTTTTCCAGAGATTACAAGCTTTCCAGTATTGAGATTAACACAAATTTATTCTCTGCTAATTACATTTTGGGAAAATTCGGTAAAGCCTTCGAATTCGAATGTAAAAATATCTGCTCACATCATCTATTTGTCTATAAAGAATTAGATTTTTCCTCATTTCATTGATGACAATGAAAATCTGAAAATAGTAGTGGAGAAGTGATTCTTTGTTTATGAATAGAGTTGAGCGAATTTTTTATTATTCCGTTCGGATTACGATCACCGGTAATATAGTTTTTGTAATATTCGCGGAACATAGCCGAACATCATTGGAGTCAAAGGGAGTAGAAATGAGCAAATATGTTTGGAAACGATCGTCAAACATAAATTCAACACGAATAGGGTACCAATATGGCATGAATATGGCAAATTCGGATTCGGTGATCGTTTCCGAACATATTTGCTCCACTCTAATTATAAATACAAAAACTACAATATCTCCAGTCACATACAGTCTGACAAGTTCTAGCTTGATATATATATATAGATAGATAGATAGATAGATAGATAGATAGGTGGTCCACAAGAATTATATTATTTTGTTCTGCAGATTTAATGTCTGCCTTTAAAGTCTGTTTCTGGTCAAACCACACTAAATCTTCCCCATCACAGAAGAAGCTGCTTGGTCCAAGAACAAAATGAACAGATCTCAGTCACTTTGGTCATATTCATGTGTGGTCAGATCAGACTCTGATCCTCTTTCGTGGTGCGTTGACCAGCTGGTAGGACTTTGCTGTGTGTGGCCACCATAAAGTAAATCCACTCGCTCGGCTGAGTACTGGGAGACAGACTTTTATCTCCTGCAGTTTCTTTGAAAATTAGTTTTGTTATCCTGTAATTTCTTATAGAATCACACTCACCACAGTAATTCACCATATGGCGAGACAGGATATCTACAGGCTATTCAGCAAAGAGAAAGTGATGTTTGTCTTGACTTTTTTCATTTATGTCACCCCTCTCTCTTTTCTTTTTGTGACTGTAGCAGTTTAATATAGTCACATACATCATATATATTGAGTGTACAATAAGAGGAGAGTTACGTTAAATGGTTTTACTCATGCTGACATCGGTAGAATAGATTTCACGTCTGCTCTGTAAGTGTCTGAAAATGTTAACTTGCTGACGGATCTTTGGAAAAAGCATCTGAAGTTCTGCCAGAACACGGGACTTTGATGATTAAAATGACAATAACAAATATGCAGAGGTCATTTCTCAGTCAATATATCAGCCTGGGCCATTATAGAAAAGATTAAAAAGCATTTTGGAATGAAAAAAAAAAAAGTGACACACTTCATAATATAACTTGGAATCATTTCAATGGAAGTTGTATTTATTGAGCTCACTTATTCTCAAACAGCTATAGGTCCATGATTCATTTCAATCAAGTTTGACTTCCACAATATTTTTGGAAAGAAACCACATCCCACCACCTTGTCCGATATTCTGGCTTTTGAAATACTAGATCAAGTCGCATAAAAATATTAAGAAGCCTATGTATATTGGTTTAATGTTAATCTTTCTTTCCTCTGGTCTAATTTAAATGAAAACAGCAGCATATTTTACTTAGAGCAATTTTTAAAGAATTGTTAATACCTTAAAATTAAATTTTTATATAAGGCATGCAGAATAATAATATATGACCTTGCTTGAGCATGCTGCTCGGCTTTATTCCAATAGTTGTACTCAATGTTTCAAATATACTGTATCTATAACTGTAGATTTAGTAAAACAGTGCTGACATAGAAAAATGTCAGATTACTTCTTAAAAGCAGTTACAACATCACCAAAAATATCACTAAACTTCTAGTAATGAGACTTCCCCTCTAATCGCTATTCATATTTTATTGTAGCATTCATTAGATAAAGGACAATTTTTGTCTAAAGGATTGATAACGATCACATCTGCTGGATATAATATTTTGACTATATTTAGTAATTGTAATCAAGTGAGACAGAAGTAAACCCAAGGCGCAAAAATTGAACATTTTGTAGAAACCTCCTTTTGGCTTTGGATGCCAAAATATGGCTTATATTCCTATTACTATTGAAAGTTGTATTGTACTGTATTCAAAATATTTTAGACAATTTTTTATCTTTTCTACAAATAAATTAAAAGTTTATTAAGTTTTGTAAACTGGGGTATAGACTGAAGCTTCTGGAACATATATATTTTGCCAATTTTTGCAAGGACAATGTATTATGTACAGTGCAGACCAAAAATTTGGACACACCTCATTTAAAGATGTTTCTGTATTTTCATGACTATGAAAATTGTACATTCACACTGAAGGCATCAAAACTATGAATTAACACATGTGGAATGATATACTTAACAAAAAAGTGTGAAACAACTGAAATTATGTCTTATATTTTAGGTTCTTCAAAGTAGCCACCTTTTGCTTTGATGACTGCTTTGCAGTCTTGGCATTCTCTTGATGAGCTTCAAGAGGTAGTCACCGGGAATGGTTTTCACTTCACAGGTGTGCCCTGTCAGGTTTAATAAGTGGGATTTCTTGCCTTGTAAATGGGGTTGGGACCATCAGTTGTGTCGAGCAGAAGTCTGGTGGATACACAGCTGATAGTCCTACTGAATAGACTGTTAGAATTTGTATTATGGCAAGAAAAAAGCAGCTAAGTAAAGAAAAACGAGTGGCCATCATTACTTTAAGAAATGAAGGTCAGTCAGTCTGAAAAATTGGGAAAACTTTGAAAGTGTCCTCAAGTGCAGTGGCAAAAACCATCAAGCGCTACAAAGAAACTGGCTCACATGAGGACCGCCCCAGGAAAGGAAGACCAAGAGTCACCTCTGCTTCTGAGGATAAGTTTATCCGAGTCACTAGCCTCAGAAATCGCAGGTTAACAGCAGCTCAGATTAGAGACCAGGTCAATGCCACACAGAGTTCTAGCAGCAGGCACATCTCTACAACAACTGTTAAGAGGAGACTTTGTGCAGCAGGCCTTCATGGTAAAATAGCTGCTGGGAAACCACTGCTAAGGACAGGCAACAAGCAGAAGAGACTTGTTTGGACTAAAGAACACAAGGAATGGATATTAGGCCAGTGGAAATCTGTGCTTTGGCCTGATGAGTCCAAATTTAAGATCTTTGGTTCCAACCACCTTGTCTTTGTGCGACGCAGAAAAGGTGAACGGATGGACTCTACATGCCTGGTTCCCACCGTGAAGCATGGAGGAGGAGGTGTGATTGTGTGGGAGTGCTTTGCTGGTGACACTTTTGGGGATTTATTCAAAATTAAAGGCATACTGAACCAGCATGGCTACCAAAGCATCTTGCAGCGGCATGCTATTCCATCCGGTTTGCGTTTAGTTGGACCATCATTTATTTTTCAACAGGACAATGACCCCAAACACACTTCCAGGCTGTGTAAGGGCTATTTGACCAAGAAGGAGAGTGATGGGGTGCTATGCCAGATGACCTGGCCTCCACAGTCACCAGATGGTTTGGGGTGTGCTGGACCCCAGAGTGAAGGCAAAAGGGCCAACAAGTGCTAAGCATCTCTGGGAACTCCTTCAAAATTATGTGAAGACCATTCCCGGTGACTACCTCTTGAAGCTCATCAAGAGAATGCCAAGAGTGTGCAAAACAGTCATCAAAGCAAAAGGTGGCTACTTTGAAGAACCTAGAATATAA
The DNA here is from genome assembly GCF_032444005.1 of Ranitomeya imitator. Taxonomy (NCBI): domain Eukaryota; kingdom Metazoa; phylum Chordata; class Amphibia; order Anura; family Dendrobatidae; genus Ranitomeya; species Ranitomeya imitator. The sequence goes on from NC_091286.1 coordinate 69,154,416, forward strand.
GACATAATTTCAGTTGTTTCACACAACCTCTCCTTCTCTATACCATGTATCTCTTGGATGCATCTGAGTCCAGTGGGTGGGAGTCGGACTAGTCAGTGATAGACAGTCTTCCTTGTATGACTGTGAGATCGTCCACTGGACTCCTATACATACAAGCACCAGAGATGTCCATAAATAAAATACATGTTATACTGAATCTTTTCCAACATGCCTATATATCATTCTGCTCAGGTCCTTCTTCTCTGTACCATGCTAGCCACAGATCAGATTCAGTATATCTTGTGTGAGTATACAGTAGAGACTGTCAATCATTGATTAGGTCCACCCACTGGACTTCTAAGACTAGAATGAGCAAGGAATGCAAAGAACTGCCTTATATGCCGTATACATTGCTAAAAAATAACAAAACAGATATTATAGAAACATTATTATCTGTATAATTTGAAAAATGTATTTTATTGGACATATTCTACTTCAAAATATGATGCTGTGTGGGTGTAAGTTCCCGGTGTGTATTTATACACACCTCTCCTCAACTGTAGCAAACAATTATCATTGTGAATGTCAGTATTTCTTACCAATAAAAAAACAGTTTGATTATAAAGTGTAATTGTTGTCTCCAAATTCGGAGAGCATTAACTTTTTTAAATTTTTTCTTTGAGGTCCATACGTAGGCATATGGAGCCGCATATTCATTACTGTAAATGAGCGGCCCCACGTGACCACTCATACAGTAGAAGGTGCAGCCAGGACAGGAAGCAGCGCCAGCCAGCGAGGGAGCCGGGTGAGTATTTTAATAACAGCGGAGGTAGGGGGGGTGCACATATCTTCTCTACAGCAAACGCTGCTGCAGGGAAGATATGAATCGCGGCTTCAGCACCAGATGCAGGGGACAGCGCTGTCTCCTGCACGGTGCGTGTGGTACCCAGTGGGCACATGGGCGGCACACGTGTGCCGCACGTGTGCCACACTGATGTGCCACAGAAACGCACCGGCACACGGACACGGATAATTCCGGTACCAATTTTTCCGGTACCGGAATTATCTGGACGTATGAGACTGCCCTAAAGAGAACTTGTCAGAAAAATTTTACAATATAGATTAACTCCTTCATGACCAGAGCTTTTTCAGTTTTGCGTTTTCGTTTTTCGCTCCCCTCTTTCCCAGAGCCATAACTTTTTTTATTTTTACGTCACTATGGCCATGTGAGGTCTTATTGTTTGCGGGATGAGTTGTACTTTTGAACGACATCATTGGTTTTACCATGTAAGGTACTAGAAAGCAGGGAAAAAAATTCCAAGTGCGTTGAAATTGCAAAAAAAGTGCAATCCCACACTTGTTTTTTGTTTGGCTTTTTTTGCTAGGTTTGCTAAATGCTAAAAATGACCTGCCATTATGATTTTACAGGTCATTACGGGTTCATAGACACCAAACATGTCTAGGTTATTTTTTATCTAGTTGGTGAAAAAAAAATTCCAAACTTTGCTAAAAAAATTAAAAAATGCGCAATTTTCCGATACCCGCAGCACCTCCATTTTTAATGATCTGGGGTTAGATGAGGGCTTATTTTTGCGTTTTGACATTTTTAATTATACAATTTTGGTGGAGATACGATCTTTTGATCGCCCATTATTGCATTTTAATGCAATATCGTGGCGACCCAAAAAATGTAATTTTACCGTTTTGACTTTTTTTCTTGCTACGCCGTATAGTGATTAGTTTAATCCTTTTATTTTTTATTGATAGATCGGGCGATTCTTTCCCACCACATGATGCATGAGACAGAAATATAAGGTAAAGAGGACACAGACAAAACAGGGATAGCAGAAAGCACCAAACATACAAACATTCACCAAAGGTAAAGAGGTGTATAGGAAAGGATGGGAATGTACCAACCAAATGGGGATAGGACGATGAGGAAAGAATACACCCCAAAACAGCATGCAACAATCTCCAGTAGCAACAACAATCTCCTATTCAGCACAGCATCTCCAAGGAGCTAGGAAGCAAAGCTTTTAATGGCAAGACAGAAAAGGTCTGGCCAGGTTTTATAGGGAGAGGTAATAATGATCAGAATCTGGTCATACTGGAGCTGCAAGTTTTTGACCAGCATAGAAAGGGTCATTAACCTCTTCAGCACCAAAGGAAACCAAATCCATTTAATATGGGGCACAAACACACAGGCTAAATGGAAGATCTGCAATTCACGATACATAGTGATCTTCTAACCTCAGATCTCCCTGGAGGACGTAGCACACTCATAACACCTGCTCTTACTCGGTCCCTCTGCCTGCCTCCAGTCTTTAAATGACAAGGTGACAGATTTTTCAGTGACCTGCCTCCTGTTTGAAATCTGGTGTTGGCGCCATCATTGCAGTGGGTGGCACGTGTGAAGATTAATTTTCTAGCTGGTCTACAATAAAATGACGCCGCTGTTGGTGCATACGCACATTTAGATCTTGGTTTGATGATGTTCTCGAGACAACTGCGCATACGCAATCCATGGCACCATTTTATGGAAATTAATCTGTGCATGTGCAATCATTATGCGCTTGTGCTGTCCACGGCCATTATGGTGCCGGTGACAGATTTCAAACAGGAGGCAAATCACTGAAAAATCAATGGACTCTCCTTCAAACACTGGAGGCGGGCAGAGGGGCCAGGCTAAGAACAGAAAACCAGTGTACAGTCTAGCCCCTGTACACCTAAATCTCATTAGAAGAAGACTTCCAATGGTGATTGAAAAAGAACAAAAATCCGGCGTTGTTCACCAAAGGTATCAAATTAATCTCTATCACAGCGGCAATATGGCCATCTTTTTACTTAAAAAGGCATGCTGACAGGTTCTCTTTAACTATTCAACCATAATTTTACCAATGTGCAATTGATCACATGCCCTGATTCTGTAATGAAGCAGATATTACTGATTTGCTCTCTTCTATTTATATCAACGAGCACTAGAAGAGCAATTCATTTAGAAATTTTGAACTATGTTCACGACTCAAACCACTTGAAAGTGATTTTCGAAACATACAGAGCATATGTGTAATGGTATTTATCTCTCAGCACTTTCCGGTTCAGATGTACTGGCGGCATCGTGAATGGCATGACATGTAAAGTGCTGAAAGAATTCTTCATTACCATCGCAGTTTAGGACGCACACAAGTTACTTTAACGTTTTTGAGTGTTCATATCTGATGAACACAATACACCAAAAGGTTTTCTTCGCATCATCGCATAATCATAAAATGTAGGAATGGTCCTAACGCACTGTAGCAAAAATACTTGAAGTATACTGTAGAGTGCACAGGGATGAAAGCTCTGTCATCTGTAATATCACATACCAGGTGTGCGGAGATGTTAGTACTGTGATAACCAGGATACAGTTCTACTGCCTGCTTTTTCACAGTGACTCAGGCCTCCCAAGGGAGAGGTGATGATCTCTTCTGACGGATGGAAGCCCTCACCTGGCATGTGAAGATTATTTTCTTTCAGTGCATAAAGACTGAAAATGTTTTTTAAAGAGAACAAGCTGATTCATGCTGCCCAAACCACGGGCAGCATCAATCATAGTCTGGTGGCACAATTTGCAACCAGGTATGTTGTTGTTGTTGTTCTCTAAAATATTCTGGTGTTTCAGAAAAAAAATATAGTTCTGAGATCCGGCTGGGGAGAATAGAAATAAAAGTGACTAGTCTGGCACGTGACCAGTCATCTCAATGCCCCCCAAATTGTTAGCCCAGTCTAGGTTAAAAGGTTTTTTCTCATACAATGAAGAGATAAAAGTTGCTTAGGTGCCCAGTGATCAGATGTTTAGGATCTATTCTGTGATAATTGTCCATTGTGGAAATTTCATTAAAGCACCACTCCAGTGTTTTTATTATTTAGATTTTACCACTGGAGTGGCGTCACTTACCAGCCACTGTCTTCACAGATGACACACTAAGGCCACGTTCACACATTCAGTATTTGGTCAGTATTTTACCTCAGTTTTTAAAAACCAAAACCAGGAGTGGGTGATAAATACAAAAGTGATGCATATGTTTCTATTATACTTTTCCTGATTGTGCCACTCCTGGTTTTGGCTTACAAATACTGAGGTAAAATACTGACCAAATACTGATAGAGGGAACGTGGCCTAATGCAAAACATTTATGACACCCATAACATTTTTTCACTTACACGTTTAAACACGGACATGTGAATGAGGCCTCAGGTTGTGCCCACGATGCGTTTTTGACGCAGCATCTTTTAATTCCAACAAAGTGGATGGGATTTATAGAAATCTTATGCCCCCTGTGCTTTTTATTGTGCACAGCATAAACTGATAAACTCATGTCAATTTCTCTTGTGGATACACAGAGTTTTATGTGCAGACTTTTTTCCATAGACCGGTATTAGGTGCGGAAAATCCACAGGTAAAAAAAACCTTTTTGTTTCAGCAAAACAACAGGTGTGCAGCTGCAAAAGGGTAGCAAAAAATGTGTTCTTGTCATGGCCATGTGGACCCGTCCTGATAGTATTTTTCCATTTTACTCTTCTCAGTTTTAAATTTACTCTCCTTTTATACATATGGTCAAAAGATTCTGAAATTGTGTTATGCAATACAATTGTTTACTTAATAGAACTAAAATATTATATTGAACCTAAAAAAATAATTAAACAAAAAAACGCTTGTTTTGAAACTTTTTGGGAAGAACTCAAAGTTTTTGTTTCTTTTTTTTTTTTTTAAAGAAAAAAATGTATATATTTTTTTCTCTAATTGATATGACTCTAGAACTAGACAAATCTGATTCTAAAAGCTTGTTGATGCATGGTTTGTAGTCATAGCCTGTTGATGCATGGCTTAATAGGTCATGAAGCCCACCAGTGCCAAACAGTCTGTTCAACCAAAAATGCTGGAGTTATCCAACCATTTGCCAGTTTTCACTAAGCAAATTAGTTTGAATTGTTTCTTCCTTCTGGGTTAGATTACCTGGGGAGCATGTCCAAAGAAACACAATGCTTGACATTTGACCTTTCTGTCCTTCGGAAGTATCTGCTGTAGTTTAGCTACTCCACATTGCGTGAGATAGTAGAATAATGCTTCGTCTACTGCCTGGTTATGTTATAGAGTTTAAAATATTCCAATTTACCTATCCATAACATTGTCAGTGTCCAAATACTTGCAGACTAATATTGGAATAGGACATGAGCATTGAAGTGGATTGTGTCCCCTATAACAATGCTGACTAATCGGAGCTGAGGACAGGAAACAACGTTATCTGGATGAGAGGAGGCAGGTCCCTATGGAAGTATGAATAGATACACATGTGTATGTCTTGATGGGCTTTATATAGGCCTGGGCTGATGATCACATGGGAGCACGCCGGGCCACTTCCAAAGGTCAAAGTGGAGCACAACAGAGTTGAGTGGACCGAGGCGAGGAGAGTGGAGCCCAGATCCGGGACCGGTGTGTAGCAACAAGTTTATGCATCACAACATCATTTTGCGCGTTTGTTTTAGAAATGCTGCAACTATGTACAAATTTTTAATTAAGGTGGAATACTTAAAAAAATAGGTTTTTACCTTTTAACCTTTAATAATAATAATAATAATAATAATAATTTTTATTTATATAGCGCCAACAAATTCCGCAGCACTTTACAATTAAGCGGGGACATGTACAGACAATAAATTCAGTACAAGTTAAGACAATTTAAATAGTGACATTAGGGGTGAGGTCCCTGCTCGCAAGCTTACAATCTATAAGGAAATGGGGGGGACACAATAGGTGAAAAGTGCTTGTTATTTCAGGTCTGGCAATTATAATAAATAGGGATTTTCATATAAAGCTGCATGATCAAATCATCAGCCCGTGTATTTAAGTGCAATAGTCAAGTATGAAGTGCAGTTGTGCGCATGGAGGGTGTGGAGACAGATGAGTAGTAGGGGGCAGATTCACATGCAGATAATATTTGGAAGGAGGGAACAGGACAAAGTTAGTTTACTGAGTATTTGATTTGGTAGGCTGTTTATCTTAATAGAGATGATCACTTTATGATACTGTAATAAGATTTTGTTTTTATGTAAGACGTTGTGTCTTTTAGGTATAAACATATAACCAAACACGTATTTTTGAACAATGGTAGAAACCTTTATTAAATTGTATAAAAACAAAGATAAAGGTTAAAAAATAGCCAACATTGCTAGGGTGAGCCAAGAAAACAGAAGAGGCATCACTATTGGATGGGCAGAATAATCACAAAAGGCACACCGCCGAAATACGCATAGGGGCTGTGGCATCGCTATTTGGGTGTTGATAAGCTATATTTGTACTCACTCTGCATATCACTGCACGTACTACCTTACTTATGTATTGGGGATCTATGGATCTTAGTATCAGGGGCCTTCTTTGGTTTGTATAATGGCAATATTGATTATATGTAGCCTTTAACTTACTCTTAACCCCGCAGTCTACGATCCATGCATTGATATATTGCACTGCAGTTTGCTATGCTTACTTTTGTGATTATTCTGCCCATCCAATGGTGATGCCTCTTCTGTTTTATTGGCTCACCCTAGCACTGTTGGCTATTTTTTAACCTTTATCTTTGTTTTCATACAATTTAATAAAGTTTTCTACCATTGTTCAAAAATATGTATTTGGTTATATGTTTATATGTATTTTGCGTAGAACAAGTCCCTATCCTTTTGATTTAGATACAATATTTTTTGGTCAGTTTTATAACCATTGTGCTATATAGTTTAGTGTATCCTCTAGCGGGAATAACTATTGGTTATTGTCTTTTAGGTATGTAGTTTGTGTATGATTTTTATATTTAAATATTTTCTTGTGACTAAAACTCAAAGAAGCACTCCCATTAACGGCCTCATAGAAATGTATGAACCTGTCTCACTCCAGGTTGGAGACCTGCAGCCAGTCCATGCATTGCGGTCCAATTTGCGCCGTCTGATTTGCGTGAACCAATGTGCATGGATATCAGAATGAGCCCTCTCATTGTAAAAGCCCCTTCCAGGTCACACAGAGATCAGTGTGAAATGGAGCGTTTGAAGAGCGTTGACGTCACTGAGAAGAGGATGGCGCTAGATTCCAAAGATGGTGGCAGTAGGTGAGTATATTAACATACTAACACTACACTGCATGCACATACACACAGATTTAGGGCCCTTCATACGTACTGGCGATTCCTGTACAGGAAAAACAGTAGTGGTGAGATCCCTGGTCCGTGTCCATGTGCCATACTTGGGTACGTATATGACATACGTGTGACATCCGTATCCATGTGCTGTCAGTGTGACACGTATGAAATGAAATAAAGCATAGATAGATAAATAGATAGATAGACAGATAGAAAGAAATATGTCAGTGTGCTATATAATCAGTGCTTTGTGTTTTTTTAAATATATAACTTTTTAAAAAACTGCGTGGGCTCCTGCGTAACTTTCAAAACCAGCAGAGGCAAAGCTGACTGCTGGGGGCTGATATTAATAATCTGAGAAAGGGGCCATTTACCCTAAATACTCCCAGGCTATTGAAATCAGGTAACAGCTGTTTGCTTAGCCTTTACTAGATAGTTTACAGGGGGGACCCTGGCAGTGACGGATCAGAGTTTATATATATATATATATATATATACACACACTAGATGGTGGCCCGATTCTAACGCATCGGGTATTCTAGAATGTGCATGTCAACGTAGTATATTGCCCAGTCACGTAGTATATTGCCCAGCCACGTAGTATATTGCCCAGCTACATAGTATATTGCCCAGCCACGTAGTATATTGCCCAGCCACGTAGTATATTGCCCAGCCACGTAGTATATTGCCCAACCACGTAGTATATTGCCCAGCCACGTAGTATATTGCCCAGTCATGTAGTATATTGCCCAGCCACGTAGTATATTGCCCAGCTATGTAGTATATTGCCCAGTCACGTAGTATATTGCCCAGCTATGTAGTATATTGCCCAGTCACGTAGTATATTGCACAGCCACGCAGTATATTGCCCAGTCACATAGTATATTGCCCAGCCACGTAGTATATTGCCCAGTCACGTAGTATATTGCCCAGCCACGTAGTATATTGCACAGCCACGCAGTATATTGCCCAGTCACGTAGTATATTGCCCAGCCACGTAGTATATTGCCCAGTCACGTAGTATATTGCCCAGTCACGTAGTATATTGCACAGCCACGTAGTATATTGCCCAGTCACGTAGTATATTGCACAGCCACGCAGTATATTGCCCAGTCACGTAGTATATTCCCCAGCCATGTAGTATATTGCCCAGCCATGTAGTATATTGCCCAGTCACGTAGTATATTGCACAGCCACGTAGTATATTGCCCAGCCACGTAGTATACAGCACAGAGCCACGTAGTATATTGCCCAGTCACGTAGTATATAACACTGCCCATGCAGTATATACAGTGGCCACGTAATATATAGCACAGCCCACAGAGTATATCACACAGCCCACGGAGTATATAACACTGCCTATGTAGTATATAGCCGCCACGCGGTATGTAACACAGCCCACGTAGTATACAGCAGTGTGGGCACCATATCCCTGTTAAAAAAAATAATTAAAATAAAAAATAGTTGTATACTCACCTCCTTGGATCCACCGAAGCTCCGGCGATATGCGCGCGGCTGCCGCCATCTTCCGTTCCGAGGATGCATTGTGAAATTACCCAGATGACTTAGCGGTCTCGCGAGACCGCTAAGTCTTCTGGGAAATTTTGCAATGCATCGCTGGGAATGGAAGATGGCGGCCGGCGCGAGTGGCTCAGCGGACAATGGAGGGTGAGTATAGCAGGGTTTTTTTTTTAAATTATTTTGAACATTACATTTTTTACTTTGATGCCGCATAAGCAGCATCAATAGTAAAAAGTTGGGGACACACAGGGTTAATAGCGGCGGTAACGGGGTGAGTTACCCGCGGCATAACGTGGTCCTTTACCGCTGCCATTAACCCTGTGTGAGCGGTGACCGGGAGGGGAATACGGTGCGGGCACTGACTGCGGGGAGTAAGGAGCGGCCATTTTCTTCCGGACTGTGCCCGTCGCTGATTGGTCGTGGCAATGGTCCGTGGGTGTTTTGCCACGACCAATCAGCGACTTGGATTCCATGACAGACAGAGGCCGCGACCAATGAATATCCGTGACAGAAAGAAAGACAGACGGAAGTGACCCTTAGACAATTATATAGTATATATATATATATATATATATATATATATATATATATATATTCCCAGCCTGTGACTGTTGATATATATATCGCCCTCACTGCTGAGTTCCCTGATAACCAGTACGTGACAGGGAAGCCTCTCCGACGACTACTTATTCTAGGTGCAGTTCCTTGACTGACATGAGGGGGGAGCAAGAGAGCTGTGACTGTGTAGCTCCGTCACAGATTGGTGATGGCGAGGGGATATCCCTATCCCCTGGCTCTCTCTCGTGTGTTGTTTTCATTACACTTTCCCAGGCTATTAATATCAACCCACAGCTGTCTGTTTTGCATTTGCTGGTTAGAATTTTATAGTGGGACCCTATGACTTTTTTTTCAGGGGTCCCCCATAAACTAACCAGTAAAGTGTAAGCAAACAGCTGTGAGCTGGGATATTGTCCCCTTTCCCAAATAAATAACATTAGCCTCCAGCCGTGGGCTTTCCCTCTGCTGGTTAAATTATGCAGGAGCCCAGACTCATTTTTTTAATTTAATTCTTTATTTTACGCACGATGTACACAGTGCTGAATACAAGTCCCATCATTATCAAATGGTCATGGTGATCAGAGCGGTCTTCAGCACCTGGCGCCTGGGAACAATGCGATCTGTACTGCTTTTTCCTAGGTGCCGCAACGTGTCATGCTGATGACACAAGAATGTCATCCGTGCGTCATCAGTAAAAAAAACTGACATGTCTTTGGTTTTTTTTCACACAGACTCATGGTCCATGTGAATAACCTGACATGTGTGCACCACCATTGTATACAATGGGTGTGCATGTGTCCGTATTTGCGGTCCTTAAAAAATGGATGCTGTGTGAACGCAAAAAAAGGATGTATGAAGGGGGCCTTAGGGTAAAAAGTTCATATTGGGGCTAATTTGATGCCATATGTCTGTATGATATTGTGTGCATTCAGTAATACACATGCATCTGTTAGGGCATTGTACTGGGCAGCCCTCGACATCTATATTAGGATTCATGTCATTAAATCATGCATACCGTTATCAAGGTTACATATTGTAGGTTGCAACATACACCAAAACAAATAATGGATAATTATGAAAAATTCAAGAGTTATTATTTGTAAGATGCTGTGGAAGCACAATGCTGCAGTTCACTATAAGAACTACCTTTAAATATGCTCTTAGCTGATCCAAAATGGAAGTGAATGAATAATATAATACTATGGATTTCAATTTGGTCTAATTTGCAAGAGAATTTCCCTCTAAAAAGGTCGATCTGTACTTTCTTTTATTACAATGTACAAAGTACAGTATAATATATATTGACTGCAGTGGCGAAGGGGTAAACGATAAATCATAGGATTTTCATGAGTTTAAAGAGTTAGCTGATATGTTTATTCACATGCTATACATAAACCTCTCAGTTTGTTCCAGAGACCTCAATACATCACACTGGGAGCTCAAAGCATTCCACTATTCCAAACCCACCATTCTTCAATTGGGCCTAATACAGAGAGCAATAAATCATACGCACAGTTTTACAAGGTTACATAGGGTCATGTACAGTAACTATTATCTCTCAAATCAACATTCAGGAGTTCATGGAACGATATAAAGTTATACAGAAAGAAATCATGCTGTGGTTTTAATAATTCTGTTATCTCTGTGCACACATTTGTTGCTTTTATCCTAAGGAGAAGAATAACAACTGTTTTGTACTTCATTCTCGGCTAGAACTAACACGCCTGCCTGCTGGATTTTCTTTTGGTTCTCTCTCCATATTCTTTAAGTTTGTTTTCGGAACTCCTATCAAAGTCAATAGAGGACAGAGCATGTACAACTACCTCTCCACTGACAGAGGCCATGGCATCAGGCAGTAATGGAGAACAGTGGTGGTTGGATGTTCGTGACTGGCCCGACGGTACGAACCACTTACAGTCTCTGAATGGCTCTTAATGGGGGTAAAATGATGCAGATGAAATTGAAAGCTGCCCACCCACCTTGAAAAATGATCTGTTAATGGCTGTCTGCATATGGGGAGGGTTTTGTCTGCACTGGATTTCATAGATTTTACCATAAATATGCATGCACCTTCAGATGGACACATATAAAGATAGGGATCCATTGAAATCCAAAAGAGCTGTCTCTTTCTGGTTGAGAAGAGCCAAATAATCCAGATCTCTAAAAAGACTGGATTCATCATCACTAGTGGACAGAGTCCCCATTTTTGAGGGAAGAGGGAACTACATCTGTCAGACATTTTTAGCATATCATGTCGATTTACTATGGATATCTAAAACAAGAATACTGCTTTAAAGTTGGGTATACACTTTTCTCTGTGCTAATTAGTTATTTGGAGTAACTACATCTAGAGGGGGAGCTAAAAAATCAGCCTAGATGCATGTCTGTGAGAGTTGAAGAAACAACAAAGCACAGCAAATTATGTCTGTCACTCCGATCAAGGCTTTATATACTGATCGTTCTATTTCCTATTTTCTCTTGCATTGATCAAAAAGATGTGTGCAGGAATGAAAGAGAGAAGAAAATGGGGCTGTAACAGCCACACTATTCTTCCTACAATCGGCTTGAGTTTCTCCTTTGTGCTTTTCCTTGATAAAATAGGTAAAGGTTTACGGAGTGTACATGGAAGCAAATTTCCCCTGAGTTAAGTAAGTTTATGAGTTGCTTTGCTGCTCAGATCATGGCTTTTCACATTATAGTAACTATACCACTTTAGAATTGCGACATGAAAATCCAGTGACTCTTCACCTCGGGATTGTAATCCTGGCCTACTTGCTGCATAACAGCATTCAATTCCTCTGGTTAGCAAATATATAGCAGAGGGAATTGAGTGCTGTCAGTGTTTGCAGCAGCTCAACGAGCTCTACAGGTTGCAATCGATAGCGACCACTACATGTAAAGAGTGTGACAGAAGGAGATAGGTACCTCTGTCACTCTATCAGCTCCCCGCAGCATGATCGCAAGGTGCTAAGGCAAACATAGGCCTAACAATAGCTTTCAGGTCTGCCATAGATCAGGAACGGTCTATTTGGCTACTTGTCAGCATAAGGGCTCATTTAGATGTCCAATTTTCTCATATGAGTGTAATCCATGGTTTTCACAGATAAATCTTGTACCTGTGTTAATCCACGGGGTTATTCACAGGTCTGTGTTTTCTTGAAGACCATAAGGTCTTCAGAAAATCACAGAGGCACATAAGATTTTGAGCCGAGGGTCAGTTAAAAATAGACAATGCAAGTCTATTGATCCGTGAAAAAAATCAGACCGCACTTGGATGTTATCCGAGGGTAGCAGTCTTATTTGCATGGACTGTCACATGGGAGAAAGTGAAGAAACTTTTTTTTTACTCGGACCACACTCTGATCAAAGTCTGCTCAAAGTTTCATCAAAATGATCAGTCTGTTTTTCTCATGCATGATAAAAATGGACGTCTGAATGAGGCCTAAAGGTACCTTCACACTAAGCGACGCTGCAGCGATACCGACAACGATGTCGATCGCTGCAGCGTCGCTGTTTGGTCGCTGGAGAGCTGTCACACACACAGTTCTCCAGCGACCAACGATCCTGAGGTCCCCGGTAACCAGGGTAAACATCGGGTTACTAAGCGCAGGGCCGCGCTTAGTAACCCGATGTTTACCCTGGTTACCAGCGTAAACGTTAAAAAAACAAACACTACATACTTACATTCCGTGTCTGTCCTCCGGCGCTGTGCTTTCCTCTGCACTGTCAGCGCCGGTCAGCCGGAAAGCAGAGCGGTGACGTCACCGCTGTAACATACATAGTAACATAGTAACATAGTTAGTAAGGCCGAAAAAAGACATTTGTCCATCCAGTTCAGCCTATATTCCATCATAACAAATCCCCAGATCTACGTCCTTCCACAGAACCTAATTGTATGATACAATATTATTCTGCTCCAGGAAGACATCCAGGCCTCTCTTGAACCCCTCGACTGAGTTCGCCATCACCACCTCCTCAGGCAAGCAATTCCAGATTCTCACTGCCCTAACAGTAAAGAATCCTCTTCTATGTTGGTGGAAAAACCTTCTCTCCTCCAGACGCAAAGAATGCCCCCTTGTGCCCGTCACCTTCCTTGGTATAAACAGATCCTCAGCGAGATATTTGTATTGTCCCCTTATATACTTATACATGGTTATTAGATCGCCCCTCAGTCGTCTTTTTTCTAGACTAAATAATCCTAATTTCGCTAATCTATCTGGGTATTGTAGTTCTCCCATCCCCTTTATTAATTTTGTTGCCCTCCTTTGTACTCTCTCTAGTTCCATTATATCCTTCCTGAGCACCGGTGACCAAAACTGGACACAGTACTCCATGTGCGGTCTAACTAGGGATTTGTACAGAGGCAGTATAATGCTCTCATCATGTGTATCCAAACCTCTTTTAATGCACCCCATGATCCTGTTTGCCTTGGCAGCTGCTGCCTGGCACTGGCTGCTCCAGGTAAGTTTATCATTAACTAGGATCCCCAAGTCCTTCTCCCTGTCAGATTTACCCAGTGGTTTCCCATTCAGTGTGTAATGGTGATATTGATTCCTTCTTCCCATGTGTATAACCTTACATTTATCATTGTTAAACCTCATCTGCCACCTTTCAGCCCAAGTTTCCAACTTATCTAGATCCATCTGTAGCAGAATACTATCTTCTCTTGTATTAACTGCTTTACATAGTTTTGTATCATCTGCAAATATCAATATTTTACTGTGTAAGCCTTCTACCAGATCATTAATGAATATGTTGAAGAGAACAGGTCCCAATACTGACCCCTGCGGTACCCCACTGGTCACAGCGACCCAGTTAGAGACTATACCATTTATAACCACCCTCTGCTTTCTATCACTAAGCCAGTTACTAACCCATTTACACACATTTTCCCCCAGACCAAGCATTCTCATTTTGTGTACCAACCTCTTGTGCGGCACGGTATCAAACGCTTTGGAAAAATCGAGATATACCACGTCCAATGACTCACCGTGGTCCAGCCTATAGCTTACCTCTTCATAAAAACTGATTAGATTGGTTTGACAGGAGCGATTTCTCATAAACCCATGCTGATATGGAGTTAAACAGTTATTCTCATTGAGATAATCCAGAATAACATCCCTCAGAAACCCTTCAAATATTTTACCAACAATAGAGGTTAGACTTACTGGCCTATAATTTCCAGGTTCACTTTTAGAGCCCTTTTTGAATATTGGCACCACATTTGCTATGCGCCAATCCTGCGGAACAGACCCTGTCGCTATAGAGTCCCTAAAAATAAGAAATAATGGTTTATCTATTACATTACTTAGTTCTCTTAGTACTCGTGGGTGTATGCCATCCGGACCCGGAGATTTATCTATTTTAATCTTATTTAGCCGGTTTCGCACCTCTTCTTGGGTTAGATTGGTGACCCTTAATATAGGGTTTTCATTGTTTCTTGGGATTTCACCTAGCATTTCATTTTCCACCGTGAATACCGTGGAGAAGAAGGTGTTTAATATGTTAGCTTTTTCCTTGTCATCTACAACCATTCTTTCCTCACTATTTTTTAAGGGGCCTACATTTTCAGTTTTTATTCTTTTACTATTGATATAGTTGAAGAACAGTTTGGGATTAGTTTTACTCTCCTTAGCAATGTGCTTCTCTGTTTCCTTTTTGGCAGCTTTAATTAGTTTTTTAGATAAAGTATTTTTCTCCCTATAGTTTTTTAGAGCTTTAATGGTGCCATCCTGCTTTACTAGTGCAAATGCTTTCTTTTTACTGTTAATTGCCTGTCTTACTTCTTTGTTTAGCCACATTGGGTTTTTCCTATTTCTAGTCCTTTTATTCCCACAAGGTATAAACCGCTTACACTGCCTATTTAGGATGTTCTTAAACATTTCCCATTTATTATCTGTATTCTTATTTCTGAGGATATTGTCCCAGTCTACCAGATTAAGGGCATCTCTAAGCTGGTCAAACTTTGCCTTCCTAAAGTTCAGTGTTTTTGTGACTCCCTGACAAGTCCCCCTAGTGAAATATTGTGGTCGCTATTTCCTAGATGCCTGACCACCTGCAGATTTGTTATTCTGTCAGGTCTATTAGATAGTATTAGGTCTAAAAGTGCTGCTCCTCTGGTTGGATTCTGCACCAATTGTGAAAGATAATTTTTCTTGGTTATTAGCAGAAACCTGTTGCCTTTATGGGTTTCACAGGTTTCTGTTTCCCAGTTAATATCCGGGTAGTTAAAGTCCCCCATAACCAGGACCTCATTATGGGTTGCAGCTTCATCTATCTGCTTTAGAAGTAGACTTTCCATGGTTTCTGTTATATTTGGGGGTTTGTAACAGACCCCAATGAGAATTTTGTTACCATTTTTCCCTCCATGAATTTCGACCCATATGGACTCGACATCCTCATTTCCTTCGCTAATATCCTCCCTTAAAGTGGACTTTAGACAAGACTTTACATAGAGACAAACCCCTCCTCCTCTCCGATTTTTACGATCCTTTCTAAACAGACTGTAACCCTGTAAGTTAACTGCCCAGTCATAGCTTTCATCTAACCATGTCTCGGTTATTCCCACTATGTCAAAGTTACCTGTAGATATTTCTGCTTCTAGTTCTTCCATCTTGTTTGTCAGGCTTCTGGCGTTTGCGAGCATGCAGTTTAGAGGATTTTGTTTTGTTCCAATCTCCTCGCTGTGGATTGTTTTAGAAATGTTCTTACCTCCCATCTGAGTATGTTTTCCTGGATCTTCTTTGTTCAAGTCTAATGTTTTTCTTCCCGTCCCCTCTTCTTCTAGTTTAACGCCCTCCTGATGAGTGTAGCGAGTCTTCTGGCGAATGTGTGTTTCCCAGGTTTGTTGAGGTGTAGTCCGTCTCTGGCGAGGAGTCCATCGTACAAGTAATTCACACCGTGGTCCAGGAATCCGAATCCTTGTTGTCTGCACCATCGTCTTAGCCAGTTGTTTGCATCAAGGATCCTGTTCCATCTCCTGGTGCCATGCCCGTCTGTTGTGAATTCTGTGGCTGAATTCACTTCTGTGGTCACAAGTGGTATTGCAGTCTCTGGGCTTCCTCCCTCAGGTGTTTTGGTGAGCTCGTTGGCTGCCTTGCTATTTAGCTCCACCTGAGTCTGTCTTCCTTGCTCCTTGTCAATGTTCCAGTGTTGGATCTGAGCTACTGCATCTTTCCTTGGGCCTGCTGCTCTGCTAGATAAGTGCTTCTAGTTTGTTTTCTGTTTTTTCTGTCCAGCTTGCTATTAACTTTTGCTGGAAGCTCTGAGAAGCAAAGGGGTGCACCGCCGTGCTGTTACTTCGGCACGGTGGGTCTTTTTGCCCCTTTGCGTGGTTTTCGTTTTAGGGTTTTTTGTAGACTGCATAGTTCTCTTTGCTATCCTCGCTCTGTCTAGAATATCGGGCCTCACTTTGCTGAATCTATTTCATTCCTACGTTTGTCTTTTCATCTTGCTAACAGTCATTATATGTGGGGGGCTGCCTATTCCTTTGGGGTATTTCTCTGAGGTAAGTCAGGCTTGTATTTCTATCTTCAGGCTAGTCAGCTCCTCAGGCAGTGCCGAGTTGCATAGGTAGTGATAGGCGCAATCCACTGCTGCTTATAGTTGTGTGAGGATAGATCAGGTACTGCAGTCTACAGAGATTCCACGTCTCAGAGCTCGTCCTATTGTTTTTGGTTATTGCCAGATCTCTGTATGTGCGCTGATTACTGCACGCTGTGTTGCCTGATTGCCAGCCATAACAGTACAAGGAGCCAAACCAATGATTCCCAATAGAGGGAAAAAAGAAATCCTGACAGCATTTTTTTTTCTTAGCTCTGTCTTCAGTCTTTTTTTTCCCCTAGACATTAGAGTGCTTCAGGACACAGCTGTGGACATGGATATTCAGGCTCTGTGCTCCTCAATGGATAATCTCGTTGTAAATGTACAAAAGATTCAAGATACTATTGATCAGAAATCGATGCTAGAACCAAGAATTCCGATTCCTGATTTGTTTTTTGGTGACAGAACTAAGTTCCTGAGCTTCAGAAATAATTGTAAGCTATTTTTGGCCTTGAAACCTCATTCTTCTGGTAATCCTATTCAACAGGTTTTGATTATTATTTCTTTTTTGCGCGGTGACCCACAGGACTGGGCGTTTTCTCTTGCACCAGGAGATTCTGCATTGAGTAATGTTGATGCATTTTTCCAGGCGCTGGGAT
Organism: Ranitomeya imitator; assembly: GCF_032444005.1. Classification (NCBI taxonomy): domain Eukaryota; kingdom Metazoa; phylum Chordata; class Amphibia; order Anura; family Dendrobatidae; genus Ranitomeya; species Ranitomeya imitator. Next base: position 69,171,838 of record NC_091286.1, read on the forward strand.
TGCTTTACGATGAGCCTAATTCAGTGGATCAGGCTGAGAAAAATCTGCTGGCTTTATGCCAGGGTCAGGATGATGTAGAAGTATATTGTCAGAAATTTAGGAAGTGGTCAGTACTCACTCTGTGGAATGAATCTGCACTAGCGGCTTTGTTCAGAAAGGGTCTCTCTGAAGCTCTTAAGGATGTAATGGTGGGATTTCCTATGCCTGCTGGTTTGAATGAGTCTATGTCCTTGGCCATTCAGATCGGTCGTCGCTTGCGCGAGCGTAAATCTGTGCACCATCTGGCGGTATTGTCTGAGAGTAAACCTGAGCCTATGCAGTGCGACAGGACTATGACTAGAGTAGAACGGCAAGAACACAGACGTCTGAACAGACTGTGTTTCTATTGTGGTGATTCTACTCATGCTATTTCTAATTGTCCTAAACGCACTAGGCGGTTCGATAGCTCTGCCGTTATTGGTACTGTACAGTCCAAATTCCTTTTGTCCATTACCTTAATGTGCTCTTTGTCATCGTATTCTGTCATGGCGTTTGTGGATTCAGGCGCTGCCCTGAATCTGATGGATTTGGATTATGCTAAACGTTGTGGATTTTTCTTGGAGCCTTTGCGGTGTCCTATTCCGTTGAGAGGAATTGATGCTACACCTTTGGCCAAGAATAAGCCTCAGTACTGGGCCCAGCTGACCATGTGCATTGCTCCTGCACATCAGGAAGTTATTCGCTTTCTGGTACTGCATAATTTGCATGATGTGGTCGTGTTGGGGTTGCCATGGCTACAAACCCATAATCCAGTATTGGATTGGAACTCTATGTCGGTAACCAGCTGGGGTTGTCAGGGAGTACATGGTGATGTTCCATTTTTGTCTATTTCGTCATCCATTCCTTCTGACATCCCAGAGTTCTTGTCGGACTTTCAGGATGTATTTGAAGAGTCCAAGTCTGATGCCCTACCTCCGCATAGGAATTGTGATTGTGCTATCGATTTGATTCCTGGTAGTAAATTCCCTAAGGGTCGTTTATTTAATTTGTCCGTACCTGAACACACCGCTATGCGCAGTTATGTGAAGGAGTCCCTGGAGAAGGGACATATTCTCCCATCGTCGTCACCATTGGGAGCAGGGTTCTTTTTTGTAGCCAAGAAGGATGGTTCGCTAAGACCGTGTATTGATTACCGCCTTCTTAATAAGATCACTGTTAAGTTTCAGTATCCCTTGCCATTGATTTCTGACTTGTTTGCTCGGATTAAGGGCGCTAGTTGGTTTACTAAGATTGATCTTCGTGGTGCGTATAATCTGGTGAGAATCAGGCAGGGAGATGAATGGAAAACGGCATTTAATACGCCCGAGGGTCATTTTGAGTATCTGGTGATGCCGTTCGGACTTGCCAATGCTCCATCTGTTTTTCAGTCTTTAATGCATGACATTTTCCGTGAGTATCTGGATAAATTCTTGATTGTTTACTTGGATGACATTTTGATCTTCTCAGATGATTGGGAGTCTCATGTGAAGCAAGTCAGAATGGTTTTCCAGGTACTGCGTGCTAATTCCTTGTTCGTGAAGGGATCAAAGTGTCTCTTCGGTGTGCAGAAAGTTTCATTTTTGGGGTTCATCTTTTCCCCTTCTACTATCGAGATGGATCCGGTTAAGGTTCAGGCCATCCAGGATTGGACTCAGCCGACATCTCTAAAAAGTCTGCAGAAATTCCTGGGCTTTGCTAATTTTTATCGTCGCTTCATCTGTAATTTTTCTAGCATTGCCAGACCATTGACCGATTTGACCAAGAAGGGTGCTGATTTGGTTAATTGGTCTTCTGCTGCCGTGGAAGCTTTTCAGGAGTTGAAGCGTCGTTTTTGCTGTGCCCCTGTGTTGTGTCAACCTGATGTTTCTCTTCCGTTCCAGGTCGAGGTTGATGCTTCTGAGATTGGTGCAGGGGCGGTTTTGTCACAGAGAGGTTCTGGTTGCTCAGTGTTCAAACCATGTGCTTTCTTTTCCAGGAAATTTTCTGCTGCTGAGCGTAATTATGATGTGGGCAACCGAGAGTTGCTGGCCATGAAGTGGGCATTCGAGGAGTGGCGTCATTGGCTTGAGGGTGCTAAGCATCGCGTGGTGGTTTTGACTGATCATAAGAACCTTACTTATCTTGAGTCTGCCAAGCGCTTGAATCCTAGACAGGCCCGTTGGTCGTTATTTTTTGCTCGTTTTGATTTTGTGATTTCATACCTTCCGGGCTCTAAAAATGTGAAGGCGGATGCTCTGTCTAGGAGTTTTGTGCCCGACTCTCCGGGGTTATCTGAGCCGGCGAGTATCCTCAAGGAAGGAGTCATTGTGTCTGCCATCTCCCCTGATTTGTGGAGAGTGTTGCAGAAATTTCAGGCTAATAAACCTGATCGTTGTCCGGCCGAGAAACTGTTCGTCCCTGATAGGTGGACTAGTAAAGTTATCTCTGAACTTCATTGTTCGGTGCTGGCCGGTCATCCAGGAATCTTTGGTACCAGGGAGTTGGTTGCTAGATCCTTCTGGTGGCCATCTCTGTCGCGGGATGTGCGTGCTTTTGTGCAGTCCTGTGGAATTTGTGCTAGGGCTAAGCCCTGCTGTTCACGTGCCAGTGGGTTGCTTTTGCCCTTGCCGGTCCCGAAGAGGCCTTGGACACATATTTCGATGGATTTCATTTCTGACCTTCCCGTTTCTCAAAAAATGTCGGTCATTTGGGTGGTCTGTGATCGCTTTTCTAAAATGGTCCATCTGGTGCCCTTGGTTAAATTGCCTTCCTCCTCTGATTTGGTGCCTTTGTTCTTCCAGCATGTGGTTCGTTTACATGGCATTCCTGAGAATATTGTTTCTGACAGAGGTTCCCAGTTTGTCTCGAGGTTCTGGCGAGCCTTTTGTGGTAGGATGGGCATTGACCTATCTTTCTCCTCGGCCTTCCATCCTCAGACTAATGGCCAGACCGAACGAACCAATCAGACCTTGGAAACATATCTGAGATGTTTTGTTTCCGCTGACCAGGATGATTGGGTGTCATTTTTGCCGTTGGCTGAGTTCGCCCTTAATAATCGGGCCAGCTCGGCTACCTTGGTCTCTCCATTTTTCTGCAATTCTGGGTTCCATCCTCGTTTCTCTTCAGGACAGGTTGAGTCTTCGGACTGTCCTGGTGTGGATTCTGTGGTGGACAGGTTGCAGCAGATCTGGACTCAGGTAGTGGACAATTTGACCTTGTCCCAGGAGAGGGCTCAGCTTTTCGCTAATCGCAGACGCCGTGTGGGACCCCGACTTCGTGTTGGGGATCTGGTTTGGTTATCTTCTCGTCATATTCCTATGAAGGTTTCCTCTCCTAAATTTAAACCTCGTTTTATTGGTCCATATAGGATTTCTGAGATTCTCAATCCGGTGTCTTTTCGTCTGATCCTCCCAGACTCCTTTTCCATACATAATGTATTCCATAGGTCGTTGTTGAGGAGATACGTGGCACCTATGGTTCCATCTGTGGAGCCTCCTGCCCCTGTTTTGGTGGAGGGGGAATTGGAGTATATTGTGGAGAAGATTTTGGATTCTCGTGTCTCTAGACGGAAACTCCAGTATCTGGTCAAATGGAAGGGTTATGCTCAGGAAGATAATTCCTGGGTTTTTGCCTCTGATGTCCATGCCCCAGATCTTGTTCGTGCCTTTCATGTGGCTCATCCTGGTCGGCCTGGGGGTTCTGGTGAGGGTTCGGTGACCCCTCCTCAAGGGGGGGGTACTGTTGTGAATTCTGTGGCTGAATTCACTTCTGTGGTCACAAGTGGTATTGCAGTCTCTGGGCTTCCTCCCTCAGGTGTTTTGGTGAGCTCGTTGGCTGCCTTGCTATTTAGCTCCACCTGAGTCTGTCTTCCTTGCTCCTTGTCAATGTTCCAGTGTTGGATCTGAGCTACTGCATCTTTCCTTGGGCCTGCTGCTCTGCTAGATAAGTGCTTCTAGTTTGTTTTCTGTTTTTTCTGTCCAGCTTGCTATTAACTTTTGCTGGAAGCTCTGAGAAGCAAAGGGGTGCACCGCCGTGCTGTTAGTTTGGCACGGTGGGTCTTTTTGCCCCTTTGCGTGGTTTTCGTTTTAGGGTTTTTTGTAGACTGCATAGTTCTCTTTGCTATCCTCGCTCTGTCTAGAATATCGGGCCTCACTTTGCTGAATCTATTTCATTCCTACGTTTGTCTTTTCATCTTGCTAACAGTCATTATATGTGGGGGGCTGCCTATTCCTTTGGGGTATTTCTCTGAGGTAAGTCAGGCTTGTATTTCTATCTTCAGGCTAGTCAGCTCCTCAGGCAGTGCTGAGTTGCATAGGTAGTGATAGGCGCAATCCACTGCTGCTTATAGTTGTGTGAGGATAGATCAGGTACTGCAGTCTACAGAGATTCCACGTCTCAGAGCTCGTCCTATTGTTTTTGGTTATTGCCAGATCTCTGTATGTGCGCTGATTACTGCACGCTGTGTTGCCTGATTGCCAGCCATAACACCCGTCTACTGGAAGGATAGAAGAAAAAACTACCTGTGCATCCAGTTCCTTTACTTTCTTCCCCAACTCTTCAAAGTCTTTGCAGATTGTCGGTAGGTCCTTCCTTGCCGTGTCATTGGTGCCAACATGTATCAGAAGAAATGGGTGGACGTCCTTGGAGCTAAAGAGCTTTGGTATCCTATCGGTCACATCCTTGATCATCGCACCTGGAAGGCAGCATACTTCTCTTGCAGTTATGTCCGGTCTGCAGATGGCTGCTTCTGTGCCTCTCAGTAGTGAGTCTCCCACCACCACCACTCTTCGTTGCTTCTTGGCTGTACTTTTTGCTGTCACTTGTTGCTGTGTGCCCTTTTCTTTTTTGCTTGCTGGTATTGCTTCATCCTTAGGTGTGCCATCTTCATCCTCTACAAAGATTTGATATCGGTTCTTTAGTTGTGTGGTTGGTGATTTCTCCATGGTCTTCTTGCTTCTTTTGGTCACATGCTTCCACTCATCTGCTTTTGGAGGTTCTCTGACACTTTTTTCACCTTCTGTGACCAGTAGAGATGCTTCTGTTCTGTCTAGAAAGTCTTCATTCTCTTTGATGAGTTTCAAAGTTGCTATTCTTTCTTCCAGACCTTTTCTTCTAAAAGGGCCACTAGTCTACACTTCTGACAGGTGAAATTTGATTCTTCTTCTGGTCGATCTGTGAACATGTAGCACATGCTGCAGCTCACCATGTAGGTTGTCACATCTGCCATGTTGCTCCTAGATCCTGCTGACTTGCTGTGTGTTTTCCTTCTTGTGTAATCTACTCAGCCAAGCTCTCTTGCAATATTGTCCTACAGGCAAAAATTCGGTTTGGTGATGCTTTCCAATCAGCTGGTCCCGGCTGTACCCAACGATCTTCTAGCTTAGGGAGACTCTTCGCTTTTCCCAGAAGGCACCTGGAATATGCAAATTAGCCTCCTCAAGCTTGAATCCCTGGTTTGGTGATGCTTTCCAATCAGCTGGTCCCGGCTGTACCCAACGATCTTCTAGCTTAGGGAGACTCTTCGCTTTTCCCAGAAGGCACCTGGAATATGCAAATTAGCCTCCTCAAGCTTGAATCCCTGGTTTGGTGATGCTTTCCAATCAGCTGGTCCCGGCTGTACCCAACGATCTTCTAGCTTAGGGAGACTCTTCGCTTTTCCCAGAAGGCACCTGGAATATGCAAATTAGCCTCCTCAAGCTTGAATCCCTGGTTTCCGGCTGGCTGGCGCTGACACAGGATGCAGGAGGAGTGCAGAGAAGCACAGCGCCGGGGACAGACAGCTGAAGGTAAGTATGTAGTGTTTGTTTTTTTAACGTTTACGCTGGTAACCAGCGTAAACATCGGGTTACTAAGCGCAGCCCTGCGCTTAGTAACCCGATGTTTACCCTGGTTACCAGTGAAGACATCGCTGGATCGGTGTCACACACGCCGATCCAGCGATGTCAGCGGGAAGTCCAGCGACGAAATAAAGTTCTGGACTTTCCTCAGCGACCAACGATCTCCCAGCAGGGGCCTGATCGTTGGTCGCTGTCACACATAACGATTTCCTTAACGATATCGTTGCTACGTCACAAAAAGCAACGATATCGTTAACGATATCGTTATGTATGACGGTACCTTAACTCTTACAAGCTTGATGCTCTGCAATACCTGAGGAATGCAGGGTATTATCTATACGATCAAAGGAGCATGAGTTTAAGTAACTTGTAGAACTAAAAAATATTGTAAAAAATTAAGAAACATTTTTAAGTGTTTAAAATATAACATAAAAAATACAATTTTTGAGAACTAAAAGTTATTTCATCTTAATAAAAACAAACACCTAAAGAGTTACATATGTGGCATCACTTCATCTATAATGACCAATACAATACAAATAAATCAATACTTATCAAACTCAGTGAATGTCACAAAAAAATAGAAAAAACGATGAAACAATTTTTACTTTTGTTCATCTTGTTACTGCTAAGATGATATAAAAAATGTTACAAAACCTGTGTGTCTCAAAATGGTAACAAATCCAAATTACAGCTCGTTACGCAAAAAGAAAAAATCCTGCATAGAGATTATGACTCTCAGAAAATGGTGCAAAAAAAAAGATTTTTTAAAGTGATTTTGTGCAAAAGCCGTAAAACATGAAAAGAAGTTATAAATTGGGTATCATTGTAATCAAATCTATGTGTACTATTAATCTGTGCCATTATTTATCCTGCAAGGAGAATGTAAAAAATAAAATACAAATAAAAGAACAATGCCAGAATTGCAGTTTTTGACTACATTCACATGTTCAGTACTTGGTCAGCATTTTACATCAGTATTTGTAAAAACCAGGAGTGGGTGATAAATCCTGAAGTGGTGATGTGTTTCTATTATACTTATCCTGTGATTGTTCTTCTTCTGGTTTTGGCTTATAAATACTGAGGTAAAATACTGACCAAATACTGAAAATGTGACTGTGGCCTTATACTCATCACCTGGAAAAAATAAATAATGAAAAGTCTTATGTAACGAAAAATAATATCAGTGAAATCTACAGCTTTTCCTGCACAAAAAAAAATCACTTTTACTCTGTCTATGGGAAAAAAATGGTGACAAAAAATGTTTTTTTTTTTTCAAAACTGGTTTTTTTAATTAATACTAATGACACATACAAAAACTAAAAGAAGCCCCCATATAGGAGACATGAGCTGCATCACATTAAAAGCACCACTCCAGCATATTTTTTTTTAATTTCACCGCTGGAGTGGCGCTTAAACTCCAAGACCTCTACCAATTGTCTGATACTCACCTTCTGGTGTTTTCATCTTTTTCGCCACGGCACCTCTGGGGTCCGTCTCCTGCAGTTTGTGACCTGTTCGCTGCTCCAGTGTTTCATGGAGCGATGCAGAGGTCACTAATTAATTTGAGTCTGTGAGAGCCTCATTCTGACCTCTTTCTTACCTCATTCTGGCCCTCATAGACGTACATTGAGTGCTTGTGATGTAGCTTCTGATTTCTGGCCAACCAGAAGCTGCACTCACAAGATTGAGCCATAGGACTGGAGCGGTGTCAAAAAAACGGTGAATACGCCAGAGGATGAGTATATCACCAGGGCAGGGGACTTGAGCTTAAAGCACCACTCCAGCAGTGAAAAAAAAACCTTGCTAGAGTGGTGCTTTAATAATTTAATAATAAGCAGACTACCAAATCATAACAGGGAGCGCCTGTTGCATGAGCCCCCAATATCACTGGTGTTATCAGGAGGTCATGTGTTATCAGGAGGTCATGCGACCACATGTTTGCTATGTGCATGTGTCGACTAAAAAGGTTTGGCTTCTCTCAATTTAAGAGATTTGAGAGAAGTCAAAAGAGTCATCACTTGACCGCCTGCTGACATCAGCGTTCCTGGGGCCATTGTTACTGTACATGGGGGGACTCAGAGGACATTATTAAATGTCAAGTTGGCACTTAAGAAGCATTATTGTTTATAGGGGCACCGGCAGCAAAGCTCCCGGGTGGTAGAGGTTGCTGAGCCGGTTGTCAGTCAGGGTCAGGAGCGCAGTTACAGCTGCCACTCTCTATACACAGAGCAATGACTGAAAACATGCCGGCGCCACTCCTATGACTGGAAGAACGAGGCTGCCAGAAGGAATAAAGTTAATTTCCTCCTGGCAGTGTGACTTTCAGTTTGGGCGCCACACTGTGTCAGAGCGCTATTGAATATTATACTGTGTTTTCGGGGAACAGTGTGAACATCATTCTATGTATAGGGGAGCTCTAATCGACATCATACTGTATGTACAGGAACTGTGGCTCCATTATATTGTGTATAAGGGAGCTATGGGCTCATCATACTGTATATAGTAGAGCTGTGGGCCCATCATACTGTACATAATAGAGCTGTGGGCCCATCATACTGTGCATAAGGGACTGTGGGCTCATCATACTGTATATAGTAGAGCTGTGGGCTCATCATACTGTACATAATAGAGCTGTGGGCTCATCATAATGTACATAGTAGAGCTGTGGGCCCATCATACTGTGCATAAGGGAGCTGTGGGCCCATCATACTGTATATAATAGAGCTGTGGGTTCATCATACTGTATATAGTAGAGCTGTGGGCTCATCATACTGTACATAATAGAGCTGTGGGCTCATCATAATGTACATAGTAGAGCTGTGGGCCCATCATACTGTGCATAAGGGAGCTGTGGGCCCATCATACTGTATATAATAGAGCTGTGGGTTCATCATACTGTATATAGTAGAGCTATGGGCTCATCATACTGTATATAGTAGAGCTGTGGGCCCATCATACTGTATATAGTAGAGCTGTGGGCTCATCATACTGTACATAATAGAGCTGTGGGCTCATCATAATGTACATAGTAGAGCTGTGGGCCCATCATACTGTGCATAAGGGAGCTGTGGGCCCATCATACTGTATATAATAGAGCTGTGGGTTCATCATACTGTATATAGTAGAGCTATGGGCTCATCATACTGTATATAGTAGAGCTGTGGGCCCATCATACTGTACATAATAGAGCTGTGGGCCCATCATACTGTGCATAAGGGAGCTGTGGGCCCATCATACTGTATGTAATAGAGCTGTGGGCTCATCATAATGTACATAGTAGAGCTGTGGGCCCATCATACTGTGCATAAGGGAGCTGTGGGCTCATCATACTGTATATAGTAGAGCTGTGGGCTAATCATACTGTATATAATAGAGCTGTGGGCTCATCATAATGTACATAGTAGAGCTGTGGGCCCATCATACTGTGCATAAGGGAGCTGTGGGCTCATCATACTGTATATAGTAGAGCTGTAGGCTAATCATACTGTATATAATAGAGCTGTGGGCTCATCATAATGTACATAGTAGAGCTGTGTGCCCATCATACTGTGCATAAGGGAGCTGTGGGCTCATCAAACTGTATATAGTAGAGCTGTGGGCTCATCATACTGTATATAATAGAGCTGTGGGCTCATCATAATGTACATAGTAGAGCTGTGGGCCCATCATACTGTGCATAAGGGAGCTGTGGGCTCATCAAACTGTATATAGTAGAGCTGTGGGCCCATCATACTGTATATAGTAGAGCTGTGGGCCCATCATACTGTATATAGTAGAGCTGTGGGCCCATCACACTGTGTATAGCTGTGGGTGGGGGCATTATACTTTGTATAAAGGAGCAGTTAGCCCATTATACTTTGTACAGGGGAACTGTGGGGGACATCATACTGTATATACAGGAGCTGTGGGCCCATCTTACTGTGTATAAGGGAGCTGTGGGCCCACCATACCATGTGTAGGGGGGAGCTATGAGGGCTTTATACTGTGTACAGGGTAACATCATACTGTATGTACGGGAGCTGTGGGCCCACCATACTATGTATATAGAGGAGCTGTGAAGACATTATACCTCGCATAGGGGAGCTGTTGGCCCATTATACTGTATATAGAGGAGCTCTGAGGGGCATTATACTTTCTATAGAGGAGCTCTGTCAGCATAAGACTGTGTATAGGGGAGCTGTGGTCTCATCATACTATGCAGAGGAGAGCTGTTGGCTCATCATACTGTGTTTACAGGTGAGCAGTGGGGACATCATACAGTGTATAGGGGAGAAGTGGGATAATCATAGTGTGTATAGGGGAGCTGTAGGGGCATTCTACTGTGTATAGGGAAGCTGTGGGCCCACCATACTGTGTATAGTTGAGCTGTACATGGGGGCTACTTAGGGGACATTATTAAATGTTAAGTGGGCACTTAAGCATTATTGTTCAAAGAGGCACTGAGTATTGTGACCATCAAAGTTGCATATGGAGTATTATTACTTTTTAGGGACAAAATATGCATGGCACTAGCACAGGGCATTAATATTTTCTAGGGGGGATTTTACTATCTAGAGAGCACAAAGGAGTCATTATTACTATGTAAAGGGCAAATTGGTGGCAGTATTATGTGGGGCGCTAAGAGTAGATGTTATTGTACCACACATCAGGTGCTGTAGGACACGTCAGCAGCGGCTTAGTATTGGGGTATCAGCAGAATGAGTAGTTTGTGCAGGTTGTGGATAGTTATGGACGGTGTTGGAAATGTGAGAAGTCCGATGTGTCTATGATGTCATCTCTGCAGACGGAGTCCTGGCTGGGGAAGTTGTCATGTTCATCTGGGCCAAATGGAAAAGATGGGAAAAGTGAACGACTCCATCAGAAAGAACGTCACCATCTAAAACTGTACTGTGATCTTTTATATGGACTGCAGGACTGGTATCTACCACTATATTGTCCCCATATAGTAATATCAGTGTTCATTTTTGTATATAGATTTATTTTCACCTGGTGATTTTCCCCTTATACTCACAATTAGGGTGCACCATGTAGCTGTAGTCAGGATTATCTGGTTAGGGGCCCACTCAGACTTTTCGACCTCCCTAAGCTGAAACCCTAGCTACACCTCTGGTTTCCTCCAACACGCCATAGAAATACTGATAGGGAATCTATTGTGAGCCCCAATGGGGACAGTGATGACAGTATCTGTAAAGCGCTGTGGAGATAATGGCACTATATAAGTGAGTAAAATTATAGTATAGGTTAAAGTTAATGTTTATCTCTGACTGATCCAAGCTGCTGCACCAGATAGGGGGTAAAGAATTCTCACCTTTGGAGTTCATTGAGACTAGATGTGGTCACTTCTAAACAATTCAGTAGGAAAGAAGATCATGGCACAGTGCTAATGTACACAGCAGCATTAACACCTGGCTGGGAAAGTTGTTACAGTGCAGCCTTGTTTGTCACATTTGAGTTTATAGTGGTGATCAAAGAGAATAATGAAGGCAGATTTAGTAGATATGTTCCTAATTGCATTTGTCTGGCTTTCTGAACTAATGTAACATTAGTTACATCAGGCCAAAATCTGTCAATGGTTACCTAAAATCTGGTGCCTAAGGTGGCAAGGTGTTGGGGGGCAGTACCAGGGCACAGTATGGGTAAGGGGGGATGCAGGGATGTGTTCATTCAAATTAAGCTCTGAGCAGGTCAGCAATTAGGGTTTCAGACAAGCACCAGCCAGCTTCTGTCTATAAAATGTAGCAGTGTTCTGACACCTCTGAGCTCACTGTAGTGTGATGAGGTCACCTCATCAAGATTCTGATGTCCATGGGGAGCAGGTAAGCGGTCAGCAGACCTGAAGGTTCTAATGACTTGGCTATATACTAAGAGGGATGTCCCTTGTGTTGGTGCCTTCAATTCAAAAACTAAGGGCAGCAACACATCTCAAAATAGTTGGGACTGTGTTAACAAAACGCTGGAAAAGTACTGCTAACAAAAGTGAGCTAGAGGGTCAATTTTCCACTATGTTATATGAAAGTATTTAAAGTGATTATGATAGAGAGGCATAGACTCTCAGAAGCAAAGATAGTCAGAGGTTTACCAATCTGAACAACTACATTTAAAAATATGGCACCATTTCAGAAAAAAAGGCCCTCAATGTACTGCAAAGACTTTGAATATCCCCCATCTACAGTACATATCATCATCAAATATTCAGAGATTTTTGAGAGATCCATCCATGTTCATCAAGGACAAGGCAATGGTCAATATTGGATGCTTGTGATCCATGGGCCCTCAGGTGGCGGAGCATTTAAAACAGACAGGATTCAGTCAAACAAATCACTGCATGGGCTCAGGAATACTTCCAGAAATCATTGTCTGTGACACACAGTTTGCTGTGCAGGGGGCCAGTATATAAATGAAGGGCACAGTATGGGGAGCCGTGTATAGAAGGAAGACACAGTATGGGAACACTCCTCTCCCCTGAAACTGAAAACAGGCTCAATATAAAATCTATGGCCCCAATTAATCATCTGCGTATATTTTTAGCTCTATTTTTGTATGTCACGTGGTATTCATTGACAATTCTTGCACTAAATTCATCAAAATGCTTGACTCATGAATTTTGCACAATGTCAAAAATTCTTTATTTTTGTCTTTAGCATTTTTGTGCCTTTTTGGAGCAAAAAGCTGCATGACTTGCAAAATTTGCATACAAAATTCAGACGTGCAAAAACCATACAACTGCACAAAAAATGTCAGAACTTTTTTAAAGGTCACATTTGAAGAATGAACCAAAAAGATCTAGAAAGCCACAAATTAAGAAAACAACACAAGGCAAGTTAAAAAAAAAAAAAGAGCAAGTCTGCTGTTGAATTTGTTGCATCTTAAAAAAACACTAACTGAGAGGTATTCATGCCACAAAAATAATGCAATGATAAAGTGGGCCCGGACACGTTCACACATCACCATTTCATTATTATTTTACCTCAGTACTTGTAAACCAAAATCAGGAGTGGAACAGTCAGAGGAAAAGTACAGTATAATAGAAACATATGCACCACTTCTGTATTTATCACCCACTCCTGGTTTTGGCTTACAGATACTGAGGTAAAATACAGACCAAATACTGAACGTGTGACTGTAGCCTAAGTTTCTTCCTCAGCACCCAGATCCTCACTTTTCAAAGCTTCATATGTGTCTGTGACGTGCCAAAAATATAACAAAAATCTTAAAGTGTGCTTTCACTTTGTCCCCAAGTAAATAAAAGAGGTAGGACAGCCCTCAACTAAAGTAATGTTAGGATAAAGATGATAATTGTTCCATGTTCAATAAGGAACTAAAGACATCCAAGTGGGGTGTGAAGAAAGTGGGTGATGAGAAAGGGAACAGTTTGTGTGGAGGGCAGGGACCTCTTAATTTTGGTTGCAGATCAATGTGACATATGGTTAAGAAGGTGTTAGAACTCTTGTTCTCGTGGTGTTCTTTAGAGAACAGATAGCATAGTACCATTTTATGGCCAACACTTTCATCATGCAAATTAATGTTGTTTTCTGTTACTGCTGTGATTTCCAGGTCAAAAAAATAATACATCCCTGGGTGGTCAGTTACTTCACAGGATGACTTTGAATGAACTTCAGGAAAGAGGAAGAAAGAGTTCTTTATCACTAGAATGGAACTGTTCCTCTTCAGTAGGGTTGAGCGAAACGGATCGTTCATTTTCAAAAGTCGCTGACTTTTGGCAAAGTCGGGTTTCATGAAACCCGACCCGATCCCTGTGTGGGGTCGGCCATGCGGTACGCGACTTTCGCGCCAAAGTCGCGTTTCGTATGACGCGTTTGGCGCCATTTTTTCAGCCAATGAAGGAGCGTGGGCAGAGTGATGACATAGGTCTTAGGGGCGTGGACGCCTATCGTCATCTTGTCGCTTGTGCGCTGTAGCGATTTGCAATGTGTAGCACCAGCGTTTCTGTTCAGGGACGGAGGAGAGAGAGAGAGAGAGAGAGAGAGATCCAGGTCCAAAAAAAGCATTACAGTCTATGTTAACGCATGCGTTCACAAACGCAAGCAAACGCATGTGCTTGCGAACGCATGCATTGCACCACAGGAAAACATGTCTAGACACTGATTAGCCACCCCCCACATACAAACTGATAAAAGGAGGGAGTGGGCATTTGCAGATCACTACCCAGCAGACAGAGAAGCAGAGCAGACACAGGCAGGAACCTTGGAGCAAACAAGACACTGAACAATGTGAGTATATCCTATCCAATGTCTTTATTTTCTATTTTCTGTCTCTATATGTCCTAATTTCTGGCATTTTTTTCTTTCTGCATGCATCAGAATGTCATCTTCTTCTGAGGAGGAGCAACGTCCTGGGCCTGCACAAGCCGAACATGTCAGTGAAGTGAGTACTCACCTCCTCAGATTGGTAATTATTCACTGTTACATCTACACATATGACAATTTTGTTTCCCTTTTTTTAGAGCACTTTTTCCACTGCGGCAGAGGCTGAGCTGGAGCAGTGGGTTCGCGGTCGGATGGCAAAGTGGCATCGAGTACGTATACGTGGCTGACTGTTTATTGTATCCTCACTTTACTATTCTTGAATGTTCATTTCATTACTTTCCTCTTTCCTTACCTTTTTTTCTTGACTCCTGTTTTTCTTGACTTTCAATATTCATGCCAGTTTTCTGTCTCTGTTTTCTTTCTTTTCCTTATGTTAATGTCTGCTACATTAATGTCTTTATTTATTTTATAGGTTCCAGAATGGGACAAGGGCCTCATTGAAAATGACCTCCTAATCTCCCTGGTCCATGAGCGAGTCCCGTTGTGGGACACCCGGGTTCCGCAGCACTTGGACAATGTGATGATCCGGCGGCTATGGAATGAGGTGGCCAAAGCGATGTGGGATGGCTGGGACAACGCCCCGACTCGGGTCCGAAATGCATTTTGTAAGTATTGCAATGCGGTGTGCTGCAGCAGTGACCTTGGCCCGGGATCACACAACTGTGTGTGATGAGAGAAACTCTCAGGAGTTTCTCTCATCATACACAGTTGTGTGATCATGGTCAAAAGTGCTTTGTCTAACCATTATTTATATTTTTCAACAGTGCTCAAAGTCAAAACACGTTGGCGTTCGATGAAGGATTGCTTCAACAAGGACCTTTGTCAAGAGAGCCGGCTTCCTAGTGGTTCTGGAGCAAGGATCCGCAAATACAAGTATCACCGCATCCTTGCATTTTTGAGACCAGTCCTCGCCCAGAGAACGTAAGTATTGTTTGTGGTGTAATCGGTTGTGTTGGATTGCATAATCTGTATTTTTCTATTCCACAGGAGTTGGCGCTTTACTATTGTAAATGTTTGGTAGTAATGTTTTTTTTCTTCTTTTTTTCACAGCACATGGAGCAGCACTCTTGACCCTGGTTCTGGAGTGGTCCTTCATCAACCAGCCACGGGCCCGTCTCAGCCTTCCAGCAGTGCTGCAGCAAGTGGGCCTGCCACACAGACTGGAGACCAGGAAGCTGGTCCATCAGGTGTTCCCCTGTCCCAGTCTTCTGCATCTTTTATTTTTGCGCTCTTCCTGGCAGAGGGCCTTGGACAGGTCACTCAAGCCCGAGTTTTTGCACTTGAGCTCGGTCTTTCACGATGGACTCAAGGCGATGGGTGACCGACTGGATAGTGCCATAAACAATATGAATACACGTATCCAGGAGGTCACTAAAAGCCTTGAACCAAGTGAAAGCCGACCTCCAGAGGCCAGCACGTCATTTCTTCAATAAAATTGAACAGGGCATGTCGGAACACCTTACTCCTGATCTCCAGCTTAGCAATGCAGGCCTGCATGACACTGCTTACGTGCAGGCTATGCAGCAGAGTCGGTATTTTCAGCAGACAGTGGCGGCATATCCACCTGTGCCAACACTGTCACGCTTGACCTCAATACCGAGCTTGGCTGTATACCACTGCACGGCCACCTCCATTCCAAGCACTGCCAGACACCACTACAGCACCACCACCATGCCGAGTGTTGTTGGACAGCCCACTGCTACCACCATGACAACTGCTGCTCCTGCTTGGACCTCCTCCACTGCCACCACCATGCAGCAGCAGGACCCTGGCATGGCCTTCCGCTCCACTACTCCCATGCAGCAGGACCTTGGCATGGCCTTCCGCTCCACCATGCAGCAGCAGGACCCTGGCATGGCCTTCTGCTCCACCACCACGATGCAGCAGGACCCTGGCATGGCCTTCCGCTCCACCACCACCACGATGCAGCAGGACTCTGGCATGGCTGTCCGCTCTACGAGCACAATGCAGCTGCAGCAGCCAGACTCTGACAGGTCACCCACCACGACCAGGCCGGAACAAATGAGCCGACCGAGGCTCCCCAGACTATCTAGATCCCAAAAAGGGAAAAAAAATAAAAAGCAGCGGACTATCACTATTCCTCCCCCTCACCTCCCAATGTGTCTGTAAAGTCAGATTTGTCTCACCCTTCCAGTGTGTCCAAGCCCTCTCATGCGTCCGCCCTATCCCCGAACTCCCAGATCCCACTACGTTGATTGCCCCTTCTCCTGTCACCCTTGCGTTGTCCACACTTAGCCAGGCCTCACAGCTACACATCCCCCAGTTCCGTCACTCTACCCCAAGCAGGCACAGTTAATTTTTATTTTTGGTTTAAAAATAAATAATGTTTTTTGCCCCCAATAATGTTTGCTTATTTGTGTATTTCACCGCCGGCAACACACACCGTGCGCTTAATAAAACACTGCACTGCACACTATATTTTTTTGACAAATCATAGCTCCAGTAGTTATTAAGTACAAGACTGCAGCTTTGTGTGTTTGGTATACAGCTATGAGGTGGCAAAAAATAAATATAACTTGTATTTTCTCCATAATCTCTTCAGTCTGATTAATTCTGTGTCGCTGACTGAAGAGAAAATGGCGGTAATACAAAGCAGAACTATACTCAACAGGTCATGTGTCATAAATAGTGAGTTCATGATGCACAAAACTCTGCGTCATGAACTCATGATATATGACACCTGACCTGGTGAGTAGAGAACTGCCTTGTATAGCCTCCATTTTTTCTTTAGTGTACGTAATCTTTTCCACACAAGCCGAAGAGATGATGGAGGTCATACAAGGCATATCTATACTCACCTGGACAGGTGTCAGAAATAGTGAATTCATGAGGCTGTTATTTGTGCATCATGAATTCATTATTTATGACACCTGACTTGATGAGTGTAGATCTGCTTTGTATTATATCTCCATCGTATCTTCAGTCTGCGTCGAATAGATACTGCAGAACGGAATCAGGACGTAATGATGTCAACTACCTTTCCACTAACAACATAAGTGGTTTTTAGAGGAAATACATTGGAGACTCTGTCAAGATATGAAAACACGAATTTTATTAACAAAAAATATTATTAACATTTAAAACATAACTGGTACAGGGCCGAACCCAACAGGAAATTTTACACAATATTGTCTTGCCATGCCACACGTCCAATATCAGAATCAAAATAGGCAGCAAATTGGTCCCGCATGTGGCCAACTTCAACAGTTGACCGTAGCGGGTGATGCTGGTAATCTGGCAATGGGTTTGCAACTGGTTCATCCAGTTAAATGTTGGGTCGCTCCTTAGCCATTATGTAATTGTGGAGAACCACACAGGCTTTGACCACCTCATCGACTGTCTCCATTTTTAGATTAATGGCTGTCGCAAGGATGCGCCATTTTGAGACTAGAATCCCAAAGGTACACTCTACTGTTCTTCGGGCCCTGGTCAGTCTGTAGTTATAAATCCTTTTAGTGTGGTTCAAGTCCCGACTGGAATATGGCTTCAGTAGGTTTTCACACATCTGGAAGGCCTCATCCCCAACCATAACAAATGGCATCGGTGGGCCTTGAGTGTTGGGGAGAGGTCGTGGCAGTGGAAAATTAAAATTTCTTCCATACATACGTCGGCCCATATCCGAGTTTTTGAAAGTCTGTGAGTCATTGCCACAGCCAAAAGCTCCAATGTCCACGGCGATGAAGCAACAGTCCACATCTCCTCTTGCAATGAGCACAACTGAAAAATATTTTTTGTAGTTGAAGTACTCCAATCCAGTTCTGGTGGGTTTGATAATGCGTATGTGCTTTCCATCCACTGCTCACAAACAGTTGGGGAAATCACACACTCCAGAATTTTTCTGCAATTTCAATCCACATGTCCTCCGTGGGTAGGGGTATAAACTCATCCCGGAGAACATTTCACAAAGCCCAGCAGGTGTCCGCAACTATTCCAGACAGGGTGGAAATTCCAAGCCGGTACTGAAAGTGGAGGGATGATAAGCTCTCTCCATTTGCCAGAAATCTTAAATAAAAAAAATAAAATTACACTCAATTCCATTTATGGTGGTGTTCTGCTAAATACATAAAGGAAAATACAAAGAATACATGGCAGACCAATAATAATTATGACTGGCATTTGTTTAGAATTATTACGTACCTTAGTGTGACCAGGAGACGGGTGTCCTGTCTCCGGATGGCTCATTGGACACGACCAAGCAATTCCCGGAAAAAGTCTTGAGACATCCTGGTATATTCCGGGAATTTATCCGGGTTGGCATTAAGCTCGCCATATAGTGTGTGATAGGCTCCACGGCTCTCCAGGACTTCAATAATAGGGTGTCTCCAAAAACGCAGACGCCGTGTCCTTTTCTGTCGTTCTCTGTTACTTTGTTGCTCCCAATCAAACGCACAGGCAAGAAACAGCTTGATGCTTAAATCCAGGTTGAATGCGAAGATCCATCATGACACAGGATACAGTAGCAAACTGTGAAGATTTCAGCAGTCCAAGAGTCTACATATAGATATCCCATAATACACACCCACTGCAGTCCCATTGGCGGTGTCTGTTTATCTAGATTTAGTTCCTGTTAAATTTTTCACCATGCGTACAGAAAACGCAAACGCATAGAAAAGCGTGAAAACGCAGCATTTTTTAAACGCATGCATTAACGTATGCGTCTAATAAACGCTGCGTTTGTACGCGTTTCAATGCGGTTTTTCCTGCATTTGGCGGTTGCGGATTAAACGCTGTGGATTTTAACGCAAATGTGAAACTAGCCTTAGTCCAACAGAATTTCACTAGAGTGAGTCCTGGCTCCAAATCCCACTGAGCACAACATCTGAAAGCAGAGTCAGACTGGGGTGCCCAGTAACCAACTCCAGGGCCCCACTTTTCAGCTACATGCAAATTTGACGTTATCCTCAATCATAAATATATATATATAACAATGAACTGGGTAGATAGTTAAAAGAATAAGATGCTGCCTTTATCTGTACATAGTGATTCAAGTATATAGTGCCAAGTACTCATGTAAGAGGGTGGTGGGCCACCGGAGGATTCTCCTATTCTCCTGTGTGCCAGTCCGTGCCTGTCCTGAAGGAATCTGTATGTTCTCCCCGTGTATTGATTTCCTCCAGGTTCTCTAGTTTCCGCCCACTTTCAGAAGACGTAGTGTTAGGGCATTTAGATTAAGAGCTTTAAGGGTATGTGCACACGTCAGGATTTTCTTGCAGAAAATTCCTGAAGAAAACCGGACATTTTCTGCAAGAAATCCACATGCGTTTTTTTTGCGTTTTTCTCGCGTTTTTGACGCGTTTTTTTGACATGCTTTTTTGTGCGTTTTGTTCCGGAGTTTCCCAATGCATCAAATACTGGGAAAAACACGAAAAATCTGCAAAATTAATGAACATGATGCGTTTTTTACAGCGATGCGTTTTTTTCCGCTAAAAATGTGCACAAAAATTGCAGAATTCATTATAATTGATGGGATGCATATGTATGCATTTTTTATAGCGAAAAAATGCAAAAAAAACGCAACGTGTACGCACAGCCTAATGGTGACAGTAAGTGATCTGGAGCACTGTAATCTGAGAGAAGCATCGTGTAGAGACAGAGACCCTGAGTCCAGCAATATATCACTTACCAGGCTGCTTAGTGTAGTTTTGAAAAATCACTGTTTTATTAACAGGGGATTATCACTGGAAGACTAGTGAACCTGCTGCTAGATAGTCTTGCATATTCAGGAGGTCAACATAACCCCTCTCACACCACTGTTTGGCAGCTTTCTGTGTACGCTGTGCATAGGAAGAAGGCTGCCAATCAGTGGTGTGTGTGTGGGAGGTGGGGTTATACAAAGCTCAACATTCACAGAACTGGTAGATCTGCAGCAGAGAAAACTATGATTTTATCAAAATCACAGCCTGCAGCCCAGTAAGTAATGCATCACTGGAATCAGGGTTTCTGCCCCTACATCATGTTGCTCTCAGGTAGAATTGCAAAAGCCTAGTGATAGATTCTCTTCATAGGGGGTTAAGGGATCTGTCTAAGGACTGGAGCGGTGTCAAAAAAACGGTGAATACGCCAGAGGATGAGTATATGACCAGGGCAGGGGACTTGAGCTTAAAGCACCACTCCAGCAGTGAAAAAAAAACCTTGCTAGAGTGGTGCTTTAATAATTTAATAATAAGCAGACTACCAAATCATAACAGGGAGCGCCTGTTGCATGAGCCCCCAATATCACTGGTGTTATCAGGAGGTCATGTGTTATCAGGAGGTCATGCGACCACATGTTTGCTATGTGCATGTGTCGACTAAAAAGGTTTGGCTTCTCTCAATTTAAGAGATTTGAGAGAAGTCAAAAGAGTCATCACTTGACCGCCTGCTGACATCAGCGTTCCTGGGGCCATTGTTACTGTACATGGGGGGACTCAGAGGACATTATTAAATGTCAAGTTGGCACTTAAGAAGCATTATTGTTTATAGGGGCACCGGCAGCAAAGCTCCCGGGTGGTAGAGGTTGCTGAGCCGGTTGTCAGTCAGGGTCAGGAGCGCAGTTACAGCTGCCACTCTCTATACACAGAGCAATGACTGAAAACATGCCGGCGCCACTCCTATGACTGGAAGAACGAGGCTGCCAGAAGGAATAAAGTTAATTTCCTCCTGGCAGTGTGACTTTCAGTTTGGGCGCCACACTGTGTCAGAGCGCTATTGAATATTATACTGTGTTTTGGGGGAACAGTGTGGACATCATTCTATGTATAGGGGAGCTCTAATCGACATCATACTGTATGTACAGGAACTGTGGCTCCATTATATTGTGTATAAGGGAGCTATGGGCTCATCATACTGTATATAGTAGAGCTGTGGGCCCATCATACTGTACATAATAGAGCTGTGGGCCCATCATACTGTGCATAAGGGACTGTGGGCTCATCATACTGTATATAGTAGAGCTGTGGGCTCATCATACTGTACATAATAGAGCTGTGGGCTCATCATAATGTACATAGTAGAGCTGTGGGCCCATCATACTGTGCATAAGGGAGCTGTGGGCCCATCATACTGTATATAATAGAGCTGTGGGTTCATCATACTGTATATAGTAGAGCTGTGGGCCCATCATACTGTATATAGTAGAGCTGTGGGCTCATCATACTGTACATAATAGAGCTGTGGGCTCATCATAATGTACATAGTAGAGCTGTGGGCCCATCATACTGTGCATAAGGGAGCTGTGGGCCCATCATACTGTATATAATAGAGCTGTGGGTTCATCATACTGTATATAGTAGAGCTATGGGCTCATCATACTGTATATAGTAGAGCTGTGGGCCCATCATACTGTACATAATAGAGCTGTAGGCCCATCATACTGTGCATAAGGGAGCTGTGGGCCCATCATACTGTATGTAATAGAGCTGTGGGCTCATCATAATGTACATAGTAGAGCTGTGGGCCCATCATACTGTGCATAAGGGAGCTGTGGGCTCATCATACTGTATATAGTAGAGCTGTGGGCTAATCATACTGTATATAATAGAGCTGTGGGCTCATCATAATGTACATAGTAGAGCTGTGGGCCCATCATACTGTGCATAAGGGAGCTGTGGGCTCATCATACTGTATATAGTAGAGCTGTAGGCTAATCATACTGTATATAATAGAGCTGTGGGCTCATCATAATGTACATAGTAGAGCTGTGTGCCCATCATACTGTGCATAAGGGAGCTGTGGGCTCATCAAACTGTATATAGTAGAGCTGTGGGCTCATCATACTGTATATAATAGAGCTGTGGGCTCATCATAATGTACATAGTAGAGCTGTGGGCCCATCATACTGTGCATAAGGGAGCTGTGGGCTCATCAAACTGTATATAGTAGAGCTGTGGGCCCATCATACTGTATATAGTAGAGCTGTGGGCCCATCACACTGTGTATAGCTGTGGGTGGGGGCATTATACTTTGTATAAAGGAGCAGTTAGCCCATTATACTTTGTACAGGGGAACTGTGGGGGACATCATACTGTATATACAGGAGCTGTGGGCCCATCATACTGTGTATAAGGGAGCTGTGGGCCCACCATACCATGTGTAGGGGGGAGCTATGAGGGCTTTATACTGTGTACAGGGTAACATCATACTGTATGTACGGGAGCTGTGGGCCCACCATACTATGTATATAGAGGAGCTGTGAAGACATTATACCTCGCATAGGGGAGCTGTTGGCCCATTATACTGTATATAGAGGAGCTCTGAGGGGCATTATACTTTCTATAGAGGAGCTCTGTCAGCATAAGACTGTGTATAGGGGAGCTGTGGTCTCATCATACTATGCAGAGGAGAGCTGTTGGCTCATCATACTGTGTTTACAGGTGAGCAGTGGGGACATCATACAGTGTATAGGGGAGAAGTGGGATAATCATAGTGTGTATAGGGGAGCTGTAGGGGCATTCTACTGTGTATAGGGAAGCTGTGGGCCCACCATACTGTGTATAGTTGAGCTGTACATGGGGGCTACTTAGGGGACATTATTAAATGTTAAGTGGGCACTTAAGCATTATTGTTCAAAGAGGCACTGAGTATTGTGACCATCAAAGTTGCATATGGAGTATTATTACTTTTTAGGGACAAAATATGCATGGCACTAGCACAGGGCATTAATATTTTCTAGGGGGGATTTTACTATCTAGAGAGCACAAAGGAGTCATTATTACTATGTAAAGGGCAAATTGGTGGCAGTATTATGTGGGGCGCTAAGAGTAGATGTTATTGTACCACACATCAGGTGCTGTAGGACACGTCAGCAGCGGCTTAGTATTGGGGTATCAGCAGAATGAGTAGTTTGTGCAGGTTGTGGATAGTTATGGACGGTGTTGGAAATGTGAGAAGTCCGATGTGTCTATGATGTCATCTCTGCAGACGGAGTCCTGGCTGGGGAAGTTGTCATGTTCATCTGGGCCAAATGGAAAAGATGGGAAAAGTGAACGACTCCATCAGAAAGAACGTCACCATCTAAAACTGTACTGTGATCTTTTATATGGACTGCAGGACTGGTATCTACCACTATATTGTCCCCATATAGTAATATCAGTGTTCATTTTTGTATATAGATTTATTTTCACCTGGTGATTTTCCCCTTATACTCACAATTAGGGTGCACCATGTAGCTGTAGTCAGGATTATCTGGTTAGGGGCCCACTCAGACTTTTCGACCTCCCTAAGCTGAAACCCTAGCTACACCTCTGGTTTCCTCCAACACGCCATAGAAATACTGATAGGGAATCTATTGTGAGCCCCAATGGGGACAGTGATGACAGTATCTGTAAAGCGCTGTGGAGATAATGGCACTATATAAGTGAGTAAAATTATAGTATAGGTTAAAGTTAATGTTTATCTCTGACTGATCCAAGCTGCTGCACCAGATAGGGGGTAAAGAATTCTCACCTTTGGAGTTCATTGAGACTAGATGTGGTCACTTCTAAACAATTCAGTAGGAAAGAAGATCATGGCACAGTGCTAATGTACACAGCAGCATTAACACCTGGCTGGGAAAGTTGTTACAGTGCAGCCTTGTTTGTCACATTTGAGTTTATAGTGGTGATCAAAGAGAATAATGAAGGCAGATTTAGTAGATATGTTCCTAATTGCATTTGTCTGGCTTTCTGAACTAATGTAACATTAGTTACATCAGGCCAAAATCTGTCAATGGTTACCTAAAATCTGGTGCCTAAGGTGGCAAGGTGTTGGGGGGCAGTACCAGGGCACAGTATGGGTAAGGGGGGATGCAGGGATGTGTTCATTCAAATTAAGCTCTGAGCAGGTCAGCAATTCGGGTTTCAGACAAGCACCAGCCAGCTTCTGTCTATAAAATGTAGCAGTGTTCTGACACCTCTGAGCTCACTGTAGTGTGATGAGGTCACCTCATCAAGATTCTGATGTCCATGGGGAGCAGGTAAGCGGTCAGCAGACCTGAAGGTTCTAATGACTTGGCTATATACTAAGAGGGATGTCCCTTGTGTTGGTGCCTTCAATTCAAAAACTAAGGGCAGCAACACATCTCAAAATAGTTGGGACTGTGTTAACAAAACGCTGGAAAAGTACTGCTAACAAAAGTGAGCTAGAGGGTCAATTTTCCACTATGTTATATGAAAGTATTTAAAGTGATTATGATAGAGAGGCATAGACTCTCAGAAGCAAAGATAGTCAGAGGTTTACCAATCTGAACAACTACATTTAAAAATATGGCACCATTTCAGAAAAAATGTCCTCAATGTACTGCAAAGACTTTGAATATCCCCCATCTACAGTACATATCATCATCAAATATTCAGAGATTTTTGAGAGATCCATCCATGTTCATCAAGGACAAGGCAATGGTCAATATTGGATGCTTGTGATCCATGGGCCCTCAGGTGGCGGAGCATTTAAAACAGACAGGATTCAGTCAAACAAATCACTGCATGGGCTCAGGAATACTTCCAGAAATCATTGTCTGTGACACACAGTTTGCTGTGCAGGGGGCCAGTATATAAATGAAGGGCACAGTATGGGGAGCCGTGTATAGAAGGAAGACACAGTATGGGAACACTCCTCTCCCCTGAAACTGAAAACAGGCTCAATATAAAATCTATGGCCCCAATTAATCATCTGCGTATATTTTTAGCTCTATTTTTGTATGTCACGTGGTATTCGTTGACAATTTTTGCACTAAATTCATCAAAATGCTTGACTCATGAATTTTGCACAATGTCAAAAATTATCTTTATTTTTGTCTGCTGTTGAATTTGTTGCATCTTAAAAAAACACTAACTGAGAGGTATTCATGCCAAAAAAATAATGCAATGATAAAGTGGGCCCGGACACGTTCACACATCACCATTTCATTATTATTTTACCTCAGTACTTGTAAACCAAAATCAGGAGTGGAACAGTCAGAGGAAAAGTACAGTATAATAGAAACATATGCACCACTTCTGTATTTATCACCCACTCCTGGTTTTGGCTTACAGATACTGAGGTAAAATACAGACCAAATACTGAACGTGTGACTGTAGCCTAAGTTTCTTCCTCAGCACCCAGATCCTCACTTTTCAAAGCTTCATATGTGTCTGTGACGTGCCAAAAATATAACAAAAATCTCAAAGTGTGCTTTCACTTTGTCCCCAAGTAAATAAAAGAGGTAGGACAGCCCTCAACTAAAGTAATGTTAGGATAAAGATGATAATTGTTCCATGTTCAATAAGGAACTAAAGACATCCAAGTGGGGTGTGAAGAAAGTGGGTGATGAGAAAGGGAACAGTTTGTGTGGAGGGCAGGGACCTCTTAATTTTGGTTGCAGATCAATGTGACATATGGTTAAGAAGGTGTTAGAACTTTTGTTCTCGTGGTGTTCTTTAGAGAACAGATAGCATAGTACCATTTTATGGCCAACACTTTCATCATGCAAATTAATGTTGTTTTCTGTTTCTGCTGTGATTTCCAGGTCAAAAAAATAATACATCCCTGGGTGGTCAGTTACTTCACAGGATGACTTTGAATGAACTTCAGGAAAGAGGAAGAAAGAGTTCTTTATCACTAGAATGGAACTGTTCCTCTTCAGTAGGGTTGAGCGAAACGGATCGTTCATTTTCAAAAGTCGCCGACTTTTGGCAAAGTCGGGTTTCATGAAACCCGACCCGATCCCTGTGTGGGGTCGGCCATGCGGTACGCGACTTTCGCGCCAAAGTCGCGTTTCGTATGACGCGCTTGGCGCCATTTTTTCAGCCAATGAAGGAGCGTGGGCAGAGTGATGACATAGGTCTTAGGGGCGTGGACGCCTATCGTCATCTTGTCGCTTGTGCGCTGTAGCGATTTGCAATGTGTAGCATCAGCTTTTCTGTTCAGGGACGGAGGAGAGAGAGAGAGAGAGATCCAGGTCCAAAAAAAGCATTACAGTCTATGTTAACGCATGCGTTCACAAACGCAAGCAAACGCATGTGCTTGCGAACGCATGCATTGCACCACAGGAAAACATGTCTAGACACTGATTAGCCACCCCCCACATACAAACTGATAAAAGGAGGGAGTGGGCATTTGCAGATCACTACCCAGCAGACAGAGGAGCAGAGCAGACACAGGCAGGAACCTTGGAGCAAACAAGACACTGAACAATGTGAGTATATCCTATCCAATGTCTTTATTTTCTATTTTCTGTCTCTATATGTCCTAATTTCTGGCATTTTTTTCTTTCTGCATGCATCAGAATGTCATCTTCTTCTTCTGAGGAGCAACGTCCTGGGCCTGCACAAGCCGAACATGTCAGTGAAGTGAGTACTCACCTCCTCAGATTGGTAATTATTCACTGTTACATCTACACATATGACAATTTTGTTTCCCTTTTTTTAGAGCACTTTTTCCACTGCGGCAGAGGCTGAGCTGGAGCAGTGGGTTCGCGGTCGGATGGCAAAGTGGCATCGAGTACGTATACGTGGCTGACTGTTTATTGTATCCTCACTTTACTATTCTTGAATGTTCATTTCATTACTTTCCTCTTTCTTTACCTTTTTTTCTTGACTCCTGTTTTTCTTGACTTTCAATATTCATGCCAGTTTTCTGTCTCTGTTTTCTTTCTTTTCCTTATGTTAATGTCTGCTACATTAATGTCTTTATTTATTTTATAGGTTCCAGAATGGGACAAGGGCCTCATTGAAAATTACCTCCTAATCTCCCTGGTCCATGAGCGAGTCCCGTTGTGGGACACCCGGGTTCCGCAGCACTTGGACAATGTGATGATCCAGCGGCTATGGAATGAGGTGGCCAAAGCGATGTGGGATGGCTGGGACAACGCCCCGACTCGGGTCCGAAATGCATTTTGTAAGTATTGCAATGCGGTGTGCTGCAGCAGTGACCTTGGCCCGGGATCACACAACTGTGTGTGATGAGAGAAACTCTCAGGAGTTTCTCTCATCATACACAGTTGTGTGATCATGGTCAAAAGTGCTTTGTCTAACCATTATTTATATTTTTCAACAGTGCTCAAAGTCAAAACACGTTGGCGTTCGATGAAGGATTGCTTCAACAAGGACCTTTGTCAAGAGAGCCGGCTTCCTAGTGGTTCTGGAGCAAGGATCCGCAAATACAAGTATCACCGCATCCTTGCATTTTTGAGACCGGTCCTCGCCCAGAGAACGTAAGTATTGTTTGTGGTGTAATCGGTTGTGTTGGATTGCATAATCTGTATTTTTCTATTCCACAGGAGTTGGCGCTTTACTATTGTAAATGTTTGGTAGTAATGTTTTTTTTCTTCTTTTTTTCACAGCACATGGAGCAGCACTCTTGACCCTGGTTCTGGAGTGGTCCTTCATCAAACAGCCACAGGCCCGTCTCAGCCTTCCAGCAGTGCTGCAGCAAGTGGGCCTGCCACACAGACTGGAGACCAGGAAGCTGGTCCATCAGGTGTTCCCCTGTCCCAGTCTTCTGCATCTTTTATTTTTGCGCTCTTCCTGGCAGAGGGCCTTGGACAGGTCACTCAAGCCCGAGTTTTTGCACTTGAGCTCGGTCTTTCACGATGGACTCAAGGCGATGGGTGACCGACTGGATAGTGCCATAAACAATATGAATACACGTATACAGGAGGTCACTAAAAGCCTTGAACCAAGTGAAAGCTGACCTCCAGAGGCCAGCACGTCATTTCTTCAATAAAATTGAACAGGGCATGTCGGAACACCTTACTCCTGATCTCCAGCTTAGCAATGCAGGCCTGCATGACACTGCTTACGTGCAGGCTATGCAGCAGAGTCGGTATTTTCAGCAGACAGTGGCGGCATATCCACCTGTGCCAACACTGTCACGCTTGACCTCAATACCGAGCTCGGCTGTATACCACTGCACGGCCACCTCCATTCCAAGCACTGCCAGACACCACTACAGCACCACCACCATGCCGAGTGTTGTTGGACAGCCCACTGCTACCACCATGACAACTGCTGCTCCTGCTTGGACCTCCTCCACTGCCACCACCATGCAGCAGCAGGACCCTGGCATGGCCTTCCGCTCCACCACTCCCATGCAGCAGGACCTTGGCATGGCCTTCCGCTCCACCATGCAGCAGCAGGACCCTGGCATGGCCTTCTGCTCCACCACCACGATGCAGCAGGACCCTGGCATGGCCTTCCGCTCCACCACCACCACGATGCAGCAGGACTCTGGCATGGCTGTCCGCTCTACGAGCACAATGCAGCTGCAGCAGCCAGACTCTGACAGGTCGCCCACCACGACCAGGCCGGAACAAATGAGCCGACCGAGGCTCCCCAGACTATCTAGATCCCAAAAAGGGAAAAAAATAAAAAGCAGCGGACTATCACTATTCCTCCCCCTCACCTCCCAATGTGTCTGTAAAGTCAGATTTGTCTCACCCTTCCAGTGTGTCCAAGCCCTCTCATGCGTCCGCCCTATCCCCGAACTCCCAGATCCCACTACGTTGATTGCCCCTTCTCCTGTCACCCTTGCGTTGTCCACACTTAGCCAGGCCTCACAGCTACACATCCCCCAGTTCCGTCACTCTACCCCAAGCAGGCACAGTTAATTTTTATTTTTGGTTTAAAAATAAATAATGTTTTTTGCCCCCAATAATGTTTGCTTATTTGTGTATTTCACCGCCGGCAACACACACCGTGCGCTTAATAAACCACTGCGCTGCACACTATATTTTTTTGACAAATCATAGCTCCAGTAGTTATTAAGTACAAGACTGCAGCTTTGTGTGTTTGGTATACAGCTATGAGGTGGCAAAAAATAAATATAACTTGTATTTTCTCCATAATCTCTTCAGTCTGATTAATTCTGTGTCGCTGACTGAAGAGAAAATGGCGGTAATACAAAGCAGAACTATACTCAACAGGTCATGTGTCATAAATAGTGAGTTCATGATGCACAAAACTCTGCGTCA
Source organism: Ranitomeya imitator (assembly GCF_032444005.1). Classification (NCBI taxonomy): domain Eukaryota; kingdom Metazoa; phylum Chordata; class Amphibia; order Anura; family Dendrobatidae; genus Ranitomeya; species Ranitomeya imitator. Next base: position 69,200,928 of record NC_091286.1, read on the forward strand.
TGAACTCATGATATATGACACCTGACCTGGTGAGTAGAGAACTGCCTTGTATAACCTCCATTTTTTCTTTAGTGTACGTAATCTATTCCACACAAGCCGAAGAGATGATGGAGGTCATACAAGGCATATCTATACTCACCTGGACAGGTGTCAGAAATAGTGAATTCATGAGGCTGTTATTTGTGCATCATGAATTCATTATTTATGACACCTGACTTGATGAGTGTAGATCTGCTTTGTATTATATCTCCATCGTATCTTCAGTCTGCGTCGAATAGATACTGCAGAACGGAATCAGGACGTAATGATGTCAACTACCTTTCCACTAACAACATAAGTGGTTTTTAGAGGAAATACATTGGAGACTCTGTCAAGATATGAAAACACGAATTTTATTAACAAAAAATATTATTAACATTTAAAACATAACTGGTACAGGGCCGAACCCAACAGGAAATTTTACACAATATTGTCTTGCCATGCCACACGTCCAATATCAGAATCAAAATAGGCAGCAAATTGGTCCCGCATGTGGCCAACTTCAACAGTTGACCGTAGCGGGTGATGCTGGTAATCTGGCAATGGGTTTGCAACTGGTTCATCCTGTTAAATGTTGGGTCGCTCCTTAGCCATTATGTAATTGTGGAGAACCACACAGGCTTTGACCACCTCATCGACTGTCTCCATTTTTAGATTAATGGCTGTCGCAAGGATGCGCCATTTTGAGACTAGAATCCCAAAGGTACACTCTACTGTTCTTCGGGCCCTGGTCAGTCTGTAGTTATAAATCCTTTTAGTGTGGTTCAAGTCCCGACTGGAATATGGCTTCAGTAGGTTTTCACACATCTGGAAGGCCTCATCCCCAACCATAACAAATGGCATCGGTGGGCCTTGAGTGTTGGGGAGAGGTCGTGGCAGTGGAAAATTAAAATTTCTTCCATACATACGTCGGCCCATATCCGAGTTTTTGAAAGTCTGTGAGTCATTGCCACAGCCAAAAGCTCCAATGTCCACGGCGATGAAGCAACAGTCCACATCTCCTCTTGCAATGAGCACAACTGAAAAATATTTTTTGTAGTTGAAGTACTCCAATCCAGTTCTGGTGGGTTTGATAATGCGTATGTGCTTTCCATCCACTGCTCACAAACAGTTGGGGAAATCACACACTCCAGAATTTTTCTGCAATTTCAATCCACATGTCCTCCGTGGGTAGGGGTATAAACTCATCCCGGAGAACATTTCACAAAGCCCAGCAGGTGTCCGCAACTATTCCAGACAGGGTGGAAATTCCAAGCCGGTACTGAAAGTGGAGGGATGATAAGCTCTCTCCATTTGCCAGAAATCTTAAATAAAAAAAATAAAATTACACTCAATTCCATTTATGGTGGTGTTCTGCTAAATACATAAAGGAAAATACAAAGAATACATGGCAGACCAATAATAATTATGACTGGCATTTGTTTAGAATTATTACGTACCTTAGTGTGACCAGGAGACGTTCCTCTGCTGGAATCGCTCTACGGAGATGGGTGTCCTGTCTCCGGATGGCTCATTGGACACGACCAAGCAATTCCCGGAAAAAGTCTTGAGACATCCTGGTATATTCCGGGAATTTGTCCGGGTTGGCATTAAGCTCGCCATATAGTGTGTGATAGGCTCCAAGGCTCTCCAGGACTTCAATAATAGGGTGTCTCCAAAAACGCAGACGCAGTGTCCTTTTCTGTCGTTCTCTGTTACTTTGTTGCTCCCAATCAAACGCACAGGCAAGAAACAGCTTGATGCTTAAATCCAGGTTGAATGCGAAGATCCATCATGACACAGGATACAGTAGCAAACTGTGAAGATTTCAGCAGTCCAAGAGTCTACATATAGATATCCCATAATACACACCCACTGCAGTCCCATTGGCGGTGTCTGTTTATCTAGATTTAGTTCCTGTTAAATTTTTCACCATGCGTACAGAAAACGCAAACGCATAGAAAAGCGTGAAAACGCAGCGTTTTTTAAACGCATGCTGTTGTGAATTCTGTGGCTGAATTCACTCCTGTGGTCACAAGTGGTACTGCAGCTTCTGAGCTTCCTCCCTTAGGTGTTCTGGTGAGCTCGTTAACTGCTTCATTACTTAACTCCGCCTGATGCTGCTATCCTTGCTCCTTGTCAATGTTTCAGTGTTGGATCTGAGCTTCTCCTGATTGTTCCTGTGACCTGCTGCTCTGTATAGCTAAGTGCTTTTTGCTTTTTTGTTGCTTTTTTTCTGTCCAGCTTGTCTTTTGTTTTGCTGGAAGCTCTGAGACGCAAAGGGTGTACCGCCGTGCCGTTAGTTCGGCACGGTGGTTTTTTTTGCCCCCTTTGCGTGGTTTTGCTTTAGGGTTTTTTGTAGACTGCAAAGTTCGCTTTACTGTCCTCGCTCTGTCCTAGAATATCGGGCCCCACTTTGCTGAATCTATTTCATCCCTACGTTTTGTCTTTTCATCTTACTCACAGTCATTATATGTGGGGGGCTGCCTTTTCCTTTGGGGAATTTCTCTGGGGCAAGTCAGGCCTATTTTTCTATCTTCAGGCTAGCTAGTTTCTTAGGCTGTGCCGAGTTGCCTAGGTAGTTGTTAGGCGCAATCCACAGCCGCTTTTAGTTGTGTTTAGGATAGGATCAGGTGTGCAGTCTACAGAGTTTCCACGTCTCAGAGCTCGTTCTTGTATTTTTGGGTATTTGTCAGATCACTGTGTGCGCTCTGATCACTAAGCACACTGTGTTTCTGGATTGCCTTCATAACACCTGTCATTAGCAAACATAACAGTACAAGGAGCCTAACTAATGATTCTCAATAGAGGGAAAGAAAAAGTTCTGACATCAATATTTTTTTTTTTTCTGCTTTGTGTTCGCTTTTTTTTTTTTCCCCTAGACATTTGGGTGATTCTGGACACAGGTGTGGACATGGATATTCAGGGTCTGTGCTCTTCAATGGATAATCTCGTTATAAATGTACAAAAAATTCAAGATACTATTGATCAGAAATCTATGTTAGAACCAAGAATTCCTATTCCTGATTTGTTTTTTGGAGATAGAACTAAGTTTCTAAGTTTCAAAAATAATTGTAAGCTATTTCTGGCCTTGAAACCTCATTCTTCTGGTAATCCTATTCAACAGGTTTTGATTATTATTTCTTTTTTGCGCGGCGACCCTCAAGACTGGGCATTTTCTCTTGCGCCAGGAGACCCTGCATTGAGTAGTGTCGATGCGTTTTTCCTGGCGCTCGGATTGCTGTACGATGAGCCTAATTCAGTGGATCAGGCTGAGAAAAATTTGCTGGCTTTGTGCCAGGGTCAGGATGATATAGAAGTATATTGTCAGAAATTTAGGAAATGGTCAGTACTCACTCAGTGGAATGAATCTGCGCTGGCAGCTTTGTTCAGAAAGGGTCTCTCTGAGGCTCTTAAGGATGTCATGGTGGGATTTCCTATGCCTGCTGGTTTGAATGAGTCTTTGTCTTTGGCCATTCAGATCGGTCGACGCTTGCGCGAGCGTAAATCTGTGCACCATTTGGCGGTACTGCCTGAGGTTAAACCTGAGCCTATGCAGTGCGATAGGACTATGACTAGAGTTGAACGGCAGGAATACAGACGTCTGAATGGTCTGTGTTTTTACTGTGGCGATTCCACTCATGCTATTTCTGATTGTCCTAAGCGCACTAAGCGGTCCGCTAGGTCTGCCGTCATTGGTACTGTACAGTCCAAATTCCTTCTGTCCATTACCTTGATATGCTCTTTGTCGTCGTTTTCTGTCATGGCGTTTGTGGATTCGGGCGCTGCCCTGAATCTGATGGATTTGGATTATGCTAAACGTTGTGGGTTTTTCTTGGAGCCTTTGCGGTGTCCTATTCCATTGAGAGGAATTGATGCTACACCTTTGGCCAAGAATAAACCTCAATACTGGGCCCAGCTGACCATGTGCATGGCTCCTGCACATCAGGAAGTTATTCGCTTTCTGGTGTTGCATAATCTGCATGATGTGGTCGTGTTGGGGTTGCCATGGCTACAAACCCATAATCCAGTATTGGATTGGAATTCCATGTCGGTATCCAGTTGGGGTTGTCAGGGGGTACATGGTGATGTTCCATTTTTGTCGATTTCGTCATCCACCCCTTCTGAGGTCCCAGAGTTCTTGTCTGATTATCAGGATGTATTTGAAGAGCCCAAGTCCGATGCTCTACCTCCGCATAGGGATTGTGATTGTGCTATCAATTTGATTCCTGGTAGTAAATTCCCTAAAGGTCGATTATTTAATTTATCCGTGCCCGAACACGCCGCTATGCGCAGTTATGTGAAGGAATCCCTGGAGAAGGGACATATTCGCCCATCGTCATCACCACTGGGAGCAGGGTTCTTCTTTGTAGCCAAGAAGGATGGTTCGCTGAGACCGTGTATTGATTACCGCCTTCTTAATAAGATCACTGTTAAATTTCAGTATCCCTTGCCATTGTTATCTGACTTGTTTGCTCGGATTAAGGGGGCTAGTTGGTTCACTAAGATAGATCTTCGTGGTGCGTATAATCTGGTGAGAATCAGGCAAGGAGATGAATGGAAAACTGCATTCAATACGCCCGAGGGTCATTTTGAGTATCTAGTGATGCCGTTCGGACTTGCCAATGCTCCATCTGTGTTTCAGTCTTTTATGCATGACATCTTCCGTGAGTATCTGGATAAATTCCTGATTGTTTACTTGGATGACATTTTGATCTTCTCAGATGATTGGGAGTCTCATGTGAAGCAGGTCAGAATGGTTTTTCAGGTCCTGCGTGCTAACTCTTTGTTTGTGAAGGGATCAAAGTGTCTCTTCGGTGTGCAGAAAGTTTCATTTTTGGGGTTCATCTTTACCCCTTCTACTATCGAGATGGATCCAGTTAAGGTCCAAGCCATCCAGGATTGGATTCAGCCGACATCTCTGAAAAGTCTGCAAAAGTTCCTGGGCTTTGCTAATTTTTATCGTCGCTTCATCTGTAATTTTTCTAGCATTGCCAAACCATTGACCGATTTGACCAAGAAGGGTGCTGATTTGGTTAATTGGTCTTCTGCTGCTGTGGAAGCTTTTCAGGAGTTGAAGCGTCGTTTTTGTTCTGCCCCTGTGTTGTGTCAGCCAGATGTTTCTCTTCCGTTCCAGGTCGAGGTTGATGCTTCTGAGATTGGAGCAGGGGCGGTTTTGTCACAGAGAGGTTCTGATTGCTCAGTGATGAAACCATGTGCTTTCTTTTCCAGGAAGTTTTCGCCCGCTGAGCGTAATTATGATGTGGGCAATCGAGAGTTGCTGGCCATGAAGTGGGCATTCGAGGAGTGGCGTCATTGGCTTGAAGGAGCTAAGCATCGCGTGGTGGTATTGACTGATCATAAGAACTTGACTTATCTCGAGTCTGACAAGCGCTTGAATCCTAGACAGGCCCGTTGGTCGTTATTTTTTGCCCGCTTCGACTTTGTGATTTCGTACCTTCCGGGCTCTAAAAATGTGAAGGCGGATGCTCTGTCTAGGAGTTTTGTGCCCGACTCTCCGGGTTTATCTGAGCCAGCGGGTATCCTCAAGGAAGGAGTCATTGTGTCTGCCATCTCCCCTGATTTGCGGTGGGTGCTGCAAAAATTTCAGGCGAATAAACCTGATCGTTGTCCAGCAGAGAAACTGTTCGTCCCTGATAGGTGGACTAATAAACTTATCTCTGAACTTCATTGTTCGGTGTTGGCTGGTCATCCTGGAATCTTTGGTACCAGAGAGTTAGTGGCTAGATCCTTCTGGTGGCCATCTCTGTCACGGGATGTACGTACTTTTGTGCAGTCCTGTGGGATTTGTGCTAGGGCTAAGCCCTGCTGTTCTCGTGCCAGTGGGTTGCTTTTGCCCTTGCCGGTCCCAAAGAGGCCTTGGACACATATTTCGATGGATTTCATTTCTGACCTTCCCGTTTCTCAAAAGATGTCAGTCATTTGGGTGGTCTGTGATCGCTTTTCTAAAATGGTCCATCTGGTGCCCTTGGCTAAATTGCCTTCCTCCTCTGATTTGGTACCTTTGTTCTTTCAGCATGTGGTTCGGTTGCATGGCATTCCTGAGAATATTGTTTCTGACAGAGGTTCCCAGTTTGTTTCAAGGTTTTGGCGAGCCTTTTGTGGTAGGATGGGCATTGACCTATCCTTTTCCTCGGCTTTCCATCCTCAGACTAATGGCCAGACCGAACGAACCAATAAGACCTTGGAAACATATCTGAGATGTTTTGTTTCTGCAGACCAGGATGATTGGGTGTCCTTTTTGCCGTTGGCTGAGTTCGCCCTTAATAATCGGGCCAGCTCGGCTACCTTGGTTTCTCCATTTTTTTGCAATTCTGGGTTCCATCCTCGTTTCTCTTCAGGACAGGTTGAGTCTTCGGACTGTCCTGGTGTGGATTCTGTGGTGGATAGGTTGCAGCAGATCTGGACTCAGGTAGTGGACAATTTGATCTTGTCCCAGGAGAAAGCTCAACTTTTCGCTAATCGCAGACGCCGTGTGGGTTCCCGACTTCGTGTTGGGGATCTGGTTTGGTTATCTTCTTGTCATATTCCTATGAAGGTTTCCTCTCCTAAATTTAAACCTCGTTTTATTGGTCCGTATAGGATTTCTGAGGTTCTCAATCCTGTGTCTTTTCGTTTGACCCTCCCAGACTCCTTTTCCATACATAATGTATTCCATAGGTCGTTGTTGCGGAGATACGTGGCACCTATGGTTCCATCTGTTGAGCCTCCTGCCCCGGTTTTGGTGGAGGGGGAATTGGAGTATATTGTGGAGAAGATTTTGGATTCTCGTGTTTCTAGACGGAAACTCCAGTATCTGGTTAAATGGAAGGGTTATGCTCAGGAAGATAATTCCTGGGTTTTTGCCTCTGATGTTCATGCTGCCGATCTTGTTCGTGCCTTTCATGCGGCTCATCCTGGTCGGCCTGGGGGCTCTGGTGAGGGTTCGGTGACCCCTCCTCAAGGGGGGGGGGTACTGTTGTGAATTCTGTGGCTGAATTCACTCCTGTGGTCACAAGTGGTACTGCAGCTTCTGAGCTTCCTCCCTCAGGTGTTCTGGTGAGCTCGTTAACTGCTTCATTACTTAACTCCGCCTGATGCTGCTATCCTTGCTCCTTGTCAATGTTTCAGTGTTGGGTCTGAGCTTCTCCTGATTGTTCCTGTGACCTGCTGCTCTGTATAGCTAAGTGCTTTTTGCTTTTTTGTTGCTTTTTTTCTGTCCAGCTTGTCTTTTGTTTTGCTGGAAGCTCTGAGACGCAAAGGGTGTACCGCCGTGCCGTTAGTTCGGCACGGTGAGTTTTTTTTGCCCCCTTTGCGTGGTTTTGCTTTAGGGTTTTTTGTAGACTGCAAAGTTCGCTTTACTGTCCTCGCTCTGTCCTAGAATATCGGGCCCCACTTTGCTGAATCTATTTCATCCCTACGTTTTGTCTTTTCATCTTACTCCCAGTCATTATATGTGGGGGGCTGCCTTTTCCTTTGGGGAATTTCTCTGGGGCAAGTCAGGCCTATTTTTCTATCTTCAGGCTAGCTAGTTTCTTAGGCTGTGCCGAGTTGCCTAGGTAGTTGTTAGGCGCAATCCACAGCCGCTTTTAGTTGTGTTTAGGATAGGATCAGGTGTGCAGTCTACAGAGTTTCCACGTCTCAGAGCTCGTTCTTGTATTTTTGGGTATTTGTCAGATCACTGTGTGCGCTCTGATCGCTAAGCACACTGTGTTTCTGGATTGCCTTCATAACACCTGTCATTAGCAAACATAACAGCATGCATTAACGTATGCGTCTAATAAACGCTGCGTTTGTACGCGTTTCAATGCGGTTTTTCCTGCATTTGGCGGTTGCGGATTAAACGCTGTGGATTTTAACGCAAATGTGAAACTAGCCTTAGTCCAACAGAATTTCACTAGAGTGAGTCCTGGCTCCAAATCCCACTGAGCACAACATCTGAAAGCAGAGTCAGACTGGGGTGCCCAGTAACCAACTCCAGGGCCCCACTTTTCAGCTACATGCAAATTTGACGTTATCCTCAATCATAAATATATATATAACAATGAACTGGGTAGATAGTTAAAAGAATAAGATGCTGCCTTTATCTGTACATAGTGATTCAAGTATATAGTGCCAAGTACTCATGTAAGAGGGTGGTGGCCCACCGGAGGATTCTCCTATTCTCCTGTGTGCCAGTCCATGCCTGTCCTCAAGGAATCTGTATGTTCTCCCCGTGTATTGATTTCCTCCAGGTTCTCTAGTTTCCGCCCACTTTCAGAAGACGTAGTGTTAGGGCATTTAGATTAAGAGCTTTAAGGGTATGTGCACACGTCAGGATTTTCTTGCAGAAAATTCCTGAAGAAAACCGGACATTTTCTGCAAGAAATCCACATGCGTTTTTTTTGCGTTTTTCTCGCGTTTTTGACGCGTTTTTTTTACATGCTTTTTTGTGCGTTTTGTTCCGGAGTTTCCCAATGCATCAAATACTGGGAAAAACACGAAAAATCTACAAAATTAATGAACATGATGCGTTTTTTACAGCGATGCGTTTTTTTCCGCTAAAAATGTGCACAAAAATTGCAGAATTCATTATAATTGATGGGATGCATATGTATGCGTTTTTTATAGCGAAAAAATGCAAAAAAAACGCAACGTGTACGCACAGCCTAATGGTGACAGTAAGTGATCTGGAGCACTGTAATCTGAGAGAAGCATCGTGTAGAGACAGAGACCCTGAGTCCAGCAATATATCACTTACTAGGCTGCTTAGTGTAGTTTTGAAAAATCACTGTTTTATTAACAGGGGATTATCACTGGAAGACTAGTGAACCTGCTGCTAGATAGTCTTACATATTCAGGAGGTCAACATAACCCCTCTCACACCACTGTTTGGCAGCTTTCTGTGTACGCTGTGCATAGGAAGAAGGCTGCCAATCAGTGGTGTGTGTGTGGGAGGTGGGGTTATACAGAGCTCAACATTCACAGAACTGGTAGATCTGCAGCAGAGAAAACTATGATTTTATCAAAATCACAGCCTGCAGCCCAGTAAGTAATGCATCACTGGAATCAGGGTTTCTGCCCCTACATCATGTTGCTCTCAGGTAGAATTGCAAAAGCCTAGTGATAGATTCTCTTCATAGGGGGTTAAGGGAGCTGTCTAAGGACTAGAAATACATAGGTAATACGCTGTAAAATGAACTTGTTACAACCTACATGTAACTATATATGTGGTAGGAACCATGCACATCACCAGTGGTGTAACTTTAACCCCTCCACCACCTTTGACGTACTGAGAGTAGTGTGCATGCCTTTGATGCGGGTTCACACACTGAGCCTGCATCTTTCCACCCACTTGATGGTTGATATAACCAGCTATCATGTGACTTTAACAACCATGGGTGGAGCAGAGCATGGCCCGCGGCTGTTAACGAGTTAAATGCCGTTGTCAATCACTCACTGACAGTGGCATTTACGATTCGCCCTCCTACGAACCCGTGACGTGATCGCAGGGCACCGATAGGTTGTCATGACAGCCGTGGGTCTGCTGATGACCTACGTGTCGGTCTTTACAAGCCTCCTGTGAACACCGCCTTTCACTGATAGATTTGAATGGGAGAGTGGATCTGACTTAAAAGTGAAATCAAAGCATGCTGCAATATTTTTCACTATATTTTTCAACATTGGTCTGAGTGCTATCCAATAAAAAAACAGATAGTGCTCATCCGATGTATATGCTCATGTAAGCAAGCCCATAGAGTTAGTGGGAATCGAGTCAAAGGACCCAGTCTATCAGTAATCTAAGCCGTGAAATCTGCCTCTTACCTCCTGACATTTGTAGCTCTTATGATTAGCTGGCTTGGGGTGACGTAACATTGTGTGTCACACTGCAATGATGACTTCAAGCACAATACATACATGACTGATGTATGACTATTTGACAGCCTCATGGCTTTATAAAGCTATTAATCTGCAGATTGACCATATCTGCAGGTTAATAGTGTTTTTCTACATGAAAGGTTCCCTTTAAATTTAAGAAGGTAAACTCTGGAGCATATTCAGAATAAAAACACAAACTCTATTGGATTCACTTTTTAATTTAAATTCCAAATTTGACATTAGCATTCTTCAAAATCAGGCTCCTCATTTCAAAGTTCCATACAATACAGTAATAAAGTACATTTCAGCTTGTTACAAGCGTTTTTCAAGTTTGTGACAAACTGAATCATTACATGTTATTGCTATACTATATTGAACGCTAAACAAAAAACCCTGATTTTGGAGAATGCTGGTAGCTTTTGGAAATTTGTTGGATTTTGGAGACTGGTAGAGACAAACCAGCAGTGGTGTGCAGTACTGTACACACACATTCTACAAAATCAGACAGGTTATACAACACAGAAACTACTTTTTGGGCGTTGATTATTTAAAAAAAAATAAAATAAAAGGAGGCATGCACTACTCACCTTCCAGCGCAGGCAGCTCAGGAGGTCTGCACTGGATTGGGAAGCCGTGTCTGGTCCATTCGGAAGTCACAGGACCACTGCAACCTGTGATGGAAGACTAGCAGAGTCCTCTGGAGTGGATTGTGCTGGATCTGCTGGGTGGTGCTGGAAGGTGAGAATGCCTCCATTTATGATTTTAAGGTCTAAGGCTGGAGTCACACTCAGCGTAAGACAATACGGAACGTATTATACGTCCGTAATGCGCGCGTAATACGCCAAAATGTCCCAGAAATCTATTTCCGTAGTTAATGCGTAGCCTAGGTGTGGTCGCGTATTTTGCGCATGTGCTGTTGCGTGTGTAATCCGTATGTGATCCGTATGGCGTATTTTTCACGCAGCATCACAAAATGGACATTTAACAGTTTTCTGGCCTGCAAATAATTTAAATCATCATTAACAACACTATTTAAGCCCTCTACAACAGGTGGAACCCTCCCATGTGCCCTATTTGTTCTGGAGCTTCTTTTGGCTGTGTTGCTTTCACCTTATAAACATGTCTGACCATGTGTATTTAAGCACAACTCAGCGGGTGTTACTTCACTGGGTGTTGTCACGTCGTTTTGGACAGCCATATCCGGTCAATGTTGAGCCGCGAAGGAGGGGACGAAGATTGTGGGTGCATCCTCTATTGACCCAACGCCAGAGTAAAGGACATTTTCAGAGGCTATATTCAGCTTTGAGGGCACATCCTGACAAGTTTTACCTGTATAGTCGCATGACCATCAGGACTTTTGATATGTTGTTGGAGATCTTACGTCCTGGGCTCACCTATCAGGACACAAGGATGAGAAAAGCCATCTCTGCTGAGGAGCGTCTGCTCCTAACCTTACGGTATGTATTCAACATTCTCACATACTGTATGTTGATGATATTTTATGTATTCAACATTCTCACATACTGTATGTTGATGATATTTTTTTCTATGTGTTGGCTTCTAGTAGTTATCTGTAAGTTTATGTTAACATTATGGCCCAAGCACATCACAAAAAATGTGGTTAATGTTGTATGAAACTAACCATGGGAATTTGAACATTTTAGATTGGACATAAAATCTTTGTAAATATACTATACACTTGTGCTTCTTCATGTTTTCTTTGTACTCATGTTTAATTTTTTTTTTTTCTTTCAGCTTCCTGGCCACAGGCTTGTCCTATGCGGGACTACACTTGGAGTTCCTAATTGGGCGTTCTACAATTTCAGGCATTGTTCGTAAAACCTGTTTCCAAATATGGGAGAAGCTTCATGATGTGGTTATGCCTGAGCCCAAACAGGAGGATTGGCTAAAAATCGCCAGTGGATTCAAGGACACTTGTGACGTCCCTAACTGCATTGCAGCTGTGGATGGGAAACATATTAGGGTGCGTAAGCCGCCGAACTCTGGTTCCCAATTCTACAATTATAAGCAGTTTTTCTCTGTAGTTCTGTTAGCTGTTGCTGACAGTAACTACAGGTTTATAATTGTAGACATTGGGGCCTATGGGCGAACTGGAGACTGTAGGGTCTTCAATGCGTCCATAATGGGTCGGCGGCTACGTGATAACCAGCTAAACCTCCCACCACAACAACTCCCAGGATCCAATGCGGAAGCAGTGCCTTTTGTTTTGGTTGGAGATGAGGCTTTCCAACTTACGAGGCATGTCATGAGGCCTTATCCCAGGCGCAACCTTGACCACCGGCGGAGGGTCTTTAATCTGAGACTTTCCAGGGCGCGGAGACTGGTGGAATGCGCCTTTGGGATTCTTGTTGCCAAATGGCGTGTTCTTCAGTCTGCCATTCAGCTAGGTGAGGCTACAATCAATGAAGTTATCAAAGCCTGTGTTATTTTACATAATTTTACACGCATACATGATTGTTCCTCACCCAATATTGATGTTAACCTCATGAGCAATGTTATTCTGCCTACCCCATATGTCCCTCCTCCGCGTCGTCCCATTTCTGGCCTCAAAGTTCGGGATGTTTTCACCAATTATTTTATGAGTCCTCAAGGTGCTACTCCCTGGCAAGAATATGCAATTTAGTATGTTTAGTTATCTATATAAAATCTTTTGGTTACCCTTTTCAAAAATCAGTCTTTTGTATTTCTAAAATTTTCATATGGGTATGATCCTATCATGTGTGTGTGATGAAATAATGAATTGTCCACAACCAGATGTAGCTTTTTTGCAAAAAAATTTAAACTTAAAACAATATTTGAGTGTTGGTTATTGTTTTGTCATAACCTTTTTTTTTACAAATCTTTTCATTACCCTTTTTTTGGGGCCAATATAAGCATACTACATCAGCAGCATTACAAAGTGCTATGTCAGCACAAACAACCTCAAGATTGTATAAAAAATAAAGAAAAAAAATAAAAAAAGGAAAAAAAAAAAAAACAAAACAAATAAAACAAAAATAAAAAATCACAAGTCTTGGTAGGTAGGTGTTGGAGATGTGGATTGCTCTGGATCCTCATCAGGTGGCCTTTGTAGGCCCAATTGTCCTGCACCCTGTGAGGATGTGGTAGTGGCTGGCGGCAAAATATGCCTGGGATGATGCTGGACAGTTGGCATCTTTTGGAAAGGATTTCTAGGTAACCCCTGATGTTGCTGACCATATGGCCTGGAATCATACCCCAAACCAAAATGGCCATATTGTCCAAACCCAGGTTGGGACCACCCTCCAGCACTGGGTGTGGACAAGTGGCCATATTGGGATGGTTGACGATATCCGGCCATATGGTACTGAGGTTGCCATGGTGGGTTGGGTGTGGGTTGTGGTTGAGGTGTTGGCTGACGTGGAGGGGGTCAGATCCCTCATGAGCATGCATGCCTTGTAATCTCTGAGGCCGCAGGATATTTTAAGGTGACATCTGCCACTGTTCAATAAATTCCATAAGTCGGTATGGGTTATTTGGGGGGGTGCATGCATCAATCAGGATCTGAATGCACCCTCTCACACGAAGCCTCAACTCACGTTCTATTGGTCTTAAGTACCGGGCAAGGCTCCTGGTAAAGCCCTCCTCCCCATCATCCTCACGAACCCTTGCCAGATAGTTCATCACACCAGCATCCACGTTTCTCCGGCTTTGGATAAGCTCTCTCCTGCGGCGAGCACGCTGTGAAAAGACTGCAGCCTGTGGTGAGCGCTCCAGGGCAACAGTAGGGCTGCTGCTGTTTCCAGGGTCATCCTGGCTAGGTGGTGGTGGTGGTGCTGCTGCTGCTCATGATGATGATGACAACTGTGGGGCCTCTTCCTGTTGTTCTGGCTCTGCTGGAGCTGGCTGGTCAGTTGAGGAGGATCCTGAAGGGATGGAGCCTGAGGGAGCAGAAGATGGACTAGCCACCTCTACGCCTTCACCCACTGGGTCTATGACCAATTCTGAGTCAGAGCCTGTCTCCCTGTCAGTGAGGTTGGACTGTGTTCTGTAAAGAAAAATGTTTTTGAGTACAAATGTTTATGTTTTATTAATTTAAAAAAGGGGTTGTGATGTTTGTACTTACGGCCTGAGGTCCATGCTGAGGTCCTGCCCCACTCCACTCCCACTGCTGCCTCTCCCTCCTATATTGGTCGCGGATGCTCCTACATCGGGTTGTAACATCACCCACTGAAACAACAAATATTACACACATTGATTAGCCCATTATGCAGAGTGGTCTCACAAGGTTTAATTGACTACACCAATTTTATTTTAGCATAGGAATATGCATTTGTAGAAGACATTTATTAGTTTATTTGCAAACATAAGACAATTCTAAAGTAAGGCCACAAGGACAGAGTCTGTTACCCTTTATCCCAGAAAGAACAATTACTTGCAAACAATGTTAGTAAGGGACATCTGTTAAAAACCTTATTGAAATCCGTTTATCATATACTACACCATGTACGTACTGGTGTGCTGTAAATTAATTTGTGTATTCATTAATAAAATCAATTTTAAAAAATCAAAGTACTAAGGTCCTGCTGTTTAACAAGAACATTAAATTTCAAACATGGGTGTACTTACTTATTTGCCGCTGTGCCGCACGTGGCTGCTGCTCATAATTTGGGAAGAGTGACCCACACACACTCCTCCATGCTGCCTCTTTTTGTGCCCTGTTGGCATAGTTGGGATCCCTCTGATCCCAGATAACAGGCCTTTCTTGCACCAAGATGATGAGGATATCAACATTTATGATGTGTGCCATCTTGAAGATCTCACTCCATGGAGGCGTGCAGCAGACTTCCGGGTTCACTGTCTGGCTTTTTCTGCTAATTAGCATGTCTCACCTCACCTGCCTGATTGAGCATTTGGACATTTCCGGACATCTGCCAGTGAGTAGCGTATTTCTCGCAAGTCACACGCATGGTCCGTATGCATTCCACATTTTACGCTCCCCCATAGACTTTCATTGGCGTATTTTTCACGCAATACGCTGACAATCGCAGCAAGCTGAGATTTGTTACGGCCGTAGAAAGCCGTATAATACGGATCCGTTATATTCGGCTGATAGGAGCAGACCCATTGAGAATAATTGTGCCGTTTGTTTTGCGAGTTTTACGGACGTATTTTCGGCGCTCTTACGTCCGTAAAACTCGCTAGTGTGACTCCAGCCTAAGGGGTAAGGCCGGCGTCACACTAGCGAGTTTTACGGACGTATGGGAGGCGCAAAAACTACACATTGCACACGGACCAATGATTCTCTATGGGGCAGCTCCTATCTGCCGTATATTTCTCTGCCGTATTTTACGGACGTAGAAAATCGTAGCATGTTGCATTTGTCAGCGTATTGCACAAAAAGTCCGCCAAAGAAAGTCAATGGGGACGAGAAAAATACGGATTACACACGGACCATCAGTGTGACTTGTGAGAAATACGCAGTGGTGTTCTATAGAAAAGCCGGTAATTCAGTGCGGTGTACAGTAAAATCACACTGACAGGTTTTATTAGAATAGATAGATAGAATAAATGTCTACACATAGTATAGGGGTGTATATATATATATATATATATATATATATATATATATATAATCAGTGAGACACACACACACATATATATATCACACAGCGCTAGATAGCAGAAAAGCCAGTAATTCAATTGCCGGCTTTTGCTATCTCCTTCCCAAACCCGACAGGTTATGAGACATGGTTTACATACAGTAAACCATTTCATATCCCTTATTTTTTAACATATTACTCACTAATAATGTTCCAAGTGTCTGTGTGCAAAATTTGGGGGCTCTAGCTGTTAAAATAAAGGGTTAAAACACGGAAAAAACTGGCGTGGGCTCCCGCGCAATTTTCTCCGCCAGAGTGGGAAAGCCAGTGACTGAGGGCAGATATTAATAGCCTAGAGAGGGACCATGGTTATTGGCCCCCATGGCTAAAAATATCTGCCCCCATCCACCCCAGAAATGGCACATCTGTAAGATGCGCCTATTCTGGCACTTAGCCTTTCTCTTCCCACTCCCGTGTAGCAGTGGGATATGGGGTAATAAAGGGTTAATGTCACCTTGCTATTGTAAAGTGACATTAAGCCAGGTTAATAATGGAGAGGTGTCAATAAGACACCTATCCATTATTAGTCCAATAGTAGTAAATGGTTAATAAAACACACACACACACACATTAGGAAAAAAGTATTTTATTGAAATAAAGACACAGGGTGTTGTAATACAGGTCCTTCTCAAAAAATTAGCATATAGTGTTAAATTTCATTATTTACCATAATGTAATGATTACAATTAAACGTTCATATATTATAGATTCATTATCCACCAACTGAAATTTGTCAGGTCTTTTATTGTTTTAATACTGATGATTTTGGCATACAACTCCTGATAACCCAAAAAACCTGTCTCAATAAATTAGCATATCAAGAAAAGGTTCTCTAAACGACCTATTACCCTAATCTTCTGAATCAACTAATTAACTCTAAACACATGCAAAAGATACCTGAGGCTTTTATAAACTCCCTGCCTGGTTCATTACTCAAAACCCCCATCATGGGTAAGACTAGCGACCTGACAGATGTCAAGAAGGCCATCATTGACACCCTCAAGCAAGAGGGTAAGACCCAGAAAGAAATTTCTCAACAAATAGGCTGTTCCCAGAGTGCTGTATCAAGGCACCTCAATGGTAAGTCTGTTGGAAGGAAACAATGTGGCAGAAAACGCTGTACAACGAGAAGAGGAGACCGGACCCTGAGGAAGATTGTGGAGAAGGACCGATTCCAGACCTTGGGGAACCTGAGGAAGCAGTGGACTGAGTCTGGTGTGGAAACATCCAGAGCCACCGTGCACAGGCGTGTGCAGGAAATGGGCTACAGGTGCCGCATTCCCCAGGTAAAGCCACTTTTGAACCATAAACAGCGGCAGAGGCGCCTGACCTGGGCTACAGAGAAGCAGCACTGGACTGTTGCTAAGTGGTCCCAAGCACTTTTTTCTGATGAAAGCAAATTTTGCATGTCATTCGGAAATCAAGGTGCCAGAGTCTGGAGGAAGACTGGGGAGAAGGAAATGCCAAAATGCCTGAAGTCCAGTGTCAAGTACCCACAGTCAGTGATGGTGTGGGGTGCCATGTCAGCTGCTGGTGTTGGTCCACTGTGTTTCATCAAGGGCAGGGTCAATGCAGCTAGCTATCAGGAGATTTTGGAGCACTTCATGCTTCCATCGGCTGAAATGCTTTATGGAGATGAAGATTTCATTTTTCAGCATGACCTGGCACCTGCTCACAGTGCCAAAACCACTGGTAAATGGTTTACTGACCATGGTATTACTGTGCTCAATTGGCCTGCCAACTCTCCTGACCTGAACCCCATAGAGAATCTGTGGATATTGTGAAGAGAAAGTTGAGAGACGCAAGACCCAACACTCTGGATGAGCTTAAGGCCGCTATTGAAGCATCCTGGGCCTCCATAACATCTCAGCAGTGTCACAGGCTGATTGCCTCCATGCCACGCCGCATTGAAGCAGTCATTTCTGCCAAAGGATTTCCGACCAAGTATTGAGTGCATAACTGAACATTATTATTTGATGGTTTTTTGGTTTGTTATTAAAAAACACTTTTATTTGATTGGATGGGTGAAATATGCTAATTTATTGAGACAGGTTTTTTTGGTTATCAGGAGTTGTATGCCAAAATCATCAGTATTAAAACAATAAAAGACCTGACAAATTTCAGTTGATGGATAATGAATCTATAATATATGAAAGTTTAATTGTAATCATTACATTATGGTAAATAATGAAATTTAACACTATATGCTAATTTTTTGAGAAGGACCTGTAGTTTATTAAACGCTCAACCCAAATGATGACCCTCGTTCTGTAAAAAAGGAAAAATAAAAAAAACAACAATATCCCATACCTTTCCGCTGTTAAAATCATGTCCCACGCTGTAAATCTATCTGAAGGGGTTAAATAATTTTACAAGCAGGAGCCTGCTAATGCAGCTGCCCCTGCCTGTAAAAACTGGGGAATGAATGGGAAGAAGGTGAACGTAGCTACCTAGACTTGTGGTGCTGTGCAATATGAACTCATATATGAACTCATTTGAACTCGAGCGTGGGAATTTTTCTGAATATTTTCTCACGCTCGAGTTCATCTGAGGTTATACCAGCAGGGGGCTCAGCACCGCAAGTCTAGGTAGCTAGTTTTTTTAACCTTTTTTTTGTATATATTTTTTTTACATTTTTATATATGGCTTGATCACTTATACTATATACTGCAAATCCATGGTATTTACAGGGCCTGAACTAAATCAGGATAGGCCCTATGAATGTAAGGGAATATGAAGGGGTTAATTAAAAAAGGAGGGAACGGAAAAGGTCTTTCTCAAGAGGTTAAGGGCGGAGTGAATAGGGTTTATAAAGGGGTTTTGGCACCAAGAGACCTGTCCGCCATCTTACCCAAATTTATTGTCTCCTCTCTTCCACTATTTCTGGACCCGGTCCACACACTGCTGCTTCCATCGCTCCGCCAATACGAAAAGAATGAAATGCAAAACGGGAGACATCCAAACCCAACAAAACCAAACTCTTCCTAAACACCAAAATAAACTGGTACTTTAACAATAACGAACCATCTGCATGACACAATAATGGACCCTCCCGACAGGGCTGAAAACCATTAAAAAAAACTGCAAGCAGCGTATCGGACACATCATGGATTCCGCTCCGCTCCTAACACTACCCGCTTACATTTCCCTTCCTGATCTGTTTTTGACTGCCTAATCCAGAACGCCAACCCCTTTGTTGTTGTCACAACATCCCTAGCTAAAAGCCCTCCCCTTCTTCTTTTACTGGGAGACACAATCTCCCCCACCCTTCATGCTCCAAAGAAAGCAAGTGAACAGGCTAAACTTAAAAGACAAGCCTCAAAATCCATCCTACAGATACCGTCCAATCCCCCCCCCCCCTTAACTTTTCAAGCATGCTAAAAGAAACCGGACGCCTATAATTCCCTTGACTATGTCCTCTCCTAAACCTTTTTAACTCCTGTTTCATCAAAAACACTTTTGTTCAGTTCTTCTGACCCCGTAAATTGAAACCAAAAGCCAGAGCCGCGATAATTTGTGAGACCTTTGCTGATTACCAACCTTCTGCAGCCCCCTGACTCACACAGCAGCAAAGCTCCTACCTGATCTACAACATTTCTCCGGTAAGCGGCCCACGTGCTGGCAGACAGGGACGACCTAATGAAAGACTCTGCGGCTCGGAGACCACGCTCCAAAGCTCCGCCGGGCACTCCAATCCCTTGTCCGCTGCATCCGGGGCCAACAACCGAAAACGCTCCCACTGTAAATTAGATAATGAATAAGCAATAGAATTCTGCACACCTGGCACATGCAACGCCGTAATGTAAGGATTTATGGACTGACAAGTCAAGACAAACTGCCGGAGTACACGAATTACCAGAGGCGAAGATGCCATAGACTATTGACTGCACACACTACCACCATGTTATCACAGCCAAAATGGGAAAAATCTCCAACAACGCTATATTCTTGACCAGACCTGACAAAAAAACAATCTTCAGGCCATCTAGATGCGCACCACAGACCTCTAAAGTATGCTCCAAACCCGACACCACCTGAAGCATCTGTAAACAAATCCAAGTCAGTTTTCCATTGCCTCTTCCATAAGCAATGAACGCCCATTATATTGCTCTAAAAATTTACCCAAACCACCTAATCGGCTGACCTCTGTCTGTGATTTCTCCAGTTCCAGCATGGAACCTTCTGCACAGATGTCTTATCGCAATGAAAAAAACAAATCCATTGCTCACTGTGTTTTAATAATGAAACCCGTCCTTAATGTGATGGGTGCCATTCCAATATGGCAAAAAATGCATAAATGCATGTAGTGGAAAAAGATAATTGGGACGTCCAAAAAAAATGATTAAAATCTTCAAGCTTTATTCCATATTGGTTATAAAATGAAAATCAAACTGTGATAGTAGAAAACACTCTGACGCGTTTCTCTCACTACTTGCGCCCTTTGTCTATGACTAGGTGCACAACTAGCGCCCGAAATGCTTCAGAGTGTTTCCTACTATCACCACGTGGATTTTTATTTAATATCCAGTATGGAATAAAGCTTATGGGGATCTCAGTAAGAAGAGTCCCACTCACCCTCTTTTTTTCAGGAAATTGAGGGATTTATTATTGAGATGTATATTGTGTTATGTTTTATGATTTGGGTTTATGCTGAAAGTCAAAATCTTTACAGTGGGTCACAGTGGTTGGGGCGATGGGGGAAGTCATTGGGGTTTGTGGAGTTTATTATGGGGGGGGGAATTTATAGAGATCGTCCCCCTCAGGATGGAATTACTGATTGGCTGATCTGGCACCTAGTGGGACTCTGGATGGGGGAGTACCCTGGGAGCCAGTGGTGGCATGTTTTACCACTGATTGTGGTATTGTGTCCTCGAGCTTGGGGTTATGACTGAGGGTAAAATAATTATATTGAAAAATACTTTGTTCTATATGTCCCGGATCTTGGAGCCCCAAGGACCTCCCCCAATTATTTCATTGATTACTGTTCTTTGTTAATAAATGGCTGCTGTGGCCAATAATATCCTAAAAAACAAAGTGTCCTGTGTATCATCATTATAAGTTAAGTGGTATAGGAGACTGTGGGGAGGGAAGAAAAATCATTAACATAGGGGATGGTGTCAGTGGAACAATTTGGGCTGTACACTGTCATGCTATGGAAGCTGTTTGCAACAAATCTGCAATATGTGAACTTACCCTAAAATTTTTCCTGCTCTCGATCACCAGCAAAGTTTTGATATATACAGTATGTTATCGAAAAAAATATTTTAAAAAGTATAAAAAATTACATAATTTCTGTTCATGGTATTTTAAAAGAGATTGAAATGACAAAAGTCTAAGACCAGAGCTGTATTATATTTTCTTCTAAATCACGTGAGATAATAACATATTCCTCTAATTCAAACAACCTCGGAGGCTTTCATCATACTCTAAGCACTTACAGCTCATTAAAAGTATATTACGAACACAGTTGTTGACATATAGGCCAAGAGCTCTCTCATTTCACAGGGAGCAAGTTTCTTTTCATCTGTCCATTTTAAACCAAGGAAAAGTATAGCCTCAGAAGACATGTAGACTTGTCATGGGGCCGGAGGAATGCTGTGTGATCTGTTAACTTTAAACTCAGCAAACCCAATGCTAAAAATATAGAATGTAAACATAGTACACTATAGAGACTTTTTTGGGGTTGGGAACCATTCTGGACTGAATGAGTAATATAGGAGAACATTAATTTACTGTATCTGATTAAATTACTAAGAGTTTTATTCAGTGTGCTTCAAAGAATAGATCTTAATCATTCAACTATATTGAGATTTTTACATAATGATCATTTGCATGTGTAGCTCATGTAATACATTATATAATGCATTGTTCACAGCAGAACACTTTCTTGGGTCTCTGAATTATTAAACACAGTTTAAGGCTGGTTTCACATGTTCTTGAAGCACGGACCGTGCTCGGATCGCTGTAGCTGACCTGCCATACATGATGTAGTTAGCTCAGCTATTGGGCCAGGTATTACAATCCAAGCAATGTCCACATTTTACAGACATGTAAGGGGCTCTAAGGACTAGTGCTCGCCCCACCCCTTTAAGAACCATGCCGGTTCTCATTGAAACACATGAATGTTTTAGAATTACTGATACGTCTTCGTGTGCTGCTATGTTGATGCCACTTTATTGCTGAATGTACAATGTAAATTACTTGATAATAATTGCTGTTATGCTGCCATATTTACTATGTGTTGCTAATAGTGAATACTACTTCATTATAGGGAAAGTGCAGTACCTCAGTTGGGACACTAGATAGGGCACAACATAGTATATAGTTAACCATAGGAGGAGCTAGCTGTGGGTGAGACAGGAGTATTTCCTGATTAGACTTCAGTGAAGACAGGGAGCTGGTACAACTTGGAGGGGCCATGGAGCCCCGGGCATCCCAAAGGGATTAACAGCAAGGGACAGTGCAGCACCACTGCAATGCTTAAAGAAAAGGACCCAGCTGTGCAGTGCTAGTGCGTCAGCAAGTTACAGCTAAGGAATTGCAGCAGGATAAAGACGCAGGTAGCTCCAAACATGTGGCAGCTATGTACATGGGCTGAAGTGCTTCTCTCTGGTGCGAAACAGATGAGGGAACTCCTAAGAGTAGATATGCTGGACAGGGAGGATGCTGCAGTGCCGAACAGTTCGGTATGACCCTGGGAACCCCTGGAAGAAGTGAATGATGCCGTACTCTGTGTTGGTGCTGTAACTGATGTGGATGTGCTGCAATTGAAACCAAGTAAAGTTTTTCATTTACAGTTTGAAATGGACGCTGTCTCTTTGTGCTCAACAACACCAGCAGCCGAACTTCGGCAGCCCCGATGGGACCCTGATGGTGCAGAGAGTGCAGCAGAAGGTATACAAGAAAGGGGACATTGTTTGCATGTGACGGGAGGCCAGATCACGTGTAACCAGATATACTCAGCCACGACTACGGCCCTGGCTCTGCCGCTCACAGACACACGAAATCAGTCTAGCAAAATGGCATTGTCAAAGCTTCAAAGATAAGGCAAATGACTTTTAAAGAGTTTTCCAGACTTAAGACCAGCTTCTCCTATGGGCTGGGCTAATAGATAAAAGCTTAATTTATTAGCTAGAGAGGAAATTGCTCTGCTATAGTGAAAAGGTCCCACATACATTAGCTAGAAACCACCGATTTTGGGAAGAGTTGGGAGAGATAGTTGTTGGATGAACGATCACTTGGCCTACAGCCATCTAAAGTGTATGGCCAGCTTATCAATCTTTAGAAACTAAAAGATAGGCCATATTAAATTCCAACTGCAGTTGAGGTAGTCAGGAGGCCTCCACAGCCATTAACCCCTTTCTACCATTGATAGTACAATTCCGTCCATGTGGGGTGGGCCCTAGTTCCCAAGGATGGAATAGTACGTCCAGAGCGATCAGCCGCGCTCACAGGGGGAGCGTGGCCGATCGCGGCCGGGTGTCAGCTGACTATTGCAGCTGACATCAGGCACTTTGTGCCTGGCATATTAACCCCCGTCACACTGCGATCAAACATGATCGCAGTGTTCCAGCGGTATAGGGAAGCATCGCGCCGGAAGGGGGCTCCCTGCGTGCTTCCCTGAGACCCTCAGAGCAACGCGATGTAATCACGCTGCTCCGAGGGTCTCTTACCTCCTCCCTGCAGGCCCGGATCAAAAATGGCCGTGGGGCTGCACCAGGGTCCTGCAGGGAGGTGGCTTACCAGTGCCTGCTCAGAGCAGGCGCTGGCAAGCCTCCCTGCTGTGCATGTCAGATCGCTGATCTGACACAGTGCACAGCAGTGTCAGATCAGCGATCTGTCACTTTACTCTGATGTCCCCCCCTGGGGCAAAGTAAAAAAGTTCCACAAAAAAAAATTACATGTTTAAAAAAAAAAAAAAAATTCCTAAATAAATAATAATAATAACAAAAATATTGTTCCAATAAATACATTCCTCTATCTAAATTAAAAAAAAACAATAAAAATACACATATTTAGTATCGCCACGTCCATAATGACCCAACCTATAAAACTGTCCCACTAGTTAACCCCTTCAGTGAACACCGTAAAAAAAAAACAAAAAAAACCAAGGCTTTATTATCATACCGCCGAACAAAAAGTGGAATAACACGCAATCAAAAAGATGGATATAAATATCCATGGTACCGCTGAAAACGTCATCTTGTCCCGCAAAAATCGAGCCGCCACACAATATCATCAGCGAAAAAATAAAAAAAGTTATAGTCCTCAGAATAAAGCGATGCAAAAATAATTATTTTTTCTATAAAATAGTTTTTATCGTATAAAAGCGCCAAAACATAAAAAAATGATATAAATGAGGTATCACTGTAACCGTAGTGACCCAAAGAATAAAACTGCTTTATCCATTTTACCAAACGTGGAACGGTATAAACGCCCCCCCTAAAAGAAATTCATGAATAGCTGGTTTTTGGTCATTCTGCCTCACAAAAATCGGAATAAAAAGCGATCAAAAAATGTCACGTGCCCGAAAATGTTACCAATAAAAACATCAACTCGTCCCGCAAAAAACAAGACCTCAGATGACCCTGTGAACCAAAATATGGAAAAATTATAGCTCTCAAAATGTGGTAACGCAAAAAATATTTTTTGCATTAAAAAGCGTCTTTTAGTGTGTGACGGCTGCCAATCATAAAAATCCACTAAAAAACCCACTATAAAAAGTAAATCAAACCCCCCTTAATCACGCCGTTAGTTAGGGAAAAATTAAAAAAATGTAAAAAAATGTACCGTATTTATTTCCATTTTCCCATTAGGGTTAGGGTTAGGGTTGGGGCTAAAGTTAAGGTTAGAGTTGGGGCTAAAGTTAGGATTTGGATTACATTTACGGTTGGGAATAGGGTTGGGATTAGGGTTAGAGGTGTGTCAGGGTTAGTGATGTGGTTAGGGTTACCGTTGAGATTAAGGTTAGGGGTGTGTTTGGATTAGAGTTTCAGTTATAATTGGGGGGTTTCCACTGTTTAGGCACATCATGGGCTCTCCAAACGCGACATGGCGTCTGATCTCAATTCTAGCCAATTCTGCATTGAAAAAGTAAAACAGTGCTCCATCCCTTCCAAGCTCTCCCGTGCACCCAAACAGGGGTTTAGCCCAACATATGGGGTATCAGCGTACTCAAGACACATTGGACAACAACTTTTGGGGTCCAATTTCTCATGTTAACCTTGGGAAAATGCAAAACTGGGGGCTAAAAAATAATTTTTGTGGAAAAAAAAAGATTTTTTATTTTCACGGCTCTGCGTTATAAACTGTAGTGAACCACTTGGGGGTTCAAAGTTCTCCCAACACATCTACATAAGTTTCTTGGGGGGTCTAGTTTCCAATATGGGGTCACTTGTGGGGGGTTTCTACTGTTTAGTTACATCAGGGGCTCTGCAAATGCAATGTGACGCCTGCAGACCAATCCATCTACCGTATATACTCGAGTATAAGCCGACCCGAGTATAAGCCGACCCCCCTAATTTTGCCACAAAAAACTGGGAAAACTTATTGACTCGAGTATAAGCCTAGGGTGGAAATGCAGCATTTACCGGTGAATTTCAAAAATAAAAATAGATCATTATTTCCCCATAGCTGTGCCATATAGTGCTCTACACCGTTCATTATTTCCCCATAGCTGTGCCCCATATAGTGCTCTGCACCGTTCATTGTGCCCCATAGCTGTGCCATATACGGTGCTCTGCACCGTTCATTGTGCCCCATTGCTGTGCCATATACAGTGCTCTGCACCGTTCATTGTGCCCCATTGCTGTGCCATATACGGTGCTCTGCACCGTTCATTGTGCCCCATTGCTGTGCCATATACGGTGCTCTGCACCGTTCATTGTGCCCCATTGCTGTGCCATATACAGTGCTCTGCACCATTCATTGTGCCCCATTGCTGTGCCATATACGGTGCTCTGCACCGTTCATTGTGCCCCATTGCTGTGCCATATACGGTGCTCTGCACCGTTCATTGTGCCCCATTGCTGTGCCATATACAGTGCTCTGCACCGTTCATTGTGCCCTATATCTGTGCCCATATACGGTGCTCTGCTCCGTTCATTGTGCCCCATTGCTGTGCCATATACGGTGCTCTGCACCGTTCATTGTGCCCCATATCTGTGCCCATATACGGTGCTCTGCACCGTTCATTGTGCCCCATTGCTGTGCCATGTATACGGTGCTCTGCACCGTTCATTGTGCCCCATTGCTGTGCCATATACGGTGCTTTGCACCGTTCATTGTGCCCCATTGCTGTGCCATATACGGTGCTCTGCACCGTTCATTGTGCCCCATAGAAATCTCTGCCGCCGCTGCTGCAATAAAAAAAAAAAACCACATACTCACCTCCCTTGATTGCAGCTCCCGGCGTCTCGTTCCGGCGCCTCCATCTTCCCGGCGTCTCTGCTCTGACTGATCAGGCAGAGGGCGCCGCGCACACTGTATGCGTCATCGCGCCCTCTGCCTGAACAGTCAGAGCGCAGACGCCGGGAAGATGGAGGCGCCGGCCGGGAAGATGGAGCGGCGCCCGGCGGCTGGAACGAGGACAGGTGAATATGCTATACTTACCTAGTCCTGGCGATTCTCGTGCTGTCCCTCTGCCTGGTCTTCGGTGCCGCAGCTCTTCCTGTCAGCGGTCACCGGCACCGCTGATTAGAGGAATGAATAGGCGGCTCCGCCCCTATGGGAGGTGGAGCCGCTTATTCATATCTCTAATGAGCGGTCCCACGTGACCGCTGAAGAGGGGAAGAAGCTGCAGCACAGAAGCCCGTGGGACGGCAGGGACAGCGCGAGGATCGCTGGGACTAGGTAAGTATACCTCAGCGCCCTCACCCCCTCACCCGCCGACCCTGCCACCCACATTGACTCGAGTATAAGCCGAGAGGGACACTTTCAGCCCAAAAATTTGGGCTGAAAATCTCGGCTTATACTCGAGTATATACGGTAAGTCTGCATTCCAAATGGCACTCCTTCCCTTCCGAGCTCTGCCATGCGCCCAAACGGTCGTTTCCCCCCCCCCCCACATATTGGTTATCAGCGTATTTAGGACAAATTGGATAACAACTATTGGGGTTCAATTTCAACTGTTGACTTTGGAAAAATACAAAGCTGGGGGCTAAAAAATAATTTTTGTGGGAAAAAAAAGATTTTTTATTTTCACGGCTCTGCGTTATAAACTGTAGTGAAACACTTGGGGGTTCAAAGTTCTCACAACACATCTAGATAAGTTCCTTGGGGGGTCTAGTTTCCAATATGGGGTCACTTGTGGGGGGTTTCTACTGTTTAGGTACATTAGGGGCTCTGCAAATGCAATGTGACTCCTGCAGACCATTCCATCTAAGTCTGCATTCCAAATGGCGCTCCTTCCCTTCCGAGCTCTCCCATGCGCC
Organism: Ranitomeya imitator; assembly: GCF_032444005.1. Classification (NCBI taxonomy): domain Eukaryota; kingdom Metazoa; phylum Chordata; class Amphibia; order Anura; family Dendrobatidae; genus Ranitomeya; species Ranitomeya imitator. Next base: position 69,227,878 of record NC_091286.1, read on the forward strand.
CAAACGGTGGTTCTCCCCACATATGGGGTATCAGCATACTCAAGACAAATTGGACAACAACTTTTGGGGTCCAATTTCACCTGTCACCCTTGGGAAAATACAAAACTGGGGGCTAAAAAATAATTTTTGTGGGAAAGTTTTTTTTATTTTCACGGCTCTGCATTATAAACTGTAGTGAGACACTTGAGGGGTTCAAAGCTCTCACAACACATCTAGATGGGTTTCTTAGGGAGTCTACTTTCCAAAATGGTGTCACTTGTGGGGGGTTTTAATGTTTAGGCACATCAGTGGCTCTCCAAACGCAACTTGGCGTCCCATCTCAATTGCAGTCAATTTTGCATTGAAAAGTCAAATCGCGCTCCTTCCCTTCCAAGCTCTCCCTTGCGCCCAAACAGTGGTTTGGGTACCACATATGGGGTATCGGCGTATTCAAGACAAATTGTACAACAACTTTTGCGGTCCATTTTCTCCTGTTACCCTTGGTAAAATAAAACAAATTGGAGCTGAAGTAAATTTTTTGTGAAAACAAGTTAAATGTTCATTTTTATTTAAACATTCCAAAAAATTTCCTGTGAAACACCTGAAGGGTTAATAAACTGCTTGAATGTGGTTTTGAGCACCTTGAGGGGTGCAGTTTTTCGAATGGTGTCACACTTGGTTATTTTCTATCATATAGACCCTGTTGTGGATTCTGTTTTTGGGCTCCCTCTGGTGGTTACAGATGGTACTGGGTGACTTGTGTTCTCTGCGGTCTCTGGTGTCCACCTGTTCTATCAGGATATGGGAGTTTCCTATTTAACCTGGCTTTCTTGTCATTTCCTCGCCGGCGATCAATGTAATCAGTGTGTCTTGTTACCTCTGCTTTCCGCTTCTGTAATCATCAGGACAAGCTAAGTTTTTGATTTTCCTGTTCCACGTTTTGCTTTATTTTTGTTTTAGTGCAGCTTGCAGTTATGTGATTCCTTGTTGCTGGTTGCTCTAGTGGGCTGATATTACTCCTCATGTTCCATGAGTTGGCACATGAGTTCAGGTAATTTCAGGATGGTTTTTTGTAGGGTTTTTCGCTGACCGCGCAGTTCACTTTTGTATCCTCTGCTATCTAGTTTTAGCGGGCCTCATTTTGCTGAATCTGTTTTCATTACTACGTATGTGCTTTCCTCTCATTTCACCGTCATTACATGTGGGGGGCTGCTATTTCTGTGGGGTGTTTCTCTGGAGGCAAGAGAGGTCTTTGTTTCTTCTAATAGGGGAAGCTAGTCCTTCGGCTGGCGCGAGACGTCTAGAATCATCGTAGGCACGTTCCCCGGCTACTGCTAGTGTTGTGAATTAGGTTCAGGATCGCGGTCAGCTCAGTTTCCATCACCCTAGAGCTTGTTCTGTTTTTTGTGTGCTTGTCCTTTTGTGATCCCCTGCCATTGGGATCATGACAGTATCGCCGGCCCGAAAAGTGGTATTGGCTGAAGTAGGAGGAAAAGTAGTCTGAGGAAGTTTTTTTTTTTTTTTTTTCCTTCCCTCAGAGTTTGCTGCCTAGCCTTAATTACAGCCTGGCTGTGTCTTACCTCCTCTTAATCCTTGAATGGCTCTGACCTCAGCTGTTTATCATGGACGTCCAGAGTTTAGCTTCCAGCCTGAATAATCTTGCTGCTAAGGTTCAAAATATACAAGATTTTATTGTACATGCTCTTATGTCTGAACCTAGAATTCCTATCCCAGAGTTTTTTTCTGGAGATAGATCTAGTTTTCTGAATTTTAGGAACAATTGCAAGTTGTTTCTTTCTTTGAAATCTCGCTCCTCTGGAGACCCTGCTCAGCAAGTCAAAATTGTAATATCTTTCCTGCGGGGTGACCCTCAGAATTGGGCATTTGCATTGGCACCAGGGGATCCTGCGTTGCTCAATGTGGATGCGTTTTTTCTGGCATTGGGTTTGCTCTATGAGGAACCTAACCTAGAGATTCAGGCTGAAAAAGCTTTATTGGCTCTCTCTCAGGGGCAAGAAGAAGCAGAAATATATTGTCAGAAATTTCGGAGGTGGTCGGTGCTTACTCAGTGGAATGAGTGCGCTCTGGCTGCAAAATTCAGAGATGGCCTTTCCGAGGCCATTAAAGATGTTATGGTGGGGTTCCCGGCGCCTACAGGTCTGAATGAGTCTATGACTATGGCTATTCAGATTGATCGGCGTTTACGGGAGCGCAAACCCGTGCACCATTTGGCAGTGTCTTCTGAACAGGCACCTGAGACAATGCAATGTGATAGAATTCAGTCCAGAAGTGAACGGCAAAACTATAGGCGGAAAAATGGGTTGTGTTTTTATTGTGGTGATTCAGCTCATGTTATATCAGCATGCTCTAAACGCACAAAAAAGGTTGATAAGTCTGTTGCCATTAGTACTTTACAGTCTAAGTTCATTCTGTCTGTGACTCTGATTTGTTCATTATCAGCCATTTCCGTCGATGCCTATGTGGATTCAGGCGCTGCCCTGAGTCTTATGGATTGGTCATTTGCCAACCGCTGTGGGTTTCATCCTCGTTTTTCCTCTGGTCAGGTGGAGCCTTCTGATTGTCCTGGAGTGGACATGGTGGTGGATAGGTTGCATCAGATTTGGAGTCATGTGGTGGACAATTTGAAGTTGTCCCAGGAGAGGGCTCAGCAGTTTGCTAATCGCCGTCGCCGCGTGGGTCCTCGACTTCGTGTTGGGGACTTGGTGTGGTTGTCTTCTCGTTTTGTTCCTATGAAGGTCTCTTCTCCTAAGTTCAAGCCTCGGTTTATCGGTCCCTATAGGATCTTGGAAATTCTTAACCCTGTGTCGTTTGTTTGGATCTCCCGGCATCGTTTGCTATTCATAATGTGTTCCATCGGTCGTTGTTGCGGAAGTATGAGGTACCTGTTGTTCCTTCGCTTGAGCCTCCTGCTCCGGTGCTGGTGGAGGGAGAATTGGAGTATGTTGTGGAGAAGATCTTGGATTCTCGTGTTTCCAGACGGAAACTTCAGTATTTGGTCAAGTGGAAAGGTTATGGTCAGGAGCATAATTCTTGGGTGGTTGCCTCTGATGTTCATGCTGCTGATTTGGTCCGTGCATTTCATAGGGCTCATCCTGGTCGCCCTGGTGGTTCTCGTGAGGGTTCGGTGACCCCTCCTCAAGGGGGGGGTACTATTGTGGATTCTGTTTTTGGGCTCCCTCTGGTGGTTACAGATGGTACTGGGTGACTTGTGTTCTCTGCGGTCTCTGGTGTCCACCTGTTCTATCAGGATATGGGAGTTTCCTATTTAACCTGGCTTTCTTGTCATTTCCTCGCCGGCGATCAATGTAATCAGTGTGTCTTGTTACCTCTGCTTTCCGCTTCTGTAATCATCAGGACAAGCTAAGTTTTTGATTTTCCTGTTCCGCGTTTTGCTTTATTTTTGTTTTAGTCCAGCTTGCAGTTATGTGATTCCTTGTTGCTGGTTGCTCTAGTGGGCTGATATTACTCCTCATGTTCCATGAGTTGGCACATGAGTTCAGGTAATTTCAGGATGGTTTTTTGTAGGGTTTTTCGCTGACCGCGCAGTTCACTTTTGTATCCTCTGCTATCTAGTTTTAGCGGGCCTCATTTTGCTGAATCTGTTTTCATTACTACGTATGTGCTTTCCTCTCATTTCACCGTCATTACATGTGGGGGGCTGCTATTTCTGTGGGGTGTTTCTCTGGAGGCAAGAGAGGTCTTTGTTTCTTCGAATAGGGGAAGCTAGTCCTTTGGCTGGCGCGAGACATCTAGAATCATCGTAGGCACGTTCCCCGGCTACTGCTAGTGTTGTGAATTAGGTTCAGGATCACGGTCAGCTCAGTTTCCATCACCCTAGAGCTTGTTCTGTTTTTTGTGTGCTTGTCCTTTTGTGATCCCCTGCCATTGGGATCATGACAAGACCCCTCAAAATGACTTCAAATGAGATGTGGTCCCTAAAAAAAATGATGTTGTAAAAATGAGAAATTGCTGGTCAACTTTTAACCCTTATAACTCCCTAACAAAAAAAAATTTTGGTTCCAAAATTGTGCTGATGTGAAGTAGACATGTGGGAAATGTTACTTATTAAGTATTATGTGTGACATATCTCTGTGTTTTAATTGCATAAAAATTCAAAGTTGGAAAATTGTGAAATTTTCAAAATTTTCGCCAAATTTCCGTTTTTTTTCCCACTAATAAACGCAGGTAATATCAAAGAGATTTTACCACTGTCACGAAATACAATATGTCATGAGAAAACAATATCAGAATCACCGGGATCTGTTGAAGTGTTCCAGAGTTATAACCTCATAAAGGGACAGTGGTCAGAATTGTAAAAATTGGCCCGGTCATTAACGTGGAAACCACCCTTTGTGGTAAAGGGGTTAAATGGGCATCCAGTCATGCCAAATTGTCTGGTTTTGTCAACTTTCATACAATGTGTTTGGTTTTTCAGCATACCACCGAACAAAAAGTGGAATAAATGCGATGAAAAAGACAAATATAAATAAAAATGTGATCTTGTCCCACAAAAAAAAAACAAGCCACCATACAGCTCTTTCAGTGGAGAAATAAAGAAGTTATAGCTCTCAGAATACAGTGATACAAAAAGATTATAATTTGTAGTTTGTAAAATGAAGTCACTTATGGGAATTTCTACTGTTCAGACACCTCAGGGGCTCTTCCAATGTGACATGGGACTAATCAAATAATTCCAACAAAATCCGAACTCTAATATGGCTTTTAATTCCCTCCTGAGCTTGCACTGTGCCTCAAAAAGTAGTTTCGACCACATATGGGGGATCGGTGCGCTCAAGAGAAATTGCTAAAAACATTTTGTGGGAAAAATATATATTTTTTCATATTCACAATTCAATGTTGTAAAATTCTGTGAAGCACCTGTAGGTTCAAGATGTCTAGATAAATTCCTAATGTTTATTTTTCAAAATGGGGTCACTTATGGGAGTTTTCCACTGTCTATGCACATCATGGGCTCTCCAAACGCGGCATGACACCCGCAGACCATTCAAAGTCTGCTTTCCAAAATGTCGCTCTTTAATTCTGAGTCCAGCCGTGTGCCCAGATAATAGTAGTGTAAGAGGGTGGTGCTGTTATGGACAGTAAGGAACACGCTGTCATTTTAAGAGGCTGCACCCCCTTGTCTGGCGTGATGGAATGTTCTGCTTCTCCCCTGCAATAATCGTTGTAATGAGCTAGTCTGTGCAGAGTGCAGGTGTGGAGCTGGAGCAGCGTGTGTGAGCTGAGGCTGCTGAAGAGAGGACTTTTTGTGCTGATAGCTGAAAGAGAGAAGAACTGTGTCCTGATATAGCTGCAAGAGAACCACAAAGATACAGAGAAAGGGATTTACAGTTTCCAGGAGCATCCCTAGGATCCAGAAGCAAGGAGAAGACCACGTTTCACAGAGCTGACAGAAAGCCGTGCGCAGCACCGTATTAGACTGCTGGTGGCCCCCCTGGGACTAGACCTGATTCTCCAACATCACCGTGAGTCTGTTCCTGTTTGGTGCACCTGTTAGGGCCTAGTGTAGGCTTCAATAGTCAGTACACGGGAGCCGTGTGGCCTGCTTAGTAAAGGCCAGGGAGGTTATACGTAGAGTAGCATCATCACTTGTTTATTGTTTACATTTGCTTGTTAGACAAATTTTGAGTCTGCAATAGTTGGAGCACCGTGCTATTTTACGGAAAAGATAAAGTTTATTGCTCTTGTAAATTGTCTTTTGCCATTGTATACCCCTGTTTGCATCTTCCTCATTCCCTTCCTTCCTTGCCTTCCAAATCTACCCTTTGCTGTTTGCACCTCATCTTGTGTACAGTAGTCTTCCTGCACCATGGTGGACCCCGGGCCATCGCTTCAGTAGAGACTCCATTTTGGATTTATTAATTCAGGCCCAATATATTGTCCAGAGATCTTCCTCCACTTCTGAAGTGGCCACCACCCTTAGGATAAGTACAAAATTCTCCAAAACAACAGAACCTTTTCCAAATGGCCAGAGAGTTAGAGGCCATGTGTTATTGAAGGCAAGGAGGACTGGAGCTAGGACCCCCAGCTGTCATTTGTGCAAGGCGGCCCACATCAAGAGAAGGCTCTAGATACTTGGGCACCAACACCTAAAGGTGAATTATGAGAGTACCGTGAATCTCAGTGGTAAGCCCAATATACCACCAGAACCATGGGAGCCCTACACATGCACCCCTGCGTCTCATATTTCTCTAGCTGTCACGGATACCGAGCTATCGAGACTGGCCTCCAGAACCTCTTAGCCGACCCAAGTTTGGACTCGCCGTATCGGTCCAGCCCCAATCAACTTGTTGAGACGTCGGTCGTCCCATTTAGACCCCCCCTTGGAAGTTATGACCCATCCTAGATATTGGGAATTATTTCAGCTAGGAAGTCAAGGGAGGAGAATCCAGTCCAACCCAGAGGGGCGGTGGTGAATATGGGAGGCGGCGAGCTAGGGATAAAAGCTAAAGAAACTAAGAAGATGCCTGTGGATATGAGAATTTCCCTTCATCCACAAGTGATAAAAAAAAACGTTAACGTGACACATACAGTTAACTGCTCTCCCCAACCTGTACCCTACTTGTATCTGTACTTCTAGCAGTAATATCTGCATATTACTCTGTATATATTTGTAGAATATAGTGCACCTTTCGGCATTTACAATATCAATTGATTTTGGGCTGTTCTTTTATCGCGAAATCCGATTTCCCACATCCGTGTGTCCGACTAGTCTATGGTTTCATTGCCGGATTGCTATGAGCGCCGCCAGGTGGTCGACACTCATAGCACGTGAGCATTTCTACTACACACACGCGATCTGATCATCGCCTGTGTGTAGCGGAGGCGATTGAAGTACTGCAGCTTCTAGTCTCCCATGGAGACTATTAAATCATGCAAAAAGTAAAAAAAAAAATATATTTTTAAAAATATAAAAAAATAAACAAAAGTTCAAATCACCCCCCTTTCTCCCCAGTCAAAATAAAACAATATAAAAAAATCAAATATACATATATTTGGTATTGCCGCTTTCACAATCGCCCGATCTATCAATATAAAAAAAAGAAATAATCTGATCGCTAAACGGCATAACGAGGATACAATTAAAACCGTCAGAATTACGTTATTTTGGTCAATGCTACATTGAAATAAAATGCAATACATTAACTGGCGATCAAAAGATCGAATCTACAGCAAAATGGTATCAATAAAAACATCCGCTCAACGTGCAAAAAATAAGCCCTCAACCAACCCAAGATCATGAAAAATGGAGACGCTACAGGTCTCGGAAAATGGCGCCTTTTTTTTTTTTTTTACCAAACTTTGGATTTTTCGTAATGACCTGGAGAATCATAATGGCAGGTCAGTTTTAGCATTTAGCGAACATGGTAAAAAAAACAACAACTGTGGAATTGCATTTTTTTGCAATTTCACCATACTTGGAATTTTTTCCCATTTCCCGTCCAGAAGTTGGACTCCTAATAATCATCTATTCCTGGACCCACAATCTGAGCTGGTCTAATAGGTCCAGAATAGATAATGTCTATATAAATCTGCAGTCCTTTTCATTCAGTGAACCGCACACAGCCCAATAATTCATCTTATGTTAGACTATTGTCGCTTACAGTTGGGGCTATATAAAAGTGTCACAATAAATAGTTATTTTATGGGTGATGACCATAAAAACTACATTTATAAAAGTACTTTTCTCTTTAATTAAAGCTCTATTTCCCCCCCTTCCAGAAATGTTTTTGCGTAAATGCTATTTGCAGTGATTGCATAAGGAGTTCTTTTTAGGTTGGTATCATTGTCAGGTTTGTGACTGATGTTAAAGCCAAGCTGGCAAATAACATGTATAATTAATGGAGCAACATGCATTGCTAAGATGACTCCGATTAGTTTTACTGATGTCAACGAGACTTAAGTCTCCAGAGACTTAATCATACTTACTTCGAGAACAAGAAGGGATTATTAGACATTCGTGTTAGCTGGCCCTCCATCTGTTTCCATCCTTAGCATTCAACATTAAAGATTAAACTTTCTGAACGTTAATATTTTTATATACAAATATTTATATATGAAAATTATATTAATGCAAGAACATTATGTAGACCTTCCTGTAGTCCAGTAGCTCATCATAATACTCTGTTATATGTCTGTGACAGAAGCTGCTTTGGTGGCAGAAGTGGGCTTTCTTTACTCTTGGTACGGTTGCACACCTTGCACCAATGTTATTTGTGCCCCTGAGTACTAGTGCTAATGAAGACTACAATGGCTTTGCTCACACTGATGCTAGACAGTGTTTCATGGGTCCTTTACTATTGCTAAGACTTGCTTTCTCCATGTAGAAAAGTTGGACAAGCCTCCTTTGATAGCCCCACTTTTTAAAAAAAATGTTTCGGATACCAAATACCATCAATTGGCATGAGATGCCCTTTTTTGTTGCGCCAAAAAAATTATAGTAATCTACCCAGTGAAAATATAATGGAACAGATTTAAATCAATGTGATTAGTTATGATCAGTTTTACATCCATTTTGATCCAATAAATATGAGTCCATCATTGAAGAGGGGCATGACCCCCAAAACATTTGTTTGCATAAGAAGGACTTTTCCCCTTACAGAAGGCTTTGATTTGGATAAATATCCAAAGTCGTCTGAAAAGATTAGGCTTGTCCATTGACAATAGGTGGCACTAGATAGACAGCTTTTCCTCTGGGGAGGAGCTAATTTCCATATATTTTTCCCAAGGAGCATTGCTGGTGAATAGATTTCCTGACAGTATATTGGCAGTCACCACAAAGGGAACACAGTACCTCTAGATGTGTCGGAAGAATATACCTTGATGTAGAACTAAGCAGATCCTAAAATTACAACCAATCACTTTGTAAAAACTTCCATGTCTTATGCTAATACTTATAGTTATAATATTGATCGAAATCTGTTATAAGAACAGGTTCAATATAGTTTTTCAGTATGTACAATGCCTATAACTGCTACATTACTGGGTTCATTTCTACCTATAAATTCCTTAGTCCTCCAGATAAGTATGTGCAGAAGTGCACTATCCCGTTCCTTAACCATTTACAGACATCCACCATACATGTTCAGTGCTAGTTGGGTATGGGTCTATGGAGGAAGCTCACAAACTGAGCCTACATTCACTGCATCTACCTGTTCCAATTGCTGTTGTTCACACCTTTAATGCCACTGTCAATCCCTTTTCAGCCACTGTGATTTGCATTTACAGTGTGCTGTCTGAGGGGCACGCTGCTCCACACGCCCATTAGATTGCCGTGTCAATCAGGGGCCTAGTGAAGGCTTCTGAGCCTGTTAAGATAGCGCTCCTGGGAAAACCAGGCTGTGGTCATTTGATTATATGGGAAATTAGACTCTGGTATAAGTCCCTAAGGGGACTAAAAGAGAAGTAAAAAGTAGATTTTTTTTCTAATGTAAAAGTTATGACTTTAAAGAAGGGGTGGAAAAAAAACAAAACATAAAAATAAAGGGGATAAAGTGGTTGTCTGGTTTATTTTGTTCCATTGGCTTCTTGTACATAAATATAGCAAATACAGCTGTACTTATTCACTGCAACTCCGTCTCTCCATTGCTGCCTCTAGTCTCCGATGATTTGACTATAATAATAAATAATAATCTTTATTTTTATATAGCGCTAACATATTCCGCAGCGCTTTACAGTTTTTGCACACATTATCATCACTGTCCCAGATAGGGCTCACAATCTAGAATCCCTATCAGTATGTCTTTGGAATGTGGGAGGAAACCGGAGTGCCCGGAGGAAACCCACGCAAACACGGAGAGAACATACAAACTCTTTGCAGATGTTGTCCTGGGTGGGATTAGAACCCAGGACCCCAGCGCTGCAAGGCTGCTGTGCTAACCACTGCACCACCGTGCTGCCCTGACTACAGGGGTGATGTCATCATCATGTGACTGTTGCAGCCAATCACTGGACACAATGGTCTGGTGCTGTCTACATCAGCATCACTACTGATTCCAATGAGTGGCTGCAACGGTCACATGCTAGCGATGTAAAGTCACCGCTGCCTCCATCAACAAAGACTGGAGGCATAAGCTGAGAGACAGCACTGGACTGGCAGTAAGTAACTGTATTTGCTATTTTTATGTACAAGAAGCAGGGGCGGATTATAATAGGGTCAATCTGGGCGGTAGCCCAGGGCCCAGTGGTGTGGGGGGCCCTGGGCTACCGCTCAGATTGCCCGCCGCCATCAGGGCATTACTGCCCTGACTGGCGTATGTGCCCGATGGGCAGAGGGGCCCCGCATCGGGCCCCATCTCATCTGCTCACCGGGCCCCTACCGGCGCTGTGGCAGTTAAATGCTATTGATGTGCGGGCGCGCGCCCGCACGTCAATAGTTAACAGCCGCCAGCCAATCGGAGGCTGACAGCTGACAGCGGCAAGTGCGCGCAGCTGGAGGGAGCTGCTTCGCCGAAGGAGCCCAGACAGGTGAGGAGAACTCTTTTTTTTTTTTTTATTGCAAACGGCAATCCGGGGGGCCCGAGCCAGTGTGCTGGACACACTGGGGGCAATGATGCTGGACACACTGGGGGCAGAGATGCTGGACACAGTGGGGGCAGAGATGCTGGACACACTGGGGGCAGAGATGCTGGACACACTGGGGGCAGAGATGCTGGACACACTGGGGGCAGAGATGCTGGACACACTGGGGGCAGAGATGCTGGACACACTGGGGGCAGAGATGCTGGACACACTGGGGGCAGAGATGCTGGACACACTGGGGGCAGAGATGCTGGACACACTGGGGGCAGAGATGCCGGACACACTGGGGGCAGAGATGCCGGACACACTGGGGGCAGAGATGCCGGACACACTGGGGGCAGAGATGCCGGACACACTGGGGGCAGAGATGCCGGACACACTGGGGGCAGAGATGCCGGACACACTGGGGGCAGAGATGCCGGACACACTGGGGGCAGAGATGCTGGACACACTGGGGGCAGAGATGCTGGACACACTGGGGGCAGAGATGCTGGACACACTGGGGGCAGAGATGTTGGACACATTGGGGGCAGAGATGCTGGACACATTGGGGGCAGAGATGCTGGACACAATGGGGGCAGAGATGCTGGACACACTGGGTGCAGGACTGGAGACAAGGGCAGGATGTAGATACGGGGCAGGATTGGAGACATGTGGCAGAATGAAAGACATGGGGGGGCAGGATTGGAGACAGATCGTGCAGGATCATGGTGCAAGATGGATATGATGGAGACTGATGGGGAAGGATGGGGAGATCATATGGGGCAGGAGGATGGGGAGATCATATGGGGCAGAATGGATACTCATGAGGGCAGGATGGGAGAACATATGGCTGGAGCCAGGAATGAGATACGCGGGGCCAGGATGGGGCATATTATTATTACTACCATAAGGGCTAATTAAGGGATATTATTACTGCAGTGATGTATTTATTCTATTTTTTGAGGACACTGTTTTAAATAGGGGGCAGTCCTGTTACTGTGTAGAGTGACACTATGTTGCCTTTTTTTCTTTATGTGGTGTAATGTAGAAGTTGGGAAAAATTAGGTAATGTGTTCTGCAAGCGGAGCTTGAGATAACTGTTATTTCCTGCAGAGACGAGTCCTGGCTGGATGAAGTGATGGCGGTCTGTGCAGGATGAAAGATGAAGGACTTCACTTAGAGACGTCACTGGTGAGTCAGTGTTACCTATACACTGACACTATACACTGTATACTATATAGAGAGGTCCTGTGTACAATGCCACCGGTGATCACTGTATTACCTCTATACAGACACTGCATACTAAGTACAGATCTCCTGTGAATACTGGCACTTATAGTGATAGTACTGTGTTTTGTTTTTTTCTTCTTCCTAACTCAAGGGTAAATTGACTAGATCAATGGATGTTTGACAGGTTATAGTTTCACACAGCAACTATTTTTCTGGAATAATCTGGTTCAGGTATATGATGACCTGGTTACATGACCCAGTCACATGACCGGGGGGCCCACAGTGTCTGAACAGCCCGGGGCCCTGGCTACCCTTAATCCACCCCTGACAAGAAGCCAATTGGATAAAAAAGTTAGACCAGACAACCCCTTCAATTAGTTACAGCTGCAGGGATCTTGGGATGTGTGTTATGTGACACCTCTGAGCAGAGCTTAGGGGTCTCCGTATGCTGGCAGAGACAGGGAGCTTATGTACAGTAGTACTTTTACAGTAGTACTTTATCAGACTTTTCATCAATACTTTAATAAAATGTTTACTGGGCTCCCCAAAGTTTACTTATATAAGGAAATCTTTAAGATTTTTATCTCTTCTATCTAAACCTCTTTTTTTCACTTGTTAAAAGCCTCAATTTCTACAATGTCAGGTCACAATCCTGCTGTTTCTTGTGAGTACTATGAGTGATATGATGCTTTACACAGAAGAATTCATGGTGACTACAGCTGTTGGGCCTAATTCATGTATAGACAGTGGGCTCAGTTAATACGAGTAAAGGTCAATTAAGACAGCAAGATAATCATGAACAAGCATTTTCAAGAATGTTCCTTTTACAATAGTCTTGCAGTGTAAACAGAATGACAAAAGATCTTCGTTCTCGGTAGCACATTGTCTTGTGTAACACAACTTGCGCTGTCGAGGACAATGGCAGCCCATGTGCACAAAAAAAAATACATACCATGAGATACGGCCTTCCCAAAACCCTGTCTGATGACAAATGCACACTTAGCAGGATGCAGCAGGCCTCCACTGATAAAGGCTAGGAGCCGCACAGGTGCAAACTACTTGATAAAAACAACCACCCCAACCAAACATTGCAGGGGTTGGCTGCCTAGCAGAAAAAAAAAATGCACATTGATATAACTCACATAGGACGCCAGTCACACTGATAGGTGCGGTGCACAGTTTTTTCTATGTTAGCAGCCCATGTGCACCAAACGGTCTATTAAAGGTTGCTCAGTGTGCATCATTTAGTGAGGGCTGCTCTGTAAAGGTACCTTCACACATAACGATATCGTTAACGATATCGTTGTTTTTTGTGACGTAGCAACGATATCGTTAAGGACATCGTTATGTGTGACAGCGACCAACGATCAGGCCCCTGCTGGGAGATCGTTGGTCGCTGAACAAAGTCCAGAACTTTATTTCGTCGCTGGATTTCCCGTGGACATCGCTGGATCGGCGTGTGTGACACCGATCCAGCGATGTCTTCACTGGTAACCAGGGTAAACATCGGGTAACTAAGCGCAGGGCCGCGCTTAGTAACCCGATGTTTACCCTGGTTACCAGCGTAAAAGTAAAAAAAAACAAACACTACATACTTACCTACCGCTGTCTGTCCCCGGCGCTGTGCTCTGCACTCCTCCTGTACTGGCTGTGAGCGTCGGTCAGCCGGAAAGCACAGCGGTGACGTCACCGCTCTGCTTTCCGGCCGCTGTGCTCACAGCCAGTACAGGAGGAGTGCAGAGAAGCAGAGCGCCGGGGACAGACAGCGGTAGGTAAGTATGTACTGTTTGTTTTTTTTACTTTTAGGATGGTAACCAGGGTAAACATCGGGTTACTAAGCGCGGCCCTGCGCTTAGTTACCCGATGTTTACCCTGGTTACCGGCATCGTTGGTCGCTGGAGAGCTGTCTGTGTGACAGCTCTCCAGCGACCAAACAGCGACGCTGCAGCGATCCGGATCGTTGTCGGTATCGCTGCAGCGTCGCTTAATGTGAAGGGGCCTAAGCAAGTTATTAAACAACCACTGATTGGTCAATATTTACTGATCTGTGGTTGTTTAATGTCGCTGCTTGGTTTGTGTAAATAAACCTTAAGCCATAAAGCCATTGTCCGAGTATGTATTTGTTAAAAAAAAAATCCTAATAATGGGTTAAATAACTGCAATATTTACATTACTGATCCCCACAAGTAACATTCTGATGTTAATTGGTCCCCCAAAGGTCTATACTCCTACTTCCAGCTGCAGTGATAGTGTTACATCAAAGGGACATATGAAAGCCAATTCCTACCTACATTGGTGATCTGAGCGCTTTGAAAAACACTTTTTGGTGTCATTACACACATTAGTGGAAAACAAAAAGCTAGTGATTTCTATCCTCTATAGTAACACTTGTCAACAGTCCCAATTTTACTTTGGCAATCCCGTGAACTATCCCACAAAAGGGCTTAATAGAACAATACCCAAATTGGTTCCTGAAGCGTTCCCAGGCAAACCCGGGACCAAGGCTTAAATATCTCCAATTCTGCAGCGTAATACGATTGGTAAGTACACACAACATGTGATAAACTAGATGTGACATTAATGTTTCCTAGATAGCAACCTACATAAAATTCCGCACTGGATGGTAGGTGTCTGTACAGGACATTATACCTTATAATGCTGTAGATTTGATTTCTTATTTTATTTTGTTGAAAGCCCAGTTCTGGTCAGCGCATTTAACTTCATGTTACAAGTCAATTAATAATGCAAACAGACATGTCGGCTCCTTTGAAATACAAAGAGGGAGATTCCCTGTCTCTCGGATCTCTCAAAATACATAGATTACATATATTATCAAGGCCTATTCATGTCCCTTCAAAATTAATTATTTGTATGTCTGTCATCACAAGTCTGCAAGGGCCCCTTGTCAATCAAAGTGAATAATAATATGGTTTAAGTGGATAAACTTAAAGCCAACAACGTTACTGAAGTACATGACTGTAATGTGATATATGTAAATAGCTGTCAGTATATGGGGACATGCAACTGGCTTACTGTTCTCCGTGTTCTCAGGACAAACTACTCTGTTATAGATAGAAACTCTTTTCACGTTCTAAAATGTATAGAAATAATAACTACCGTATTTATACTGTGTGTATATATATATATAGTAATGTGCAAACGTTTTAGGCAGGTATGGAAAAAATAGTACAAAGGGAGTATGATTAAAAAAAAATAGAAATTATTTTTATCAGTTTTAGGCCTGTCTTACCAAAAAATTCCGCTGCGTCTCCGAGAAAATATATTTTGAATAAATTTGATCATTTCAACATTTAACCCCTTCCTGTTTTCACTTTCCTGACCATGCCAAATTTAACAACTCTGACCAGTGTCACTATGTGGTAATAACTCTAGAACGCTTCAACTAATCCCAGTGAGGCCGCCGTCACACTTGCGAGTTTTACGGACGTATGAGCGCAGAAAATACGTCCGTAAAACTCGCAAAACAAACGGCACAATTATTCTCTATGCCCCTGCTCCTATCTGCCGTATTTTACTGATCCGTATTATACGGCTTTCTACGGCCGTAGAAAATCGGCGTGGGATCCCGCGCAATTTTCTCCGCCAGAGTAGTAAAGCCAGTGACTGAGGGCAGATATTAATAGCCTGGAGAGGGTCCACGGTTATTGCCCCCCCCCCCCCCCCGGCTAAAAACACCTGCCCCCAGCCACCCCAGAAAAGGCACATCTGGAAGATGCGCCTATTCTGGCACTTGGCCACTCTCTTCCCATTCCCGTGTAGCGGTGGGCTATGGGGTAATGAAGGGTTAATGCCACCTTGCTATTGTAAGGTGACATTAAGCCAAATTAATAATGGAGAGGCGTCAATTATGACTTCATTATGTACTTTGCATTATCGTTAGGCAACATAATTAATAACACTTCAAAGTTAGCTTGTACAATAAAAATTTCTGGTACAGTGTGAAATGCCTGGTGTCTTCAGTAAGGTCAAGTTCTGGGTAGTATCTGTTGGCGGGACATTATCTCACATTATTTTTGTATGAGTCCGTTGTTATTTCCGGTGTTTCTTTTACTATTGTTTTTTCTATTTATGCAGTTGGGAAGCTAAATTGTATGCACTGTTTCAACACTAAAGGAGTTCTCTGGCTTTGAAGATCACATTATGTGTCTCTGAAGTCAGCTGGTGGAGGCCCTAGAAAATAGCTGGTATATTTGGGTGGGAGACTGATGGATAATGTGTGGATTTGCTTGCAGCAAACCATTGCATGGTGCTCATTAAAAATCAATGGCCATCCATTGATTTCAAAAGACACCTGTCCTCCACCACAATAAAAAGCTGTTCTTGTACGGCTAACAGAAGGAGTTCTGATTGGGGGGCTCCTTCCTGTATTTACTCAGGATGTCCTGACACAGGCTCACACATGGGGTAAAGCAGTATGTATATCTATATATTACGCAACACTGAAACTGCAACACCAAGAAGGGAAAGTGGAGAAGATATTTTAAATTGGACTTTCGATAGACATGTTAACCCCTTCATGACCTTGGGATTTTCCGTGTTCATTTTTCGCTCCTCTCCTTCCCAGAGCCATAACTTTTTTATTTTTCTGTCAATATGGATATGTGAGGGCTTATTTTTTGCGGGATGAGTTGTACTTTTGAATGACATCATTGGTTTTACCATGTCGCGTACTAGAAAATGGGAAAAAAAATTCCAAGTGCGGTGAAATTGCAAAAAAGTGCAATCCCATGCGTGTTTTTTGTTTGGCTTTTTTGCTAGCTTCACAAAATCCTAAAACTGACCTGCCATTGTGATTCTCCAGGTCATTACCAGTTCATAGACACCAAACATGTCTAGGTTACTTTTTATCTAAGTGGTGAAAAAAATTCCAAACTTTGCTAAAAATAAAAAAATTGTGCCAATTTCCGATACCATTTTTCATGATCTGGAGTCAGTTGAGGGCTTATTTTTTGCATGCCGAACTGACTTTTTTAGTGATACCATTTTGGTGCAGATATGATCTTTTGATCACCCGTTATTGCATTTTAATGCAATGTCGCGGCAACCAAAAAAAAACATAATTTTGGCGTTTCGAATTTTTTTCTCGCTGCGCCGTTTAGTGATCAGGTTAATCTTTTTTTTTAATTGATAGATCGGGCGATTCTGAACGCGGCAATACCAAATATGTGTAGGTTTGATTTTATTTTTGTTTTATTTTGAATGGGGCGAAAGGGGGGTGATTTAAACTTTTATATATTTTTTTATTTATTTCATATTTTTTTAAACTTTTTTTTTTTTTTTACTTTTGCCATGCTTCAATAGCCCCATGGGAGGTTAGAAGCTGGCATAGCCTGATCAGCTCTGCTACATAGCAGCGATCATCAGATCGCTCCTATGTAGCTTAATTACAGGCTTGCTATGAGCGCCGACCAAAGGGTGGTGCTCACAGCAAGCCAAGATCAGTAACCATAGAGGTCTCAAGGACCTCTATGGTTACCATCCTGATGCATCGGTGACCCCCGATCATGTGACGGGGTCGGCGATGCGCGCATTTCCGGCCACGCAGCCGGAAGCGGTAGTTAAATGCCGCTGTCAGCTTTTGACAGCGGCATTTAACTAGTTAATAGCGGCGGTTGGATCGCGATTCCACTCGCCGCTATTGCGTGCACGTGTCAGCTGTTCAAAACGGCTGACATGTTGTGGCTTTGATGTGGGGCTCACCACTGGAGCCCACATCAAAGCACGGGATCTGACCTCGGACGTTCTATCCGGTCCGAGGTCAGAAAGGGGTAAATGATATACAAATTATGAAAAAATGGGAAAAAAATGCAAACATCTCGTTTTATTGAATGTTGAGTATGAGAGCCAGAAATACCTGCACTTACACGCCTTGGCTGATATTAATGAGGTTATCAATGGTCGTCTGACGTCTGCCAAGCTTGGGCACAGAAAACATCAAGATTCGCTGCTGGCAGCTTCCTTTGCAATTGTCGATCAATCACATTCCAGCTGTGCTCAATGAGAGACAAGTCCAGAGATTATGCAGACCATGGTAGCAAGTTTAGACCACACAGGCTGCTCACAGTAGGATTAGTAACATGTGGCCTAGTGACCAAACCAGTGTACCGCCGATCTGTTGGTATTCTTGGAATGAAGGCTAGAGAGATCCAGCTACCGTACATTATACCAACCCACACCATGTAATGTTGTGCTGCAAATATCCTGCTTTTTTCTTGGATGCAATGAAAGATGGAAATTGGTCTTGAGACCACATGGGCAACACCATGAAGAGGCCTTCATGTGGGAAGGTCACACTGGGATTATTGTCTGGCGTGGCATAATGTATGGTAGACAAAACTCTCTTATGTTCATTCCTAGACACTAACATCTTAACGTTACAATGAACTAGTAGTAAAGCCATTTCTCCAAAATATTCCAGGACCTGTTTTTCAAGACAACACCAGGCCGCATGATGCTTGTGCTATTGTGAGCAACCTGTGTGGCCTAAACGTGCTACCAACGCCTGCAGCATCTCAGATTTAAGGAAGCTGCCAGTTGCTGGTTGTGGATCTTGATTATTTGCGTGCCCAAGTGCATTCAGTGTGGAAGAATAGTCCTAAGACAACCATTAGTAACTTTATTCATAGCATACCAAGGTGTGGTGTGCATGGTGCTCATACTTGACACTGAATAAATCTAGAAAAAAAAAAAAATATATATATATATGTGTGTGTATATATATATATATATATATATATATATATATATATACTGTACAGTGTGGCATGTAAAGTATCAGGATGTGTAGGCAGTCCATGTGTCACTATATAATGCTTATCTGGATTGGGCCCAATATGTCTAGGGATGAATACCTATGTGTGCTATGTCATAAACCTGTATTATAACCATGTGGTTAAATCTATTACAACCTCCTTTCAACTTCTATTTATTAAAATTAAACATTTCTCTTACGTTTGCTTCAGAACCCAAATTACCTCACTTTATATGAGGGACATCTTCTTTCTTATAACTCTCAATAGACACTGAGATGCAGACAGCCATGAAGTTCCTATGTAAAAAATACAATAAAATAGAAATGGAAAAGCACCAAGGACACAACAAGTAGTATCTACTTTCAGCTAATGGGGAGGAATAGGAATGTGCATTCAGAGAACAGGATGCCGTCTGTAGGTCTGACTGTATAGATGGGAAAACTTGTCCATTTGCCACCTGTATGAACACAAATTGTTACTATTGTTAGTGAGTGCAGGGTGTTGTAATCTTCATGGATCACAAAACCTATAGGTGAAAACCCACAATGGCTTTGTGTAGACCCCTTGCTGGGGTCATTCAAGAGATGCAACAAATAATTCCATCTCCAGGATGTTCCAGCCCATTGGATTCTGTAAAAAGACAGGCATCCTATATAATGTACATTAGGCGTCCACTCCTCCCTGGGACACTTACCCCATTCATGTGCGGGATGGTAGAACGTTTTCCTGCAATAACAAGGACATGCTTGTTGAATCCAGGGGACATTCAGCACAGTGTGACAAAAAGACACAGCCATTTCAAGCCAATACGCTTATGTTTGGGATCTTTTCCTAGCAATCTAAGATGTTTAAACAGAGTTGATTTAACTTATGTTCTTTTAGAATATACAGAAAGCATTTCAATACCTGACCAAATATATAGCTACTCCAGACACTAATATACACAACTGTGTAATATATTGGTATTATTGATCATTTTTGAAGAATAGTTGTAACTACTCAACTTATTTATATGGCATTTTATTCTATTTTGAATAAATCATCATGATTTATTATTATTATATACTTATTTTAATTCCTAATAATTTTTAATTATTTTCTAATTTATAATGCCTTATTTTTTTTCATCATAGTTAGCTGATGGTCATATATACTGTACTTATAAGTTAGGGATCTATATACATTTAAATATGCCCTTAAAGAAGCACTCCACCCATCAAAGTTTTTATCCTTTTAATATATTGCAATCATCATCTTAAATAGCACTGTATACTTACAGTTGCTCACTTTGCCCTTTACGCCAGTCCAACTCATCTGTGAGACAATATGCGGTACGCTTCTGTACTCTGGCGCCCGAGCTCGGTTGGCATAATGAAGCATTGGTGGCAAGATTCTGGGAGGGCCTCTCTGAAAAAGGATGAGCTAGCTGGTTGAGACTTACCAACTACCTTAAACAACTTGATCTCTCTCTCCATCCGTATAGACCTTTGTTTCCGTGAGCGTGTCTGTGAGATGGCGTGTGAAAGAGGACCTTGGTGCGTGGCTCCATCTTTTCAAAGGCCTGCTTGTTCCTTCGCGCTCCCTTGTCGAGGACTCATCTGAACCCATGCAGATCGACCACCTTGCCCTTGCTAGATAGCGACTGAGAGATCGACATGCTAAAGGCCAATGCCTGTATTGTGGAGACATGGGTTACTCCATTCGAGTCTGTCCGGTAAAGCAGGAGAAGCTCCGGCATCTAGGGTCAGTAGGAGAGGCCTCCCTAGATGGAAAAGACATCTCTCTACCCCTGACTCTTACTTTGGCCATGGCAACTGACAAATCCCAGTTTTTTGAGTATATATCATATTTGGATTCCAGGGCAGCCGGAATTTTTATCCTCTAGGCTGTAGTGGATCGGTTCCAAATCCCAGTTCATCCGCTCAAAAACCCCCTGGCAATAACATCTGTCGATGAGAGAACGCTTCAGGAGATGGTTCATCTGGCTACTGAGCCACTTGATTCCATATTGGGATGCTTCATACTGAGAAGATAGTTTTCTATGTCCTGTCCCACATGTCTCATGCCTTTCACTTATGCCTACCATGGCTACGACAGCACAAACCTGTTTTGGACTGGATAATTGGAGAAGTGCTCCGCTGGGGACATTCCTGTCATGAGAAGTGTCGGGCTCCAGTACGTCCAGCTAAGGCCCCGTCTTGTTCGGCATCGCTGCCCGGTTTGCCATCTGCCTATTGGTCCTTTGCCAATGTTTTTGACAAGAAGGAAGCAGAGACTTTGATGACTCACAGGCCGTTTGACTGCCCTATCGACTTGATTCCTGGATCTACACCCCCTAGAGGCCGAATTTACCCAGGTGAGACTCAAGCTATGTCGGACTACATTCCGGAGAATTTGGCCAGGGGGTTCATTCAGAAATCCTCCTCTTCTGCTGGGGCCGGGTTTTTCTTCATTAAGGGCCCATAGATCACAAGCGTCCAATACTGACCATTGTCTTATCAATAATGCACATGGATTACTCAACAATCTCTGAATCTTTGATATGTACTGTACATAGGGAGACATTCAAAGTCTTTACAATACATTTAGGACATTTTTCTGAAATTTTTCCACAATTTTTAGATGCAGTTGCCCAGATTGGTAAACCTCTGGCCTTCTTTGTGTCTGAGAGACTCTGCCTCTCTAACATGCTTTTTAAATACAATCATGTACAGTAGTAGAAAATTGACCCTCTTGCTCTCTTTTGTTAGTACCACTTTTCCATCGTTTTAACACAGTTCCAATTATTTTGAGAATTTTTCAATTGATGGCAGCAACACAAGGGACATCCCTCCTAGTATATAGTAAAGTCCTTTGAATCTTCAGCTCAGCTGACCAGGTTACATGCTCCAAAATGTTTGCCACCTCTGCAGCACAGCATGGACATCAGAATCTTTATGAGGTGACCTCAGCACACTGCAGTGAGCTCAGAGGTGTGAGAACACTGCTACATATCAGCTGGCTGATGATTGTATAAACCCGGAATTGCTGACCCGCTCATAGCTTAGTTTGTATGATCGTGAATATAAATAAAAACAGAAAACCTCTAATACATCCCTCCACCCACTCCATACTGTTCTCTGGCACTGCCCCCAACAATTTGCCACCTTAGGTACCAGAATTCATGTGACTTTTGGCAGATACAGGCATGGGCCACGTACCTGTGATGTATAGTGTTACATTAGTTCAGAAAGCCAGACAAATGCTATTAGGAACATATCTACTAAATCTGCCTTAATTATTCTCTTTGATCACCACTATAAATTCAAATGTGACAAACAAGGCTGCACTGTAACAACTTTCCCAGCCAGGTGTTAATGCTGCTGTGTACATTAGCACTGTGCCATGATCTTCTTTCCTACTGAATTGTTCAGAATTCTCAATGAACTCCAAAGGTGAGAATTCTTTACTCTTGTCTGGTGCAGCAGCTTGGATCAGTCTGAGATTATTATTATACATTTATATAGCGCCATTTATTCCATGGCGCTTTACATGTGAAAAGGGGCAAATATAGACAAGCACAATAAACATGAGCAATACAAGGCACACACAAGTACAGAAGGAGTGAGGACCCTGCCCGTGAGGGCTCACAGTCTACAGGGGATGAGTGAGGATACACTAGGAGAGGGTAGAGCTGGTCGTGCGGCGGTTCAGCAGACTAAGGATCACTGCAGGTTGTAGGCTTGTCGGAAGAGGTGGGTCTTCAGGTTCTTTTTGAAGGTTTCTGTGCTAGACGAGAGTTTGATGTGTTGGGGTAGAGAGTACTATACTTTATTATTTATTATTTTACTCACTTATATAATGCCATTATCTCTGCAGCGCTTTACCAATGCTGTCATCACTGTCCCCACTGGGGCTCCCCATTTAAATTCCCTATCAGTATGTTTATGGAGTGTGGAAGGAAACCGCAGAACCCGGAGGAAACCCACGCAAACACTGGGAGAATATACAAACTCCTTGCAGATATTCTCCTTGTTCGGATTTGATCCCAGGACCCCAGCACTACAAAGCAACAGTACTAACCACTGAGCCACCCTTCAACCAAACAAGTTGCTTGTGATGATGTATCACTTCCCCATCCAAATCAACTAAGGAACAATTCTGCTGTATCACTAGATATTAGCAAATGATATGCAAGCAATTTCCTCTTGTCCTAAAATATGCTTTAGTATTTTTAGCAAAGGAAAAAAATAAATTGTCATTAAAATTGAAAAGCTTCTGTAATTAAAAAAAAATAAATCATGGTATTAATTTTAAGCAAAATCGCGGAGCCGCAGATGAGAGTATATACCTCCAATGGCAAGCATAAATGCTGTTTGCCCAGATCCTAACTTTATATCTGGAAAATATTATTTACGCTTTACAAATGGGAAATTTATCTAGATCTCCGCAAAAAATTCCTGCTGAATATATTGATCTTATGTATTAGAGCAATTTGACTACTTATTTTATTTGTTACTGAAGCATGTAACCATGTAAAGGGAAGGAAAATATAAAATATGCCTTTTACTGTCTAAAACAAAACATATGCACCATAACACAGGCAAAACACAGCACAGACCAGACTTTTTACTACAACTCTCACTCCAGCTCCTAATACCAGTCAAGGGATGTGGTATTTTTAAAGGGATATTTTTGGCAAACACAATGGCCGCAGAAATTCACTCTTCCACTTATAGTTTCTGTAAAAAAAGATGTAACTGTTAGAATTGCTTTTCCATAGACAACGGGTTTCCACAATGTGAACTCAACTAGAAGTGACACAATGTCCGCGGTGGTTTCCAAACATATCCGAGCACCAACCATTTCAAACAGAAATAAATTGATGGTCACCAAGGAATAAATCAATGGACAACATTCAGATTTATGGATAATTTACAATTCAGTTGTGGTGGTGTGTTATTATAACTTCTAATGTGAAATGATGCGTATTTATTACCATGGAGAGATGGGAGAAGAATGATTGTAGAGTTGGAAAATATAAAAAAATAAAGTATACTGTAAAGTAAAACCCTTTTATAATCAAAATGCATTTATCGTAAAGAACAAAAAGGCTTCTTGGATGAGACTGAATGGAAAGAAATTAGGATCTTGACTTCCTTCTAATGTGATCACTTCTGTAGTTACTTTATCAGCTACAATGAGTAATGACAATACGGGCAGTTCCCTAATCATTCGAGGCATGCCAGCATCTGGCGCCCGAGTGACGCTTCAATTCTAGAAACAATACGACTGGAAGAGAAAATAATTTTATTTTGGCATGCATTGGGACATAGTTTGCAGTATTACAGCGCCATAGAAAAATGTTAAAATATAAAAAAGAATATTAAAATTCATTAAAACATTATAAGGTGCACCTATGTATATGGTAGCATCTCTTACTCATTTCAAGGCTACAAGAGGCCCTTGCTTTTTGCAGAACGGGTTGTCCTTTTGAACAACACCATCCATTTTATTTTGTGATGTACTGGAGAACAGGAAAAAAAATTCCAAGTGATGCACAGTTGGGCTAAAAAGTGTAATTACACTATTTATTTTTGAGTTTTGTCATTACAGCATTAATTATATGGTAAACGTGGCCTGGCAATATGATTCTCCAGGTCAGTACGTTTACAGCAATACCAAACATTTGGAAGTTTGTAAAAAAATTTTTTGCTTGCGTTGGCATTTTCCGAGACCTGTAACGTTTTCAGGTTTTGGAGAGATTACGTTCTGTGTTCTGAACTATTGTTTTTTAATTTATAACATTTTTTACCTACTCATTTTGCATTTTTTTGTGTAAGTGGCCAAAAACTCCAATTCTGGCATTTTGGTTTTTTTTTCATGATGGTGTTTAAAGATCAGGTTAATGTTATATTTTGATAGATTGAACTTTTACAGATGTGGAGATACCACGTATGTGTATTTTTTATTTCTTTTTAATGGGGGAAAAGTGAGTGATTTGAATTTTAATATCTTTTTTTTAATCTTTACTATATTTTGTAGTCCCCTTAGGGCACTTGAACCTGGGATCATATGATCCGTTTGTCTATACACAGCATTGCTGTAAATAATTAAAATTATAGTCTCCTATGAACGCCAGCCACTGGCTGGTTTTCATAGGAGTAGCATTATGACAGACACAGAAGATCCTCAGCTGTCATGGCAACTCATCGTCTCCCCTTGATTGTATTTTGGGGACACCGATAGGTGGCTAATTTAGAGTACCTCTGGCCGGTAAACACCGCTCTTGGTGATTGACAGCGGCATTTAACAGGGTAACCGCTGTGAGTGGAGTTGACCTCCACTCGTGGCTGATAAAGGCAGGTGATGGCTGAATAACACAGTCATCATCAGCTGGGAAAGCTGTGGGCACAGTACCTGAGCCTGCATCAAAGTCAGGGAGCCAACATATGAAATATCATATGTCGGGAACAGGTTAGTCATAGTATGCTTTAGAATATGGCAGATTATCTTTTCTAACAGCTTCCATATGAATTTATGAGAAAACAACCTATGTATCAAAATAAATATAATAAGTCACTTTTCTACTTTCGCATTGATGCTGTGGCCTCACCAGCCAAATATTACCATGCAGCTACCTAATGGAGCAGCACCCAAATACGACCATACAGCGCACATAATATTCCCTAGCAGCACCAAATACCATGGTGTAGCACAACACACCTTCTCAATAGCAACACTTACCACCCACACCATTATTTCTCTTCCTACCCCTTTTCCCAGTGGCAACTACATACCCCCCGAATCCACTTTTCCCCAATGCCAGACTGGTAGGACACAGGTGATGCAGGAGTTGGCGGTGATGTTGTAGGAGCAGAGGTGAGGCTGGAGGTGGCGGTGATGTTGTAGGAGCACACGTGAGGCTGGAGGTGGCGGTGATGTTGTAGGAGCACAGGTGATGCTGGAGGTGGTGGTAACATTGTTCTCATCCCTCCTCTGCTGGTGAAGTGCAGGATCAAGACTCTCACTGGTTGCAGGACTTGTGGACTTGGGTTCAAGTGGCCATGATGCCAGTGCAGGTCTGTCACTCATTATAACCTCGGAAATTGTCCTGGTAATGTATGGCTGGCATAATCAGTACATTTTCTCCTTTGTAATGACAGCCGGACCACTGAGTGACTGAGTGGCACACCCATGATCACCATTTCGGGCCTGTGTTACGTGGCATCTTGTGGTGTCACTGAAACCTTAGAGTTACTGCAACCGTGAAACAAAGTTTGTCAGAAGTTCAGACCTGATGGAGGAAAGTGACACATTTACTCACGTTTTTAGCATGTAAAATTTAAATCTTATATCTCGCAGCCACAAATCGCAGCAGACCCCTAGACCTTAACTAGACCTTAGCAGTACCACAGAAATCTTCAGTACATGTAGCGAATCACAGTTTTTTTTTACTAAGAAGTTGACTATGATGTTTTTACATTTACATCCTCTTTCAGTATAATGTACGACTTGTTTATTCTGGAACACTAAATGCTGCAGGAATATTAAGTAAAATGTTTTACAGTCCAAGAAATACAAAACCTTTCAAGTGTTACAAAAGGAAAATGGAAAAAAGCAAAGATATATGTATTGTTCCTCAAATGTAATAGATTATTATGGAAAAATAATCAAATATTGGAGATACGGCTCACAAACATAAAGAAAAGCCAAGATCACATACAGAAGTGAGTTTTCCCATGAATTTCTCATATGTACTCTTTAATGCTTTGAAGATGTAACATCTCTTGGTATTCAGGATGCATAATTTTCTTTTTGTTTATTTCCTCACCACATTCTGAGAGCCATAGCATTTTAGGAAGGTCAGTTTGAAATTACCCTTAGGCCTAAACTATCTAAGGACCTAAAGGGACTTCCACCATTTAAAACATTTAGATTTAGAGCAATTCATTGTCAAAACTATATATATATATATATATATATATATATATATATATATATATATATATATATATATATACACATATATATATATATATATATATATATATATATATACACACACACACACAGGTGCGTCTCAAAAAATTATAATATCATCAAAAGGTTAATTTATTTCAGTTCTTCAATACAAAAAATGAAACTCGTATATTGTATAGAGTCATTACTGTTGTGAATTCTGTTGTCGGGCTCCCTCCTGTGGTCATGAATGGTACTTCGGCTGGTTCTATCCATGGAATTCCTCTGGTGGCTGTGGGTGTTTATGGGTTTCCTTCCACAGGTGACGAGGTTAATTCGTTAGCTGGCTGCTCTATTTAACTCCACTTAGATCTTTGCTCCATGCCACCTGTCAATGTTCCAGTATTGGTCTTGTTCACTCCTGGATCGTTCTTGTGACCTGTCTTCCCAGCAGAAGCTAAGTGCCTGCTTGTTTTTCTCTGGTTTGCTATTTTTCTGTCCAGCTTGCTATTTTGTTTGTTGTCTTGCTTGCTAGAATCTCTGGGACGCAGAGGGAGCGCCTCCGCACCGTGAGTCGGTGCGGAGGGTCTTTTTGCGCCCTCTGCGTGGTCTTTTTGTAGGTTTTTGTGCTGACCGCAAAGCTACCTTTCCTATCCTCGGTCTGTTCAGTAAGTCGGGCCTCACTTTGCTAAATCTATTTAATCTCTGTGTTTGTATTTTCATCCTTACTCACAGTCATTATATGTGGGGGGCTGCCTTTTCCTTTGGGGAATTTCTCTGAGGCAAGGTAGGCTTTATTTTTCTATCTTCAGGGCTAGCTAGTTCCTTAGGCTGTGCCGAGTTGCATAGGGAGCGTTAGGAGCAATCCACGGCTATTTCTAGTGTGTGTGATAGGATTAGGGATTGCGGTCAGCAGAGTTCCCACGTCCCAGAGCTCGTCCTATATTATCAGTAACTATCAGGTCATTCCGTGTGCTCTTAACCACCAGGTCCATTATTGTCCTGACCACCAGGTCATAACACATTACAAACAGAGTGATCTATTTCAAGTTTTTGTTTCTGTTGATGTTGATGATTATGGCTTACAGCTTATGGCTTAGACCTTAGAAATCAAGGTCCCAGAATCTGGAAGAAGAGTGTAAAGGCTCACAATCCAAGCTGCTTGAGGTGTAGAGTGAAGTTTCCACAATCAGTGATGGTTAGGGGAGCCATGTCATCTGCTGGTGTAGGTCCACTGTGTTTTATCAAGACTAAAATCAGCGCAGCCACCTACTAGGAAATTTTAGAGCACTTCATGCTTCCCTCTTCCGACAAGCTTTATGGAAATGGAAATTTCATTCTCCAGCAGGACTTGGCACCTGTCCACACTGCCAAAAGTACCAATACCTGGTTTAAAAACAACTGTATCATCGTGCTTGATTGGCCAGCAAACTCGCCTGACCTTCTATGGGGTATTGTCAAGAGGAAGATGACAGACACCAGACCCAACAATGCAGACAAGCTGAAGGCTGCTATCAAAGCAACCTGGGCTTCCATAACACCTCAGCAGTGACACAGGCTGGTCGCCTCCATGCCACGCCGCATTGGTGCAGTAGTTGATGCAAAAGGAGCCCCAACCAAGTATAGAGAGCATTTACTGAACATACATTTCAGCAGGCCATCATTTCGGATTTTAAAATAATTTTTCAAGCTGGTGTTATAAAGTATTCTAATTTACTGAGATAATGACTTTTGGGTTTTCATTGGCTGTAAGCCATAATCATCAACATTAACAGAAAAATAGATCACTCTGTTTGTAATGCCTGGAGAAAAAAAAAATGTTTCTCCATCTTCTCCTTTCTGACTGTCTGTGAAAATCACACCACATACGGTTGTCACGGTCTGATTTTTTTAAATGACCCATAGACTTGTATTGCTGATTTTGAGCCAATCCTAGGATAGAAATTGGATATGTCACCGTGATTTTCCACTGACCATTCGGTCCGTGAGAAACAACGGACATGTGAATAGCGCCAAAGACTATAACAGGTACAAGTGCTCTCCATGAAAACTACAAACAGCACATGTACAAGAAAATCTGATATCTGAATGAGGCCTTAGAAACAGTGCTTCACGTGTTTTTGGACCTTGCAGCTTATTGCTGCTCTGCTTAATTTGCTTAAAAAGGAGCGTGTCATCAGAAAATTACTAAATGCTTAATTCTTTTTTTTAATTGTCAATGTATTTTATTTTTAAAATGTTGACTAGTTTCAATTTCTCATATTACTATCTATATTAAAAAATAATCTGGTAATTTACACACTGACCACTAAGCCCAATACTAGACTCATACTTCCTGTTTTTACAAAATACTTTTCAGCAGTCTCATATTCAACACAAGACAGACTTACAGAGATAAATAATGCGTCTACACATAGTAGGTAACATAGGATCTAACGTTCACAATAAAGTCACTGTCATGGCGGTAAGTCACATGCTTATTCAGCAGGGCCCAACTCACCACGTGGCTTCTCCTCACATCAGGTCGGTTCGCTGAGTTTTGCCTCTTACAGCACTCAGCACTTCTGCATCTGAATGTGTTTCCATTTGGCTGCAGTGTCCTGCAGAGATTAGGTCCCCCGGCCTATCCCGTTTCAGCAAGCTGTTTATTAGGCAACTCCTCACACCACTCCTAGCCCAAGCATTGGTTCTTAGTCATTTTTTTTCTACTAGTGACTTGTTTGTGCGTGTGTTTTGTTTCTCCTGTTATTGATCCAGCTTCAATACCCATCCTGCCTGACCTCCCCACTCCTGACCTCAGCTATGTATCCTGAACTTGTGCTTCCTTCCCCGACCTCAGATCATCTGACAATGTCTTTGCCCTTCTGTACCTTGGACCCATGCTTTTGACCCTATGATCAGCTGCTGCAGTCCTGGAGACAGCTCCGGAAGTGGTACCTGGTGTCTACCGGCAGCCCAGCCTAACCTCATGACCAGAAGCTTCAGTGAAGACCTAGTAGACACGTAGTCATGCCCCTCCAGGGTAAGCTCGGCCCATGGTAAAGTGGGTCCACACCCACCAGCATTACATTACAAAACTCAGTGAGGCGGCCTGACGCAAGGAGAAATCACATGGTGACCACGGTGAGTAGGACACTACAGCTCACCTCCTCCTACTCTCCACACAGTGACCCTTCCTCAGACCAGAGATTCAAGATTCAAAGAAGCTTTTTTGGCAGGACCAAATACACATCAGTTTTGCCAAAGCAAGTGTATAAAGGCAATAGGGATAGGGACTGTGGGGATGTTGGGTAGGAGCTGTGGGGAAGGTGGATGGGGGCAGATCCAGGGTGGGGGCTATAGCCCATGGCATAGGGGAGGTGGATGGGGCACATCCATTGTGAGGGGTATGCAGATTTGTGTCCTCTTTACTTACTGTAAAAAAGGAACTATGAGTGTAGTATTAGAATTAGGGGGCAATGTATAATTTGCTAATTTTATTTTTTTTTTAAATTATATATTGTGCTATCAAAACTAAAAAAATACATTTAAAATAAAAACTGATTTAAACATTTGGTCATTTTCTGATGACACATTCCTTTGAAATAGAACTAGGCTATCAAATAATATATTAGTATCGGACAAGAGTGGCGCTGTTTCTGGTGGAAATTAACAAGCCAAGTTTTTTTTATCTCATGAAGTATAAGCATATGGCATTTGCATGAGCAGAAAAAGTCTGGTCTATGGCTCCCAAGAATGTTTACGAGCCTAATGGATGCAAGCAAAAGATTATGATTTGTAAAGGGGAGGGTACAAAGAAGGAACAAGCAAGTGATTATCCACATTTACAGATAATCGTTCGGGACCTTTATATTGTGCCATGAAAACTCTATGAAGTCCTTGCAAGTTTAAATGATAAAAGGGCTCTGAAAAATTATAGGAAACTGGAGGAGCATCAAACGCCTGGAAATAAAGTGACAAGTTGCTTTCTGAAAATTGGTAACTCATGTATTGGCAATCGTGTCGCTTGCATGCCTCATAGCTCTGTGATCTGCAAAAACATCCCAAAATAAAGGACCTTAACACAGCAGAAGGGAAAGGCCACAAGTGGAAGAGATTTGCAGGCTCGTTGCACAAATTAAGTCTGTATAATCAGGAGTTTTAAGCAATAAAATAGTAAATACGCGTATGATTTTCTTTTCACAGGCAAGTTATAGCTGTATTGTGTTCATATTAGTATTACTTATGTGCAGCTGAAATGGGGTAAACGAGGCAAGCATTTTAGGGGACATCTGTGGCATTCACCATAAAGGCGCCTCTGGTTAGCACTATTTGTTAGTGGAATTTTGTGGCTGCCAATCTACTGTAGGTCATATTGGTGGTAGGATGTGGTGGCACCCTGGGGAAAATCCGAGGATGTTGGGGCCAACTAAAAGGCAACACAAGACATTTTTATTGGGGGAGTTCGCGATCATCTTGTTGTTTCTACTGGAAAAAAGGACTATAGATCATGTACAACAGCGTTCCCCTAACGCCAGTTCTCAAGATCCACCAACAGGTCATGTTTGGAGGATTTCCATAGTATTGCCCAGGTGATAGAATTATTGCCTGTGCAAAATTAAGGAAACCCTGAAAAACATGATGTGTTGGTGACTTTTGAGTAGAGATGAGCGAATTTATTCGGGTTCCCTCTTATTTGGCAAGCTATAGCTTCGGCTGATCAGCTGTTCAGCTATGCAGCTGCAGGTGTTGCGGCTGCGTGACAGTCACGACACATGCATGAAGAGCCCAACAAAAAGGCTCTCCATGTGCTGTGACTGTGACACAGCTGCGACACATGCAGCTGCGGTGCCGATCAGCCGGCGCGATACAGGAAGCCGGGTTCCCTCTGCAGCTTATTCGGTAAGCGCTGTAGCTTGCTGACTAAGAGGGAAGCTGAACAAATTCGCTCAACTCTACTCTTGAGGACTTGAGTTGGAGAACACTGATGAAGAGGAAGTGAGTATGCAAGAGAAGGAAGAGGCAGCAGATATCGGCATGCAAAGATGAGGGTCTAACGAAGGGGGAAACGGGCACATGTGGCTGACATTATAGAGATATTTGTGGCTGGTACTTATAGGCATATGTATGATTAATGATGAGTTGTGGGTCTGTTAAGCACTCCAGAAGGACTTTATGAGCCTTATCTCAAGAACATTGGTGCCAACAAACAGGCAATGTAAAGGACTCTCAGAGGTCAGGGAACTGATGATTACTTGGTGCTATTTTGGGGAGAAAAGAGGAATCTAGATTAATCCCTTCAGGACCTCGCAATTTTTCATTTTTGAACTTTCGTTTTTATCTCCTCTTCTAAAAGCTATTGTCTTTTTTATTTTTCCTTTGACATAGCCACATGAGAGCTTCTTTTTTGGGGGGACAAGTTGTATTTTTTAATGACACTACTGAATTTACTGTATAATGCACTGAATAATAGAAACAAATGGTGAGATAACATAATGAAAAACATAAAATGTTGACATTATTTTTTGGATTTTGTTTTTACAGCATTCATTATGTGGTAAAAATGACCTGGAAACCTGATTTTCCACGTCAGTGCGATTACGGCAATACCAAACCTCCACATTTTCTTTTAAGTATTTAAAAAAAAAATCATAATTTTGAGAAAAAAATGTTTTCTGTTGGCATTTCATAGACTCATAACATTTTTTTAAATTTTCTAGTTATAGAGCTGAACGAGGGCTTGTTTTTTTTCAACGGCGAACTGATGTTTTCATTAATACACTTTTGGGGTACATACAGCATTTTGATCATTTTGTATTGCATTTTTTAGGAGCTATGATGACCAAAAAATGTAAATTTTGGTATTTTGATTTTTTTTCTCATTACATCGTTTACCTAACTCGTTAATTACTTTTAAATTTGGATAGATCAAACTTTTTTGAACATGGCAATACCACATATGTGTATACATTTTTATTTATATATTTATTACTTATTTATTATGCTTTGCTTATATAGCGCTTCTTATTCTGCAGCGCTTTACTATATTATCATCACTGTCCCCAATGGGGCTCACAATCTAAATTTTTAGTGTAAATCTCAGCTCAGCATATAAATGAGTTTGAGAAGAGAACCAAGATGGCAGTGAGGAGGGCCTGCTGTCATACTAACTCTGTGGTGCCCCATGAATGCTTGCACCGTCTGTGACATCATTTAGATGCCGCCGTCATTAGCTAGTTATTAGCCGCAGCCAGAGCTCAGCTCTGGCCGTGGCTACTAGAGACAGATGCTGGCTATTTAATATGGTCAGCATCAACCGCATGTTTAGAGGCTCAGCTCCTGATCCCCCTCCATATATATATGATCACCCCCGAGCGGACATAATATTTACTCCCGCAGCTAAGGATGGGGTAAAATAGAAAAAAGGAGATGCAAAGGTCTCTGCAGTCAAGAAAGGGAGGAAAAGACACAGAACAGTAAACTTTCCTAAGTTGCACTGTCAGTGGTCATATCGGAGAAGGGTCCGATTTTTCACACTTTGCTTTAGGACCATATGTTCGCTCCTTAAGCATCTGCTAGAAAATGTTATGTAAGAGTCCATAATGCAATCAGACCCAGCCATCTGAATATCATTTCTAAAGATTTGCAAAGATTCTGTCCATATATCAGCAGTCCTCCTCTACGTTTCTTACACATGGCCATGAACAGGTGATTAATCAACGAATGCGCCAGGTTCTGAGAGAGAAACATCCAGCACATATTTATTCTCCATCTGTTTAGCATTACGTATTCCTAAAATGCCAGCAATCTCAAAACATTTCCATTTTTTTTCTCTCTCAAACTGATAACAGGCTGCCAGTTGGATGGACAAAAAAAGGCAGGACAAGTGTCTAGCGCCAGCAGACCATCATCTCCACACGAAGATGGAGTGCAAAACTGAAGACACGTTTTTTAGGCAAGTTAAGCTGAACAACAATGGAAATGTTTTTCTTAGTTACTGATTCTTCCTATCTTGTGCCCAGACATCTTGGTAAGAAAATTTCTGAGCACAAACAAGTGGGAATCTGGCAAAAATGTTATACGTTTTTCAGTGAAGTCCTTGTGGGCCACGTGAACCTCCAATACCGCTTTGGAGTACATAGTTCTAAGTATTTTACAATAGACAGTTAAGGGGCAATGTATGTGATTGTCCAATGTTTCTTTGTATGAAGTGGATGTTTCACTGTGGAATTAAAATCACCTGTAACTCATTCTCTGTTCTTCCCTCACTTCTTTACTGTTGGCCGCTTCCTGCTCCATTGGGATACTACACAACCTATTGGAAATCTGTGGAACTCACTCTGAAGGCACTGAATGTTCCTTGGTCCTTTCCTCTGAAATCACTGAATGTTCTTTGGTCCCTTCCGGTGAAGGCACTGAATGTTCTTTGGTCCCTTCCTCTGAAAGCACTGAATGTTCTTTGGTCCCTTCCTCTGAAGGTACTGAATGTTCTTTAGTCCCTTCTATCATACTAGGAATGCTGTGCTAAAATCAGACCTGTTCTTGCACCCAAAACCTCTAAAATAGCATGGTTCTGCTGCCCTCATCACCCACAAGTTAAAACTGCTGCTGGTGCACACACCTGTATGTCCCAGAACTGTCCAGGGTCTCATGCTCTGCAACTTCCAGGCACTTATTTTCGGTGGGTGGTTCCTCTATATCACCATTCAGGTACGACTACAGGTGTCGGAACTTCCTTTCCTTCACTCTTGCATGTATTGCTTTTTCCTTTGTCCAATGATTTGCTTGCCCTGAACTGAAATCTCACAACAATATTATGCGTGTATGCAGTGGTGGACATACCATTGGTGCAACCTGTGCAGCTGTATAGGAGACTAAGAGGTGGAATTAAGCTTCTGGTGAGCTATTGAATTGCAAAGGGCTAATATATATTGACTAGATGGTGGCCCGATTCTAACACATCGGGTATTCTAGAATATGTATGTGGTTTATTTATGAAGATTTCAGAATAATGCAGTGAATACACAGGATTCAGCCGGCCGGGCACGACCAATTAGCGAAGCGTGGTTCAAATCCCGCGGCAATTCATGGCCGGACTGCGCCTCACTTCCAATCAGTGAAGCCTGGGCCAGCTGCAGGTTTTTGAGGGCCCCGGGCGAAAGAGTCTCACAGCCCACATAGCATATAACACAGGCCACGTAGTATATAGCACAGCCACGTAGTATATAGCACAGGCACATAGTATATAGCACAGCTACCTAGTCTATAGCACAGCCACGTAGTATATAGCAACCACGTAGTATATAGCAGCCACGTAGTATATAACACAGCCATGTAGTATATAGCACAGCCACGTAGTATATTGCATAGCCACGTAGTATATTGCAGAGCCACTTAGTATATAGCACAGCCCACTCAGTATATAACACAGCCCACGCAGTATATAATACAGCCCATGTAGTATATAGCACAGCCCACATAGAATATTGCACAGGGCACGCAGTATATAACACAGCCCATTTAGTATATAACACAGCCACGTAGTATATAGCACAGCCACGTAGTATATTGCAGAGCCACTTAGTATATAGCACAGCCCACGCAGTATATAACACAGCCCACGCAGTATATAATAAAGCCCATATAGTATATAGCACAGCCCACATAGAATATTGCACAGGGCACGCAGTATATAACACAGCCCATGTAGTATATAACACAGCCACATAGTATATAGCACAGCCACGTAGTATATTGCACAGCCACATAATATATAGCACAGCCCACGTAGTGTAGAGCACAGCGACGTAGTTTATAACACAGCACACGCAGTATGTAACACAGCCAACGTAGTATATAACACAGCCCACGTAGTATATAGCAATGTGGGCACCATATCCCTGTTAAAAAAAGAAGTAAAATAAAATATAGTTATATACTCACCTTCCGGCGGCCCCCGGATCCAGTCCAGGCCTTTAGCGATGCTCCTCGCGACGCTCTGTTCCCAGTAGTGCCTTGCGGCAATAACCCGTGATGATGTAGCGGTCTCGCGAGACCGCTACGTTATCACGGGTCGTTGCCGCAATGCGTTCTTGGGACCGGAGCGTCGCGCGGAGCGGGAAAGACTGCCAAGGATGCCAGAAGGTGAGAATATAATGATTTTTTTTTATTATTATTTTTAACATTATATGTTTTTACTATTGATGCTGCATCGGCAGCATCAATAGTAAAAAGTTGGTCACACAGGATTAATAGCAGAGTTAACGGACTGCTAAAACGCTATGTGGGCACTGACTGGAGGGGAGGATGGAGGGGGCACTGACTGGAGGGGAGTAGGGGGGGGGCAATTCGCGGCCGGACTGTGCCTGTCGCTGATTGGTCGTGCCCAGCCGGCCGCAACCAATCAGCGACGCGGGATTTCCATGACAGACAAACAGACAGACAGCCAAACAGACGGAAGTGGACCTTAGACGATTATATAGATAGATATTGCTCCTTGGTTGTATCCTTATCTTCACGTGTATGGATATGGAAATCTATATTCCAAGGAAAAAGTCCATCTTCACAGGTGATTTGAACAAAAGGAAAATGTATTTAGAATAAAAGTTGCAAAAAAAAAGAACTAGATAAAGATAATATATATAAAAGGTGTATACCTGACCCTAATGAATATGTGAGGGATCTCCCTTGTTGCAGAAGGGTGCAGTATTTAAATAAAAATTCTGGCTCACAGACATAGCTTCCACACATACTCAGACTGAATAATGATTAAAATAAAACTTTACAATTATTAGTTCTCAAGGACAAATATGACGAAGGAGGCTTCCAGGCGTCGTGTATCCGAGAGAATATCTTATCTATAGTACAACATCTCAGAACATTCTAACAATATCTTCAGGCCGAGCCATGGTTTCTTTTAGCTGAAATGAAATGATTTAAAAAGTTGGTATATAGTTGACATATAGCAAGTAATGTAACGTATTGGCAAGTCATGGATATAATAATAAATGTATTGATTATTTTCTTTATCAGTACTATTCTTTTTAAAGTTCAAATTAAAACAATGGTTACTCTTTAAACAAATTATGTTACAAAGCTTATTAAAGCACACGGGGTTTATAGCTGGGAATCACCTGCTTGAGACTCCTTGTATTATCCAGAGTATAGAGATACTGTCAAAGCGGCTTCTCTTTGTGACTAGTCCATGTATCACATGGTCAGCTATTTCTTTGAATAGGGAATTTAACGAGAGTACAGATGGTACAGTACATCAGTAAAATTGAGCCGACTGTTGCTAGCTGTTGCCTGTTGTTATAGTCCACTGTTGTGTGCATTATGTAATGGGTAAGGCCTTATGTAAAGCTCTTATTATGTAGATAATGCTGATAGTTTATTTAATTTCAAGTACTGTGCCTTTAAAATTAATGAAAACTACTGCTTCTATTTGTAAAGAAAGGGCAAAAAGGACCTCAGGTGAAGCACTGATGTGTGACTTGCATGGCGGCGCACAGCTCCATTGTAGGGAGGGGTTTATAATTTGTAGGGAGAGGCTTATAATTTGTAAGGAGGAGCTTAGTCAATAAATTCTACTGCACTTTTGTACATGTGGGAGTCACAATGTGCCGACAGTGGATGAGACTTTTCAAGCTAGATGTACCACATTTATTGTGCAATTTATAAGAAAAAAATATGTCTTGCATGGCATACACAATATTTATTTGTTTTAGTCACCTTCTTCACCTTGTCTGACAAAGCAGCAATATTTTCTTAGTACAATGGAGCATGGTATAAATTTTACACAACGTGCACCAAAATTTTTGCATAAATGTCTGGCACATGTATGCTAATTAATATACTAGACAGTCTAAAGAAGCACTTCGTTTGTCAAACAGCATAAAGCACTTTGATAAATCTTAAAACTGTCTAAGTCTGTTCTATCTAAGAATTAGACAGCATTGATGAATGTGTTATGTACTGTTTTAGTCTAGCTGGCAGAGAAGAGCATTTTTGGCTGTCTAAGTGAAGCCTAAGTGAAGTTGATGAGTTCTGTATCGAAACTATGTATGAATTGTCTTCACAACATTTCCAGTTACTTTAAGTCCAGATCCTACAAGAAAAACATGACCAGAGAAGTCAGAAGCCCTGCTTCCTTTCTTACCAAACTGTACTACCATTAGGTAATGTACCCATCAAGCTGTATGCTGTATACTGTAACCACCCAGCTACTGTACACGGTAACCACTCAGCTGTGTGCTGTAGACTGTAACCACCAAGCTGTGTGCTGTAGAATGTAACCACCCAGCTACTGTACAAGGAAGAAATGGGGAGGAAGGCCCTACCCATAAGGAATGGGGAATGGTCACCACCTGAGCTCAAACCTGACCCTGCACTCCCCTAACACCCTGTGTGGGTCCTTCCCCCCGCCTCCGTCAGGATACCTCATCCCTAACTGTCACCTAACTCTGCCCTGGCTAGTGCACTGGCCGGTGATGGGCACTAGCCATACCACTGCTGATATTACCACACAGGGGATAGTGAAAAACACAAAAGGGACAAGGAAATAAGCACTTAGCTTTCTCTGCTGCAAAGCACCGCACAGCAGAATAAAGGCACCAGGAAAATGAACCCAGCAGAAGCACCTCTGCAGAGAGCTAATCACTCAGGCTTGGTCACTGAAGATTGCTCTATCACCAAAAAGTTAGCTGATGCATCATGTGACCTTTTAAAGGATGGAGGGAGTGGTCACTACCTGCATTAGCTAACCCAGCAGCACTGCACTAGCATCAGCTTGCCAGCAGGGGGGGAAGGGAAACTGACTATTAACCCCAGATGGTCCAAAAGGAAAAAAGTTGTAAACTGAGTGGAACCAGAGCTGCCACAAATCCAAAAATGAATCGTGACAGGTACTGGCTTCATTTGTAAAAGGTATCGTCAAGGGGTACAGTATACATTCTTACATTACAACAGCGATCAAAAGTAACAAAGAACAAAGTAACAAAGCTGTAAGCCAACCTGTGTCCATGTAATACAACGTTCTTGTAATAGCAATCTGTATAATTATATCCTGCACTGTTGAGCATAAATAAACACAGTTTCAATGTTTTACCTATACTTTAATTTGTTGATTATGATATACTAGCCTTGTAATAGGATGAAGAGGCACAATTGCTAATATCCGCTACATGTGCATTTACTCCATTTATCACAGATTCATTGACTAATTTGTTATATGGTCCCAATGAGTGTTATGCATGATTGGTAAAAAGGAACACTGCAGTACTGTTCAATCCAAAATCAGGTTCTGAAAGCACGAGATGACGGTATTGAATTAAATAACATTTAGAGAAACATCACCCTCTAGTGGTAAAATTAGTATAATACAGTTATTTATCATAGTGATTAGAACAGTATACTTTAGGGTGCGGAGGGGAAATAGGATGCTGTACATTCCTTCTATAACATTTTACCTTTTGTAGTAATTTTTTCAGCCGATCTTATAAGACAAATGTAGAAGAAGGTTATAGATAATGGTGGGTCAACAATTGCATGTTTAGAACACATACATGTGGAACATGGGGTTGGATAGCTGTTATTTGAATTTGAAGGTGTATGGTGTCCCTAAATGGCTCATTGACAAGGACTGAGGCCATGGGCTCCAACCTCCTCATGGATGGAAGTTTATACAGTATATACTGTGTGTATGTATATATATATATATATATATATATATATATATATATATATTATGTATGTTTCATTTTACTTTCAGATTGACATACATGTACATCATTGTGATCGCAAGGGCACATGAGAATATCTATAAATCTACGTTGACAATATCCCTTTTAATACAAAAAATCTACTGCTAATAATATCCATTAGGATACTATTTGAGGATGAAATAGATATTGTGTCATGTTTCCTCTTTCGAATGTTTTCACTTTTTTGGTCTGATTTCCAGATGAAGTCAAGATAAATAAAAAAACAACAAAAAGACTAAAAAAAGAAGTTCCTGTGGTTAGAGAATAAAAGAGAGGTTTTCATCCCGGAGGCCAGTTACACGTCCCAATGAGCACCATTCTGACGGTCCTCCCTTCTCCAAATAAAGATAATTACAAGAACAAGTATGATATCATCGTTCTATCTGTTCTGTATGCCAAGCTGTAAACACATCTGCTGGTACATACCAAGGGAACCGCTCCGAGGAAAACAAGTTTGTTTTGGAAAATGGGTTCAACAAATGGAAAGTTTTCCAGCTTTTTACATAACAATGAATTACTATTTTTATTTTAGAATTATTGTGTAATGTAATTTTATTTTTAGACATTGTTTAATATCAAGCACCTAAATGTGCAGTCTTTAGACTTGCACATTTTGCAAGTCTATGGGTGCGTGTGAAACATCGGACTGCACAAGGAGGTCATTCAAGTGCAGTGCGATTACTGAGGACAAATGCAATGGAGGAGATGGAGAAATTACTGTCTCTGTCTTTTCAGCACTGGAGATTTGGTTCACACTCAGATGAAACTCGGATCAAACTCTGATAGGAGTAAGGTGCTGCCTCTGTAGATGTCTTCCTATTTCCAGCGAAAAAAAAGATTAGAAATTCAGCTACCATTCATAGTCTCCCCATCATTTGTGGAGCAGGTCCTCATACACATTAGTTGTCTTCCCAGATGAAATTGAAATTATCAGGTTCTTCTGACAATAGGTGTCACGGGGTTCCACAACAGAGAGGAGCCAGAAGACTGCAGCGTCTGATTACTCCTACTCCTCCGCTGAAAATAAGCACTTCTCCTTTTTAAATGATGTTTATTTCTTTTGGCAGAACAGGAGTTAATCGGCCATAACCAGCTGAGCTCGGTTAGCCACTCCCATCCCCTTTATAATCCGGGTCTGATTCAAACGCATGTCAGAGCTAGCTTTTGCTGCATGGCTTGGAGGAGAGGCATTTATATCAGAAGGCGTTTTGGAGGAGTTATTTGTGACTGTTGCGTGGTTTGTAAGTGTGACAATTCCCTTCCCTCCTCTTACTTTGATTATTCCCCCATCCTCCATTCCCCGGTGCATCCCTCTGTTATATGTGAGTGAATATTTGTATGCTTGGTATTTACAGTTTACCCTTCTTTGTGCTGCCTTGTTCGTCAGGTTGGTGTACTGCGGTGCACAGTAGCTCCCCTCTTCCCTTGGTGGGAAAAGAGAACAGACGGAGGGCTGATTCAAGAGATAAAACAAGGGTGGCAGCCCCGACATCTTCACCTTCAGAAGAATCCCGGGAAATAGGGTGAGCCACGGCGCTCCCTTAATGGTAGGGACAGGGAAGGAGCCTCTAGTCCCGGGTCACCCGACAGTTGAGTCATGACATTAGCTCTGACCGTCACCATTTTTGGATCCATTATGGATCCTATTACTGCTCTGACAGGACAACTGCAGCAGCTCAGTCTGGAGGTGGCAGATTTATGCATGCCTGTTTTGCAGCACCCGAATACATCTGGTGTTTTAATAACATCTCCCAGGCAAACCATAGTGGCGTCCAAGATCGCTTTGCCTGACAGGTTCTCTTGGGGGGGTGACGAGTTTACTGTTTTCAGGGAGGCCTGTAAACTGAACTTTAAGTTACGTCCTTTTTCCTCAGGTACAGAGGAGCAACATATGGGGATAATAATATCTCTTCTTCAGGCGAAACCCCCAAGCATGGACATTTTCTCTCCCGTCTGACTGCCAGTCACTTCAGATGGTGGAGGAATTTTTTTGACAACCCCGACCGCGTCTCCTTGACTGAGTCGAGACTGCGCCAACTTCAGCAACCAAAACCAAAAATTAAACAAAATGCAAT
The DNA here is from genome assembly GCF_032444005.1 of Ranitomeya imitator. NCBI lineage: Eukaryota > Metazoa > Chordata > Amphibia > Anura > Dendrobatidae > Ranitomeya > Ranitomeya imitator. Next base: position 69,269,158 of record NC_091286.1, read on the forward strand.
CAAAATGTGAAATGTAAAAAAAATGAAATAGCTGAAAACGTCATGTTGTCCCGCAAAACACAAGCCCCCAAACAGCTCCGTCAGAAAAGAAATAAAAAATGTATACCTCCCAGAACATAGTGATGCAAGAACAATTCTTTTCTCTAAAAAATGGTTTGTCTAAAAGCAGAAAAACATAAAAAAAGATATAAATGAGGTTTCGCTGTAATTGTACTGACCTGAAGAATAAAGCTGCCATATCATTTTTACCACACGGTGAACGGCATGAAAAAAAAAGAAGTTTTGAATTGCTTGTTTTTATTAATCCTGCCTCCCAAAAATTGGAATAGAAAACTATCAAAAAATGCCTGAAAATGGTACCAATAAAAACATTAACTCATCCCACAAAAAAACAAGAACTCACATGACTCTGTCGGCAGATATATAGGAAAATTATAACTGTTAGGCCAGTTTCACGTGTTCGTTTTTTCCAATTCCGTAAAAAATCGGTACCGGAGATGTCAGTCTCCGTGTGTGTGTAATACTTGTGGCACACGTGTGCCAACTGCATGCTGCCCATGTGCCGCATAAGTACCGCACACACTGGCGCCTGGGAAGCAATAGTATAGTGCTAACACTGTTCCCCGATGTCGGGTCATGAAGACGGCTCTCATCATTGTCCCCAGCTCTGCCAGCGATCAGCGCGAGCAGGGAGAATGATAACAGTTATATTCAACTGATAACAGAGACAGCAGGCGGTGGCTGATGGGACTATTACTCCCATCAGCCTACGCCTGCTGCCGCTAATAACAGTGAGAGCTGGCGGTGGCTGATGGAAGGATTCATCAGCCACCGACTGCGCTATAAATGAATAAAAAAACAGTGTGGGTTCCCCTGTATTTTATATAACCAGGCAGTCAAAACTCACAGCTGGGGGCTGTCAGCTTCAGCTAGGTTGGATATTGTCCCCCCAGCCTAAAAATAGTAGTCTGCAGCCACCCAGAAAAGGCACATCTATTAGACGCACCAATTCTGGCACTTTGCCGGATCTTCCCACTTGCCCTGTAGCGGTGGCAAGTGGGGTTCATATTTGTGGGGTTGATGTCACCTTTGTATTGTCAGGTGACATCAAGCCCACAGCTTAGTAATGGATGTGGCAGCTGGGCTCACATATATTGGCCAATCTATGCGCTAAGCAACTTCTTTTTTACTGAATTTTCCATAGAAATATTGCAGATTAATATTTCATATATACATTACATAGCGCTCTTTTTCCATTTTTTCCCATTTTCTATGGCAGTAATGCAGTTTCAGTGTTCTACAGTAATCATTCTTGGTAAATCATGGTGTAACTTTTATAGTTTTTCGAGTTATATGCTTTTTTGGTTGGCACCTGTTCCAACCAGGTCCCTCAAAGTCACTTCAAATGTGATGTATTTCCTAAAAATATTTGTTTTGCAAATGTTGTTGGAAAAATTAGAACTCACTGATAAACTTTTAACCCTTAACCCTTCCTACTTCCTAATAAAAAAATTATGTTTAAAAAATGATGCTGATGTCAAGTAAACATGTGACATGTGGTAAATGTTATTTTTTTACTATTTTGTGTGCTATAACTCTGTGGTTTAGTGGCATAAACATTTCAAATTTGCAAGTTGCAAAATGTTCAAAATTTTTGCCAAAATTCCGATATTTTCACAAATAAACAAAAAAAATTTACCTAAATTTACCACTAACATAAAGTACAATGTTTCACGAAAAAAATAATCTCAGTATCAGGCTGGCTTCACACTCAGCGTATGAAAATACGGTCCGTATATTACGGCCGTAATACGCTGAAATGTCCCGAAAATAGTGGTCCGTAGCTCCTCCATAGGCAGGGTGTGTCAGCGTTTTTTGCGCATGGCATCCTCCGTATGTAATCCGTATGGCATCCGTACTGCGTGGTTTTCTCGCAGGCTTGCAAAACCAACATACCGCTATAGAAATGATCCATGTGTCCCAAAAAGAAAAAAAAATATATATATACTGTCTATATATATATATATATATATATATATATATATATGTCAGTAGACACATATATGTATATATATTACTATTTTTTCCAGCGCTATACAGCTTGAAAGCCGGTAATTCAATTACCGGCTTTTTCTTTCTCCTTCCTAAAACCCGACATGATTTGAGACATGGTTTACATACAGTAAACCATGTCTTCTCTCCATTTTTTTTGCAGATTCCACACTACTGTCAGTAGTGTGTATCTGCAAAATTTGGCCGTTCTAGCTTTTAAAATAAAGGGTTAAATGGCGGAAAAAATTGGCGTGGGCTCCCGCGCAATTTTCTCCGCCAGAGTAGTAAAGCCAGTGACTGAGGGCAGATATTAATAGCCTGGAGAGGGTCCATGGTTATTGGCCCCCCCCCCTGGCTAAAAATATCTGCCTCCAGCCACCCCAGAAAAGGCACATCTGGAAGATGCGCCTATTCTGGCACTTGGCCACTCTCTTCCCATTCCCGTGTAGCGGTGGGATATGGGGTAATGAAGGGTTAATGCCACCTTGCTATTGTAAGGTGACATTAAGCCAAATTAATAATGGAGAGGCGTCAATTATAACACCTATCCATTATTAATCCAATTGAATGAAAGGGTTAAAAAAAACACAAACACATTATTTAAAATCATTTTAATGAAATAAAAACAATGGTTGTTGGAGTATTTTATTCTACGCCCAATCCAGTCACTGAAGACCCTCGTTCTGTGAAAGAAAAAACATAATAAACCAACAATATACTTACCCTCCGCAGATCTGTAACGTCCAACGATGTAAATCCTTCTGAAGGGGTTAAAACATTTTGCAACAAGGAGCTTTGCTAATGCAATGCTACTCCTCGCTGCAAAACCCCGGGGAATGAGTCTAAACAGGGGCGGACTGGGCCGGGTGGCAGGAATGCATGTGCCCCCCGGGCCGGTGCCTGAGCAGCTGCACAGGGCCGCTGGAAGACCGGCAGCGATTTTACTGCATAGCGCACCGGCCCTTTAAATGGTCCTGCATGCGCGCGTTCAGTTGCCCGCACTGACAAGGGCTGTGGCGGCCGGCGTCAGTGCGGGTCGCGGCGGCCGGCGTCAGTGCGGGTCGCGGCGGCGGCCGGCGTCAGTGCGGGTCACGGCGGCGGCCGGCGTCAGTGCGGGTCTCGGGAGCAATGAGCAGTGCACGGCTGCGGTCCTTGTTCCTGCCGCGGTCCTTGTTCCACTTCCTGCCGCCTGCCTGCGGGTGCTGAGTGTGCTCGTCTGCTGCTGCTGCCCTTGCCAGAGCGGGCAAGCAGGAGACCCCACGTGCACACGGAGATATTTGAAAAGGCTGGCGCGCAATTGGGCGCCTCCACTTGTGTCTGACGCTGGCCGGCCTGAACCAGCGTCAGAGAAAGACTGCTCTCCGAGTCCTCACCAATGCTGCCTGGGATCCTCTACCACCGACGCTGGGACCCGAGCCACCTCAGCCCTTTATCCTACCAACCCCCCCATCTCAGGGACCTGGGTAAGTCCCAAGATGATTTTTTTTAAATGTGCATATACAGCAGTTGAACCTATATAATGTGTAAAGACTGCTATATATACATTATATAGGTGATGCTGCTGTATATAATCACTGTATCACCTATATAATGTATGTATAGCAGTCTATATGCATTATATAGTGAATACTGCTACTGATGTATATAGATTATATAGGTGACACTGCGGTGTGTGTATATATTTATATACACACACCCTTACATATATACACAGCAATATCACCTATATAACATATATATACATTGGTAGCAGTATTCACTATATAATGTATATAGACTGCTATACATACATTATAAAGGTGATACAGTGATAATGTGTATATATAGCAGTCTATATACATTATATAGGGAATACTGGCATTGATGTGTATACTTGTTATAAAGGCAATACTGGTGTGTGCGTGTGTATAATATATATATATATATATATATATACACACAGCAGTATCACCTATATATAACATACATACACATCAGTAGTAGTATTGCCTAAAGAATGTATATAGACTGCTGTATATACAATATATGTGATACTGGCTGCTTCTGTATATAATGATAGTATCACCTATATAATGTATATACAGCAGTCTATATACATTCTATAGGCAATACTGCTACTGATGTGTATATTCGTTGTAGGTGACACTGCGGACGGTGTATGTATATATACATACACATATACCCAGCAATATCACCTATATATAACGTATATACAGTAGCAGTATCTCCTATAGAATATGTATAGACTGCTGTATATACATTATGTAGGTGATACTATCATTATATACAGCTGTAGCAGTATACATAACGTGTATCCAACATTTGCAGAATCATCTGTATAATGTATAGACTACTTCATATTCAATATATAGGTGATACTGCTGTGTATAGTCGCAGTATCTATCTATCTATCTAATTGTCACTTACGTCTGTTTGTCTGTCACAGAAATCCCGACCGGCCACGACCAATCATCGACGGGCACAGTCGGGCCACGAATTGGCCCCCTCCCTACTCCCCTCCAGTCAGTGCCCCCATAGCGGTTTAGCAGTCCATTAAACGGACTGCGTTACACCGCGGCATAACACGGTGTAATGCAGTCTGTTACCGCTGCTATTAACCCTGTGTGACCAACTTTTTACTATTGATCCTGCCTATGCAGCATCAATAGTAAAAAGATCTAATGTTAAAAATAATTAAAAAAAAAAAAAAATCGTGCTATTCTAACCTTCCGGTACCTTTCCTGCTGCTCCTCGCGACGCTCCGGTTCCAAGAATGCATTGCGGCAATGACCGGAGATGACGTAGCGGTCTCGCGAGACCGCTACATCATCACGTGTTATTGCCGCAATGCATTCTTGGGACCGGAGCATCGGTAAAGGCCTGGGCTGGATCTGGGGGCCGCCGAAAGGTGAGTATATAACTATTTTTTATTTTAATTCTTTTTTTTTAACAGGAATATGGTGCCCACATTGCTATATACTACGTGGGCTGTTATATACTACGTCTCTGTGCTATATACTACGTCGGCTGTGCTATATACTACGTGGCTCTGCAATATACTACATGGCTGTGCTATATACTACGTGGGCTGTGCTATATACTACGTGGGCTGTGCTATATACTACGTGGCTGTGCTATCTACTACGTGGCTGTGCTATATACTACATGGCCTGTGTTATATACCACGTGGCCTGTGTTATATACCACGAGGGCTGTGCTATATACTACTATACATATTCTAGCATACCCGATGCGTTAGAATCGGGCCACCATCGTGTGTGTGTGTGCGTATATATATATATATATATATATGTATTTTTATAGTCTAGAGATGTTTATATTGTATGGCGCTATGTATATAGTGTAGAATTCACACTATATACACTGCCACATCTCTACACTGTATAATATTTACACCGCTCTATATTCCTTAACACGGTATTTAATATGCAGCTGTGTATATAATAGAATGTAGTATACCGTATATACTCGTGTATAAAGCCGAGTTTTTCAGCATTTTTTTTTTGTGCTAAAAACGCCCCCCTCGGCTTATACACGAGTCATTGTCTCAGAAAGATGGAGGGGGAGCAGTGGGTCACAGAGGCAGGAGCCGGTGGCTGTGGCTAAAGCCTGTGCCGCTGCTAAAGAGAAATAAATATTCACTGCGCTGGCAATGAATATTCATTTCTCTTATAGCGTGCACAGCTGCCTGCTTCCAGCACACAACCTACTTACCTTCCTTGCGCGCCCTCGCTGCATCTCGTTCCTGCGCCAGCAGCTCTTCAGGTCGAGCGATCATGTGCCCTCCGCTCATTAAGGTAATGAGTATTCACCCCTCTCCACTCCCATAGGCGTGGAGTAAATATTCATTATCTTAATGAGCGGGGGACACGTGATCACCCGGCCACAGGAGCTGTTGGCACCGGAACGAGATGCTGCGAAGGCATGCAGTGAAGGTAAGTAGGATGTTTTTTGTTTTTTTTTAATAGGAACCATGCATACAAAAACAGGGATAAGGAGCCATGCAGACAAGGACGGGGATAAGGAGCCATGCAGGCAAGGACGGGGATAAGGAGCCATGCAGGCAAGGACGGGGATAAGGAGCCATGCAGGCAAGGACGGGGATAAGGAGCCATGCAGGCAAGGACGGGGATAAGGAGCCATGCAGGCAAGGACGGGGATTAGGAGCCATGCAGGCAAGGACGGGGATTAGGAGCCATGCAGACAAGGACGGGGATAAGGAGCCATGCAGACAAGGACGGGGATAAGGAGCCATGCAGACAAGGACAGGGATAAGGAGCCATGCAGACAAGGACGGGGATAAGGAGCCATGCAGACAAGGACAGGGATAAGAAGCCATGCAGGCAAGGACGGGGATAAGAAGCCATGCAGACGAGGACGGGGATAAGGAGTCATGCAGACAAGGACCGGGATGAGGAGCCATACAGACAAGGACAGGGATAAGGAGCCATGCAGACAAGGACGGGGATAAGGAGCCATACAGACAAGGACAGGGATAAGGAGCCATGCAGACAAGGACGGGGGTAAGGAGCCATACAGACAAGGACAGGGATAAGGAGCCATGCAGACGAGGACGGGGATAAGGGGTCATGCAGACAAGGACCGGGATGAGGAGCCATACAGACAAGGACGGGGATAAGGAGCCATGCAGACAAGGACAGGGATAAGGAGCCATGCAGACAAGGACGGGGATAAGGAACCATGCAGACAAGGATGGGGATAAGAAGCCATGCAGACAAGGATGGGGATGAGGAGCCATGCAGACAAAAATGGGGATAAGGAACCAAGCAGACAAGGACGGGGATAAGAAGCCATGCAGACAAGGACCGGGATGAGGAGCCATGCAGACAAGGACGGGGATAAGAAGCCATGCAGACAAGGACCGGGATAAGGAGCCATGCAGACAAGGATGGGGATAAGGAGCCATGCATACAAAAATGGGGATAAGGAACCATGCATTCAAGGATGAGGATAAGGAGCCATGGATACAGGAACGAGGGAGCCTGATTAAGTTCAGACTCTTTATTGGCCCATGTGGCAATGTTTAGGATCCATAACTGAACATTTCTCTGATATGGAAGTGAAATGTTGCCACATGGGCTAATAAAGAGTATTAAAAAAATTGGTTCCATTTTCTTCCACAAAAGTGGTACAATTTTCTTCCCACTTGCTGTCAGTGTGCAGTCTTTTTTTTCTCAGCAGATGTTGCAGTCCGATACACGGCGAGTCAGACCATTGAGGAGATGGAGAAATTAATTTCTCCTTCTCCTCCACATCTATGCTGCAAGAGCATTGGAGCACTGACACTTGGCTTACGCTCGCAGCAGAGCAAGAGCCGGGTATCGTTGGCATATCACATCCGATTCCATATTCTACTGTGATTCCACCCTAATGAGTACCTGTATTAAGCCCACATTCACACATTCAGTATTTGTTCAGTATTTTAATCAGTATTTGTAAGCCAAAGCCAGGAGTGGGACAATCCAGAGGAAAAGTATAATAGAAACATATGCACCACTTCTGCATTTATCACCCACTCCTGGTTTTGGCTACAAATACTGAGGTGAAATACTGACCAAATACTGCTAGTGTGAATGTGGCTTTTTCTGTATTGTATTGTATATCTACACAGTACCACTCCTCCTGTCCTGTGTATATACACTGCACAGTACCACTCCTCCTGTCCTGTATATACACACTGCACAGTACCACTTCTCCTGTCCTGTATATACACACTGCACAGTACCGCTCCTCCTGTCCTGTATATATACACTGCACAGTACCACTCCTCCTGTCCTGTATATATACACTGCACAGTACCGCTCCTCCTGTCCTGTATATATACACTGCACAGTACCGCTCCTCCTGTCCTGTATATATACACTGCACAGTACCAATTATCCTGTCCTGTATATATACACTGCACAGTACCGCTCCTCCTGTCCTGTATATATACACTGCACAGTACCACTCCTCCTGTCCTGTATATATACACTGCACATACTACTCCTCCTGTCCTGTATATATACACTGCACAGTACCGCTCCTCCTGTCCTGCATATATACACTGCACAGTACCAATTATCCTGTCCTGTATATATACACTGCACAGCACCACTCCTCCTGTCCTGTATATATACACTGCACAGTACCGCTCCTCCTGTCCTGTATATATACACTGCACAGTACCACTCCTCCTGTCCTGTATATATACACTGCACAGTACCACTCCTCCTGTCCTGTATATATACACTGCACAGTACCGCTCCTCCTGTCCTGTATATATACACTACACAGTACCGCTCCTCCTGTCCTGTATATATACACTGCACAGTACCACTCCTCCTGTCCTGTATATATACACTGCACAGTACCGCTCCTCCTGTCCTGTATATACACACTGCACATACTACTCCTCCTGTCCTGTATATATACACTGCACAGTACCGCTCCTCCTGTCCTGTATATATACACTGCACAGTACCAATTATCCTGTCCTGTATATATACACTGCACAGTACCGCTCCTCCTGTCCTGTATATACACACTGCACAGTACCGCTCCTCCTGTCCTGTATATATACACTGCACAGTACCAATTATCCTGTCCTGTATATATACACTGCACAGTACCACTCCTCCTGTCCTGTATATACACACTGCACAGTACCACTCCTCCTGTCCTGTATATATACACTGCACAGTACCACTCCTCCTGTCCTGTATATATACACTGCACAGTACCACTCCTCCTGTCCTGTATATATACACTGCACATACTACTCCTCCTGTCCTGTATATATACACTGCACAGTACCGCTCCTCCTGTCCTGTATATACACACTGTACAGTACCGTTCCTCCTGTCCTGTATATATACACTGCACAGTACCAATTATCCTGTCCTGTATATATACACTGCACAGTACCACTCCTCCTGTCCTGTATATACACACTGCACAGTACCACTCCTCCTGTCCTGTATATATACACTGCACAGTACCAATTATCCTGTCCTGTATATATACACTGCACAGTACCACTCCTCCTGTCCTGTATATACACACTGCACAGTACCACTCCTCCTGTCCTGTATATATACACTGCACAGTACCACTCCTCCTGTCCTGTATATATACACTGCACAGTACCACTCCTCCTGTCCTGTATATATACACTGCACAGTACCATTCCTCCTGTCCTGTATATATACACTGCACAGTACCACTCCTCCTGTCCTGTATATATACACTGCACAGTACCACTCCTCCTGTCCTGTATATATACACTGCACAGTACCACTCCTCCTGTCCTGTATATATACACTGCACAGTACCACTCCTCCTGTCCTGTATATATACACTGCACAGTACCACTCCTCCTGTCCTGTATATACACACTGCACAGTACCACTCCTCCTGTCCTGTATATACACACTGCACAGTACCACTCCTCCTGTCCTGTATATATACACTGCACAGTACCACTCCTCCTGTCCTGTATATATACACTGCACAGTACCACTCCTCCTGTCCTGTATATATACACTGCACAGTACCACTCCTCCTGTCCTGTATATATACACTGCACAGTACCACTCCTCCTGTCCTGTATATATACACTGCACAGTACCACTCCTCCTGTTCTATTGTCCGAGAGGTGACTTTGGACTTTGGGAAGGTCAATACTGGTTTATTATTTTCAGGTTTTTTTTAATGGGAAAGTAAAAAAAAAAAATATTGGAAAACCCATTTAAATGGATATGGGTTTGTGTGGCAGGCAGGGCTGCTTTTTTGTCCCAGTCCGGCCTTGTGTTTGTCTCATTATACAGTGGGACTGTGCGTGTGTGTGTCAAAATATATATATTATATATTCACATGCTTGCAGTAACAAGACCACCTGTTCCCGGCGCCGGCACCAGAGAATCATCACAGTGCTCACGATATGAGGATTTACACATAGTGTCTGTAGACATGTAGCTTAAGATCCGAAAACCCCTTTAAGGATGGGTCGCTACTCATGGGCCACTGCTGTGCGCTTGCCCCCCAGGCTAAAATTTGCCAGCCAGCCCCTGAGTCTAAATATAGATCAATGAGCTATATTTAGCTTCATTTGCGGTGAGGCGCCCTCTGCTGGATGTTCATAGATCGTGGGAACTTTCCTAGAAAGCCTGGGAGCTTTCTAGGTAAGTTCCCACGATCTATGAACATCCAGCAGAGGGCGCCTCACCGCAAATGAAGCTAAATATAGCTCATTGATCTATATTTAGACTCATTCCCCGGGGTTTTGCAGCGAGGAGTAGCATTGCATTAGCAAAGCTCCTTGCTGCAAAATGTTTTAACCCCTTCAGAAGGATTTACATCGTTGGACGTTACAGATCTGCGGAGGGTAAGTATATTGTTGGTTTATTATGTTTTTTCTTTCACAGAACGAGGGTCTTCAGTGACTGGATTGGGCGTAGAATAAAATACTCCAACAACCATTGTTTTTATTTCATTAAAATAATTTTAAATAATGTGTTTGTGTTTTTTTTAACCCTTTCATTCAATTGGATTAATAATGGATAGGTGTCATAATTGACGCCTCTCCATTATTAATTTGGCTTAATGTCACCTTACAATAGCAAGGTGGCATTAACCCTTCATTACCCCATATCCCACCGCTACACGGGAATGGGAAGAGAGTGGCCAAGTACCAGAATAGGCGCATCTTCCAGATGTGCCTTTTCTGGGGTGGCTGGGGGCAGATATTTTTAGCCAGGGGGGGGCCAATAACCGTGGACCCTCTCCAGGCTATTAATATCTGCCCTCAGTCACTGGCTTTACTACTCTGGCGGAGAAAATTGCGCGGGAGCCCACGCCAATTTTTTCCGCCATTTAACACTTTATTTTAAGAGCTAGAACGGCCAAATTTTGCACATACACACTACTGACATTAGTAGTGTGGAATCTGCAAAAAAAATGGAGAGAAGACATGGTTTACTGTATGTAAACCATGTCTCAAATCATGTCGGGTTTTAGGAAGGAGAAAGAAAAAGCCGGTAATTGAATTACCGGCTTTCAAGCTGTATAGCGCTGGAATAAATATTAATATATATACATATATGTGTCTACTGACATATATATATATATATATATATATATATATATATATATATATATATATATATATACCTATTCTATGTGTACACATTTATTCTACCTATTCTACTGTAAGCTGTCAGTGTGATTTTACTGTACACCGCACTGAATTGCCGGCTTTTCTCTCTAACAGCGCTGCGTATTTCTCGCAAGTCACACTGCTTGTCCGTGTGAAATCCGTATTTTTCACGCTTCCATAGACTTTCATTGGCGTATTTCTTGCGCAGTACGGTGACAAACGCAGCATGCTGCGATTTTGTACGGCCGTAGAAAGCCGTATAATACTGATCAGTAAAATACGGCAGATAGGAGCAGGGGCATAGAGAATAATTGTGCCGTATTTTTTGCGAGTTTTACGGACGTAGTTTCTGCGCTCTAACGTCCGTAAAACTCGCAAGTGTGAAGCCGGCCTCACTGGGATTAGTTGAAGCGTTCTAGAGTTATTACCACATAGTGACACTGGTCAGAGTTGTTAAATTTGGCATGGTCAGGAAAGTGAAAACAGGAAGGGGTTAAATGTTGAAATGATCAAATTTATTCAAAATATATTTTCTCGGAGACGCAGCGGAATTTTATGGTAAGATAGGAATAATTGTAATGATGCAGCGCTTTTTCTCTCGCGCATAAAAAAATAAATCGCTGCATGCTGTGAGTCATTGCACAAATCGGATTACACTCAGCTATTCAAGTCAATGGGTGCATGGAAATCATCACACTGCACTCAGATGACATCTGAGTGCAGTCCGTTTTCCGTGTACTTACGCAATGGAGAAGATGGAGAAATCTTGTTCTCCGTCTTCTCCTCACAATTTGCTTATCCAAGAGAATTGTATCACACAAAGCTGATACTCTAATCAGAGTTTTATCCAATTGTCATTTACATAATTGGCAAGATTCTATCGCATGAGTGAATCTATGATCATGTGACCCTGGTTTAAGGGTTGCCTTGCCTCATTACGACAACCACTATCTATATGATATTACAGAGCGGTTATCCCCCACACGTAAAACTCTTATAAACAAAAGTGGAGTGATGAATAAATATAATTGATCATTTTCCCTGGAGATTAATTGATTGATTGATTGATTGATTGATTGGCCAAGCGGGGCTCCCCAGTAGATGATAGATGATTACTAGGCTAGGGAATTTATAAAGTCAGAAAGCTGATCCTGGTAAAAAAAATACAAATAAGGATGAGACCATAGCGGCAACCTTGGTGAGGAAGAGGAATTGTCACCATGATCTAACAGTTCCTGCAACATCATCTATGCCTTTTTAATGCAGAAATGGGTTGTCATATTGAGTCAACTTATTTAAAGGGGACATCCTGACCCTGCTAGCTTTCACATCAGGAGGTGAGCAGGATGAGTGATGTCACATCTACTGATAGATGTGTTCATTCGACTAGCACCTCTAGGACAGTGCCTCTCTTCCCGATGTATGCATAAAGTGGCAGCCACTAGAGATGAGCGCATCACTTCCCTCAACTCCAGTCAATGGTCCAGGTCAGTAGTCTCTGGCCATGGACAGGAGATTACCTTACGGGATCCCAGGCTCGGCTTATGGTAACCTTGGCTGGCAAGATGTCACCTATGCCCCACATGACATACAGATGACATCTTGCCATGCTTGCGAATCAAATGCTGCGCCTGAGAAGTCAGGAGCTCAGAAAACTGGTGCAGCTCCTGTCTGTGGCCAATGACTACTGATCTGGACTTGTGCATCTCTAGAAGCCACATATCTCATTGTGAAAAATGGCAGACACATACCAAATCATACAAGTGACCAGTCGAAATAAAAAAACATAGTCAATTTAATTGCTCTATTGACTAATATTAGTTCTGCACCGGGGCACAGGATTTACGCCGAAAGACAAAAAAAGGAGATTTGTCTAGCAAAAATAGTAAAAAAAAATATGCAGAGCCATCTTTATCTTGGCTATTTTTGATAACAGATCAAGGGACCATGTGGAAGGCAGCATTCATGAAAGTGAGGAAAGATACTGTCTTTTCTTCTTAACTCAGAAGCCCAACTACTGACACAGCTAATAAATCCACAAGTGCCTGGGGCTAACCTGAACATGTGCTTTGAGTTTGGAAATGAAGCCATTCCAGTGAGCGGAGAGAGGATCACATGGACATTACTGCAGTCACTATTTTAAACATTCCTAATGGTAATTCTCTATGGTGGCAGTCGCTACCCTATACTGACAGCTAATACTAATATCCCCATACCACCACATTTTCCAGAGTACACCAGAAATTATATACAAGTTCAATAATTACTTTCATTCTGTTATTTAGGTCCACAAAAACATAATGGGGAACATTGTATAAAGACTGGTGTAATGCTAAGCTATGCAACAATCTGAAAAATGTGTCTGTTTCCTCACTGCAGCTGTAATTTCATTCTTTTTGCAATTATGGGACAAAGTCTTTTAGCTTCAAAGGCAAAACTGACTAAAAATGGCACCCACAGTGACATAGTGACATCATAACAGTTTCTAATAAGAGGATTAGCATTTCCATTATAAAAGTACTGGCGACAGAGCCTTATAAAGGGATATACAAGATTTTTGAAAGATAGCCATAAAACAGGGGACATATTATAATTAAAAAATAACTTATACACGCCAGCGCCTTTACTCCTGTGGTCCTGACCGTCTTTTCTACTTGTCATGGCCTTTTTATTACCTTTAACCCCTTCACCCCCGGAGCTTTTTCCGTTTTTTCATTTTCGTTTTTCGCTCCCCTCCTTCCCAGAGCCATAACTTTTTTTTATTTTTCAGTCAATATGGCCATGTGAGGGCTTATTTTTTGTGGGACAAGATGTACTTTTGAACGATACCATTGGTTTTACCATGCCATGTAAGTAACAGAAAACGGGAAAAAAAATTCGAAGTGTGATGAAATTGCAAAAAAGTGCAATCTCACACTTGTTTTTTGTTTATCTTTTTTGCTAGCTGCACCAAATGCTAAATCTGACCTGCCATTATGATTCTCCAGGTCATTACGAGTTCATAGACACCTAACATGTCTAGGTTATTTTTTATCTAAGTGGTGAAAAAAAATTCCAAAGTTTGCTAAAAAAAAAATTGTGCGATTTTCCGATACCCGTAGCGTCTCCAATTTTCGTGATCTGGGGTCAGGTGAGGGCTTATTTTTTGCATGCCGAGCTGGTGTTTTTAATGATACAATTTTGGTGTAGATACGCTCTTTTGATCGCCCGTTATTGCATTTTAATGCAATGTCGCGACGACCAAAAAAACGTAATTTGGCGTTTTGATTTTTTTTCTCGCTACGCCATTTAGCGGTCAGGTTAATCCTTTGTTTTTATTGATAGATCGGGCGATTCTGAATGCAGCGATACCAAATATGTGTATGTTTGATTTTTTTTTTAATTGTTTTATTTTGATTGGGGCGAAAGGGGGGTGATTTGAACTTTTATATATTTTTTATTTTTTTTTATATTTTTAAACACTTTTTTTTTTTTTTTTGGCATGCACTACACGATCGCCTCTGCTACATAGAGGTGAAGTACAGATCACCTCTATGTAGCAGAAATGCAGGTGTACTTTGAACGCTGACCACAGGGTGGCGCTCAAAGCAATCGGCCATCAACAACCATAGAGGTCTCAAGGAGACCTCTGGTTGTTATGGCAATGCACCGCTGACCCCCGATCATGTGACGGGGGTCAAGCTGCGCGAGCACCTGCGGCCGGGAGCGCTAGTTAAATGCCGCTGTCAGCGATTGACGGCGGCATTTAACTAGTTAATGGGCGCGGGCGGATCGTGATTCCGCTCGCGCTCATTGCGCGCACATGTCAGCTGTACAAAACAGCTGACATGTCGCGGCTTTGAGGTGGGCTCACCGCCGGAGCCCACCTCAAAGCATGGGATCTGCCAGCTGACGTACTATTCCGTCAGCTGGCAGAAAGAGGTTAAGAAACCACTGTAACCAATCACTGGCTTCAGAAGTCAATCCCTGAACTTTCTACCATCACCACCAAGGCAAGCGATTAGCTGCAGCTGTCATGTAAAGTTAATAGATGCCTCATTACTTTAGGGCAGCTAACAAAGGCTGACAGGGCCACTGGGGCAGCAGTGCTGGAATAATAGAGCATTCAGAACATAAGTGCTATTTTCACATTCTGTGTTTCAGCTGTGTTTAAAATATCTTGGACAAGCCCTTTAAGTGATGAGATCCGTTGTACCCTAATAAGAACACCAATCATATGTTTCCATATACAGTTGAAACTAGAAGTTTACATACATTATATAAAAAGACACATCTGCATCTTTTTCTCAATATCTGTCATGAAATCAGAATAAATCTTTCCCGTTTTAGGTCAATTAGGATTACCATAATCTACTATATAATTGTCTAAGGGTCACTTCCGTCTGTCTGTCACAGATATTCAATGGTCGCGGCCTCTGTCTGTCATGGAAATCCAAGTCGCTGATTGGTCGCGGCAAAACTGCCACGACCAATCAGCAACGGGCACAGTACGGAAGAAAATGACCGCTCCTTCCTCCCCGCAGTCAGTGCCCATCGTCCGCATACTCCCCTCCGGTCAGCCTATGCAGCATGAATAGTAAAAAGATCTAATGTTAAAAATAATAATAAAAAAAAAAAAATCGTTATATACTCCCCATCCGTCGGCCCCTCAGATCCACAACAGGCCTTTCCCGCTCGCGATGCTCCGGTGACTGCTCCATGTTGCGATCTCGCTACATCATCATCTCGCGAGACTGCAATGCACTCTTGGGACTGGAGCGCGCTAGGAGCATCGGTAACCGGCCGCTTTGATCGGAAGGCTACGGAAGGTGAGTATGTAACTATTTTTTTATTTTAATTCTTTTTTTTTAACAGGGATATGGTGCATACTACGTGACTGGCTAATATACTACGTGACTGGGCAGTATACTACGTGTCTGTGCTGTATACTACGTGACTGGGCAATATACTACGTGACTGTGCAATATACTATGTGGCTCTGTGCTGTATACTATGTGGCTGGGCAATATACTATGTGGCTGGGCAATAGACTATGTGGCTGGGCAATAGACTACGTGGCTGGGCAATATACTATGTGGCTGGGCAATAGACTACGTGGCTGGGCAATAGACTACGTGGCTGGGCAATATACTATGTGGCTGGGCAATATACTATGTGGCTGGGCAATATACTATGTGGCTGGGCAATAGACTACGTGGCTGGGCAATAGACTACGTGGCTGGGCAATAGACTACGTGGCTGGGCAATATACTATGTGGCTGGGCAATATACTACGTGGCTGGGCAATATACTATGTGGCTCTGTGCTGTATACTGCGTCACTGGGCAATATACTATGTGGCTAGGCAATATACTACGTGGCTGGGCAATATACTACGTGGCTGGGCAATATACTACGTTGCTGGGCAATATACTATGTGGCTTGGCAATATACTACGTGACTGGGCAATATACTACGTGGCTGGGCAATATACTACGTGGCTGGGCAATATACTACGTGGCTTGGCAATATACTATGTGGCTGGGCAATATACTACGTGGCTGGGCAATATACTACGTGGTTAGGCAATATACTACGTGGACATGCATATTCTAGAATACCCGATGTGTTAGAATCGGGCCACCATCTAGTTATTAATATTTGCCAAATGCCAGAATAATGAGAGAGATAATGTTTTAAGACATTTTTATTACTTACTGCAAAGTCAAAAGTTTACATACATTTCATTAGCATTTGGTACCATTGCCCTTAAACTGAATAACTTGGGTCAAACATTTGGGATATCCTTCCACAAGCTTCTCACAATAGTTGGTTGGAACTTGGGCCCATTCCTCTTGACAAAACTGGTGGAACTGATCTAGGTTTGTAAGTCGCCTCGTTTGTACCTGCTTTTTCAGCTTTGCCCATACATTTACAATAGGATTGACATCAGGGCTTTGGGATGGCCACTCCAAAATATTGACTTTGTTATCCTTAAGCCACTTTGTTACCATTTTGGCTTCGGGTCAATGTCCATTTGGAAGACCCATTTCCGCACAAGCTTTAACTTCCTGTCTGATGTTTTAAGGTGTTGGTTCAGTATTGCCACATAATCTTCTTTTCTCATGATGCCATCTATTTTGTGAAGTGCACCAGCCCCTCCTGCAGCAAAACAACTTCACAACATGATGCTTCCACCCCCGTGTTTCACAGTTGGGATGGTGTTCTTAGGCTTCCAAGCTTCTCCCTTTTTCCTCCAAACGTAACAATGGTCATTATGCCCAAAAAGTTCAATTTTAGTTTCATCAGATCACAGGACATGTCTCCAAAAATTAAGGTCTTTGTTCCTGTGTGCATTTGCAAACATTAATCTGGATTTTTATGTTTATTTTGGAGTACTGGTTTCTTCCTGGCAGAGTGGCCTTTCAGCCCATGTTAATACAGTACACGTTTCACTGTGGATATTGACACAATCTTTCCAGCTTCCTCCATCATCTTCACAAGGTCTTTTGTTTTTTTGTCCTTGGGTTGATATGCACATGTCGGATCAAAGCACGTTCATCTCTGGGACACAGAACCCATCTCCTTCCTGAGCGGTATGATGACTGGACAATGCTATCTTGTCTGTACTTGTGCCTAATTGTTTGTACAGATGAACGAGGTACCTTGAGGTATCTTGAAATTGTACCCAAGGTGTGCATTAAAATATATTAACAGGTGTGTCTTTAATTAACTCAGATGTTGCCAAAAAAATTAGAAGCTGCCAATAATTATTGTAATTCTAAAGTACCTAAAACGGGAAAGGTTTATTCTGATTTCATGTCAGATATTGAGTAAAACATGGATGTGTGTCTTTTTATTTAGTGTATGTAAACTTCTGGTTTCAATTG
Source organism: Ranitomeya imitator (assembly GCF_032444005.1). Classification (NCBI taxonomy): domain Eukaryota; kingdom Metazoa; phylum Chordata; class Amphibia; order Anura; family Dendrobatidae; genus Ranitomeya; species Ranitomeya imitator. The sequence goes on from NC_091286.1 coordinate 69,287,257, forward strand.
TAGGTGGTCACCACAATCCTATTATATGAGTGCAAGCATCAGATCGTCTATAAGTGTCCATAAGGCCTCTACTGGTCTCAGTGCCCTCTCTCCCACAAGTCATCTTTAGTAAGTGCCCCCTTGGGAGATCTATCAACAATTTCTAAGGGGGTATAACTACAGATTCCTTATTTAAGTGCCAGTTACAGTTATATCATAATAGTGCTATAACTGAAATAAAGAAGAGCAAGATAAAAGGTGGCAATGATTACACAAAAACAGCAAATTAAATGTGTCATCTAGTGCTATATGCTTAAAGGTTATGTTCACCTTTCTCACAATGCATATAAAATAAAAAAAAAATGAAGCAACTTTGGAATAGGTCTTGATTAGAAATTTCCTATTGATTTGTCTCTACAACCTGTATGCCTTCTTCAAAGCAATAGTTCCAATTTACTAAATGGCTGATGTACATATAGATAATAAATTTACTTACTGTAATGAACTACCCTCCCTGTGATCTAACACAGACTGCCTTCGCTGTGATGTCAGAGCTGAGTGGTGCACCACGGCACTGTTGTTGTTTTCCCCTCCTGCTCGGGGTAGTGAGCACTGCCCCAATCAGGGATGCCAGTGGGGGCTTCCAGGCACCTACTAGTTTTATGCCAGTAATTGAATTGTATTTCGGCTTATATTAGATTGATTCCTTGAGTGTTGACCCTGCTTTGCTTCTGACCTTGACTCTACTGCTTTACCTCTTGGATTCCTTTTTTGACTTGCTGCCTAGGCTGTTTGATTACTCTTTTGCCTCATGTCTCTTCCCCTCACTACGTTACTTATCCACTATCCTGTCATTGTCTAAAATTCTTTGATTCAAAAACAGCTGCAGCAAATGACTTCTCTTTCTTCATTCCGCTCCAGTGGCAGCTACTTTGTGGAAGCAACAGGTGGCTTCTGCGTAGGAGGTTAGCAGTGTTAGTGGAGTGGCTTGCACCAGTAGTAGTAGCCCAGCTGAGTTGGAAGATACACAATACTTACCCTTTTTCCAGCTAAATAACCTTCTTTGATCTAGTACTGACCATACAGAAAATAGGGCAGAGCCAAAGGGTTATGATAATGGATGTGCAAATCTACATTGCCTATTAATGACAACCTAGACCACGTGTATCCTGGCCTTAGTGGTTGGTAAAGGGCACAGGAAAATATATGCCTAAGAGCTCAGATTTCTCACAGTTTACTGCTTAAGTTTACATCAGTATTTGAACCACAGTAGGACACAAGCTGCAGTGTCACGATTCATATGCTTAGTGTGTCTTGGCATGGCGACTGATAATAATAATAATAATAATTTTTTATTTACATAGCGCCAACATATTCTGCAGCACTTTACAATTAAGCGGGGACATGTACAGATAATAAATGCAGTATAAGTTAAGACAATTTAAACAGTGACATTAAGGGTGAGGTCCCTGCTCGCAAGCTTACAATCTACAAGGATATGGGGGGACACAATAGGTGAAAAGTGCTTGTTATTTCAGGTGGCTCAGTCATCCAATCTGAGCTGTCGGTGTCTTGATGGACAGGTCAGCCGTCCAATCTGAGTCTGGGAGGTACTGAGCTGTTTTCAGGTTTTCCCTATCCTAGGTGATTAACCAGCTACTTAGCTGAGCTGTCAGTCCCAGACCTCTGCCAAAAGTAGCATCTGCTGGTTTGCCTTGTATTTCTGTGCTGTTTGTTGATCTTTTGCTGTCTGACCTTGGATCTTGTTCTGACCATTAGTTTGCGTAGCCTTTTTGCTCTGATCCGCTATTATCCTGGTATTCTGACCTCGGACCATAACCTGACTTTGCCTTTGTCTTTTCCCATTAGTTTACTATGTGTTCTCTTGGTATCTGACCACGAAATGTTTGAGGACCCTGCATCACGGCCGGTCTGTGAATAGTGACTAGTGTCACACACACAGTACCCAGCATACCTTGTACTGTAGAACCCACTACTCCAATACTGTCTGCATCATTCAAGTACATTTTATTCATCTCTTTCATGTTGCTATGATGGACAACAGCATCTTTTGACACTTTATATGTCACAGTGAAAGCTGTAGTTTTGTACATTGTCCTATATGTTCTGTTTTGGTTCCCAGTTTTCAGCATTTATCATGAAAAGTGTTTATTATCCAAGGAAATGTGGCCTCAATATGGTAGAAATTAAATAAGTCGTAACCAAAACCAGACATTGTAGATCAAACTAAATTCTTGCTGTCCTGTAAGATCAAAGTGGGCCCCTTAATCATTCACATTATATACTCCTGACTGCATGGAGTAGGAAAACCAGAGTGCAAAGGGCATAAGCAAATATTATGAGAGTTTGTCAACTAATCCACCTCAAATGCTCAATTCTTCAAGACCCCCATCCCATGAATTATATATATTGATCAGGAACAAATTGGTTACATGGTAGTATTTCCTGTAGCTGACAACCTCTGACCAGATGCTTTCATAGTTAGTCATTTATGAGGAATGGTTTTACAGATTTTTTTAAATAAAATTATAGAGGACCACATGTTATACAGTGAAAACAACAGTTCTGGCCTTGGAAGATGAAAGTTCATCCAGTCACTCACTTTATACTGGTATATACATGACCTTCTGTATGTGCTTTAAAGTCTAGTACTGAAAAACAACGTCGAATGGATACCCCACAAAGATCTCGCTAGCTCGTGGCCAGAAAACAATTTGGGAGTCAGAGGTTGAAAAAATGCATTGACAGATGCAAATTATACGCCGAGACGCTGCAAATTTTTGTCTGGATTTTCAAAGTGGAAAATGTGCAACATTAAAGCAGCAGCAGTAGAAGCAAAGGGGATATTTTACCAGATCTCATCCTCATAATGGTGAAAACATCTGGGCGGAATCCTTGTGGAGATTGATCAATGGCACAAATTTTCAATCTGTTGCAGGTCAGTTTAGATTGCAGTTTTTCTGCATATTTTCTTTAAAGGGAACCTATCATGCCCAAAAACATGTATTAACCTGCAGATATGGGGATGGAAATGAACGTTTCTCCTCCTGGCAGCCTCGGGTTGCTCAGTACACAGTGAGTGAGTGCATAGAGCCTGCATTTCTCACGGCTGTTTGACACCTGCATCACATGCATGCCTATTTGTTAGACAGTCCCTGCAGATGTTGCGGCTGTCGAACAGCCAGGAGACATGCAGGAGTGGGGATTCAAACATATTTTTCGAGCACGCCAAAGTCACTCAGTGAGCACCTGAGCATGCCTGGATAACATCTTTTCTGGCAGAGCAGATACAGACGGATCACCTGCTTGCCAATAGCCATGATTTTGCAGTAATAGTACTGCCAAACTGAATCACAAAAGGAACAGGGTTTATCAAAACAGGACCAAATGTGGCTCACTGAGAGCAGTACTCTTCTCCTTTTTAATTTTTCATTCAAAATGTGCACAAAATATGTTGGATGCTAGTGAGCAAATCCGCTTTTAAATTTAGGAGGAACAAGTGGATTAAAAGGTTTCTCCATGCAAATAAAAGCTTGCCTAGGTGACTAGATTGTAAAAAATACACTTGTTAATAATAACCGACCAGCACCCAACTGGATCCTCTCAGAAAACATCTAATGCCTTGCTCAAGTCATCTGATGGTTGCAGCCAAATCCGGGCTTGTAGTGGTTCAGCAGTTGTTTGAATGTTGACTTCCCACTATGCCAGAGAAGACCAAAGAACAGCCTTGGCTGCATTAAGGTGCGTGGCGGTGCGCGAGTATTAATGAATTGCATGTATTTTACACATTCAATCCCCTGGGTAAGCTTTTATATTTCTTGACCATCCACCTTCACTGTTGCCCTTGTATGTGTGACAGACCATAGTACGGTAATTGAATGTTCTGAGCGGAAATCTAAAGAAAAGTACGAGCTCCATAACAATTCAGTTATAAAACAGCATTATAAACTAACAAAAGTTTTCTTGTAAGTATTCCAATTAACCCATTATCTACCAATGTCCTTTTTTTGGGACGCCTAATCTTTTGCTTCTAGCAACTAAGATTTTATCATTTTTATAATTAGATCAATTTTTTTGTGTTGTTTGTAAAATGAATGTTTTCAAAATAGGAAATCATGTCATTGTCATTTTTAGGCTACTTTCACACTGGCGTTTTTTTTAAATACGTCGCAATGCGTCGTTTAGGGGAAAAAACGCATCCTGCAAAGTTGTTTGCAGGATGCGTTTTTGCCCATAGAGTAACATTACCGACGCATTGCGACGTATTGACACACGTCGCAACCGTCGTGCGACGGTTGCGCCGTGTTGTGGCGGACCGCCGGGAGCAAAAAACGTTAAATGTAACGTTTTTTGCTGCCGACGGACCGCTTTTTCCGACCGCGCATGCGTGGCCGGAACTCCGCCCCCACCTCCCCACACCTCACAATGGAGCAGCGGATGCGCCGGAGAAATGCATCCGCTGTACCCGTTGTGTGGCGCATCAAACGCTAGCGTTGGAATCTCGGCCCAACGCAATGCGACGGGCCGAATCCGACGCTAGTGTGAAAGTAGCCTTTATTGAATATTGGGACGCCCTTTTCTGAAAAATCCATAAAATTAAAATTTATAATTTGGCAAGTAATGGGTTAATGTTTTGAATCATTTAACAGAGCAAATTAATATTTCTTAGTAGGACAACCCCTTTAAGTGGTTCATGAAGTCTCAGCAGTTGGACGCTGCAAATCACCAGCTGATGGGTGCATTCTAGGGACATGTCATCATTAATTAAACCATTTATGTAATAATTGCCGTCACACTAGCAGTATTTGGTCAGTATTTTACATCAGTATTTGTAAGCCAAAACCAGGAGTGGAACAGATAGAGGAAAAGTTTAATAGAAACATATGCACCACTTCTGTATTTATCACCCACTCCCGGTTTTGGCTTGCAAAGACTGATGTAAAATACTGACCAAATACTGCTAGTGTGACGGCAGCCTTAAAAGGAATTAGTCACCAGTTTTGCTGTGAAATCTGATAGAAACATGATGTAGGGGCAGAGACCTTGATTCCAGTGATGAGTCACTTACTGAACTGCTTGGTGTAGTTTTCTCTGTTGTAGCTCTACCAGTTCTCTGAATGCTGAGCTCTGTACAGCACACCACTGGTTTGGAGCTTTCTGTGTATGCCGAAAGCTACCAATCCGTGATGGGGTGGGGTTGGACTACCTGACAACTAGTCCTCTAGTGATAATCTCCTGCTGATAAAACACTGATTTTATTGAAACCAAGCAGACCAGTAATTGATACATTACTGGAATCAGGGTTTCTGCCCTTCAGAGCAAATATCAAAAAGCTCCTGACAGATTTCTTTCAAAGTGAACAGTAATACATTGCTTTGCTTTTATGTACAATTTAGAGAACACGTATTATATGTGATGTCGGCTCCCTATTTGGAAATTATGTAGAATCACAAAAATTACGAACAGTAAAAACATTTTTTCAAACTGAAATCAGAAGAGAGTGCATGAGGCCATGTGGAATTGGTGCCCGTCACATTTAGGCTACGTTCACATTTGCGCCGTGGGGCGCAGCGTCGTCGACGCATACCGACGCATGCGTCATGCGCCCCTATCTTTAACATGGGGGGCGCATGGACATGCGCCGTATGCGTTGTCATACGTTTTATGACGCATGCATTTTTTTGGCGCACCAGACAGGACGTGGACGACGCTACAGGTTGCATTTTTGTTACGTCACATTTCCGAAAAAAAACGCATGCAACGCACCTGCGTCGTAAATGCGCCCCAAAAAAAACACATTAGTGTCTATGAAAAACGCATAGGGCGCAGGTGCCTGCGTTGAGCCGCGTTTTTTGACGCATGCGTCTTTTGACTAAATGTATTTTTTTGGGGCGTTTGGATCTTCAATTGTATAGGACAACGCATGCGTCAAAAAACGCTGCGATGTGTATGCGTTTGCCATGCGTTGTGCGTTGCGTCGACGACGCTGCGCCAAACAACGCAAATGTGAACGTAGCCTAATTATGGCAAGCTAGCAGGCTTTAGGAGAACAGCAGCTGTGTTGGAGTCTGAGTGCCACATAATAGACAACAATATTTGACATCGACATGTTGGTGGTCCAATGAATCTGTGCATGATCAAAGCACTTGGAAAACGTAACATTTCTTGCAGCAGAGCCAAACTCTGTTGACTTAACATTTCATCCAGACTGCTCAGATCCCGGGGTCAGCCTAGTAATAATGTGCCGAAATTGAATGACAGGTGTTTGGGTAAAGATTGGTCTTTGCTGTTTTGTCTGCTGCTGATAACACTCCAGATACAGCTGGTGGATTCTCCAAGGCGTAGCGGACCCCGACCCTGACAAAAATCCTCCAAAATCTCCTCAAAGAAAATGTCAACGATTCCTAACAGAGAGGCAATCTGACATATCTAGAAAACTAAATATGTGAACAGAACTCACTATTGATTCAGTATGTGCCAGAGAAGTGATGAGGAAATCTGGTTAGCTCTCATGACTAATGACATCGGCAGCCCATAAGCCAAAATTAGCCTCTTCCTGTACCCCGTCTGCTGATCTTGGTACACTTTAAAAAGACATTAGTAAAATCATGTCATCTATATTGTAAGCTTTCAAGATTTTATGGGATGTGCTTAACCCAGTACGTATATCTTTTAAAATGCATAATCACTTTCAGCCTCCCTCAGTAGTTTTGTAACAAAATATACAAAACTTAAAAAGTGAGGCTCCGAAATCCATATCAAAACAAGCACAGGCTCTTGCCCTAAGAGGAGCCATACCTGTAGTTTAACATGTCACTGCATATGTTAGAGAAACATTCTTTATGTTCATAGGCAAATGAGAGTTTGGAACACCATGGATGGGGATTTATGGTCGGGAGAACTCTTCCTCTGACAGAATGGCTAACGGTATGGCTCATCTTAAAGGAAATCTGACACTGGCTACGTGATTTGAGCCATGTATGTTTGACTTTGAAATATTACAGCATTACTTTAACCCCTTGATCCCATATGACGTACTATCACGTCGAGGTGACCTGGGACGTAATTCCCAGGAACTGGATAGTACGTCATAGGCGATCAGTCGCGCTCACTGGGGGAGGGCGGCCGATCGCCGCCGGGTGTCATTTAATTATCACAGCTTGTCACGGACCGCTCTCGGCACATTAATCCACAAAGCGTTCCGGCGGCATAGGGAAGCATCACGCAGGGAGGGGGCTCCCTGTGTGCTTTCCTGAGACCCTCGGAACAACGTCATGTGATCGTGTTGTTCAGAGGGTGTCCTATGTCCTCCTCCCTGCAGGCCCCGGATCCAAAATGGCCGCGGGGCTCCTTCCGGGTACTGCAGGGAGGTGGCTTGCAAGCGCCTGCACAGAGAAGGCGCCGGCAAGCTTGCAGCGCTGCCTGTCAGATCGCTGATCTGACCCAGTGCTGTGCAAAGTGTCAGATCAGCGATCTAACACTATAACATGATGTCCCACACTGGGACAAAGTAAAAAAGTAAAAAAAAAATTAACATGTGTAAAAAAAAAAAAATTCCTACATAATGAAAAAAAAAAATAGTGTTGCAATAAATACATTTCTTTATCTAATTAAAAAAAAAAACAAACAATAAAATTGCACATATTTAGTATCGTCAACTCGTCCCACAAAAAAATAAGACCTCACATGACTCTGTGGACCAAAATATGGAAAAATTATAGCTCTCAAAATATGGAGACGCAAAAACTATTTTTTGCAATAAAAAGCGTCTGTTAGTGTGTGACAGCTGCCAATCATAAAAACCCACTAAAAAATGTATTTATTTCCATTTTCCCATTAGGGTTAGGGTTGGGGCTAAAGTTAGGGCTACAGTTAGGGTTGGGGCTACAGTTAGGGTTGGGGCTACAGTTAGGGTTGGGGCTACAGTTAGGGTTAGGGTTGGGGCTAAAGTTAGGGTTAGGGTTGGGGTTAAAGTTAGGGTTAGGGTTGGGGCTAAAGTTGGGGTTAGGGTTGGGGCTAAAGTTAGGGTTAGGGTTGTAGTTAAAGTTAGGGTTGGGGCTAAAGTTAGGGTTAGGGTTGGGGCTAAATGTTAGGGTTAGGGTTGGAGTTAAATTTAGGGTTAGGGTTGGGGCTAAAGTTAGAGTTAGGGCTACAGTTAGGGTTGGAGCTACAGTTAGGGTTGGGGCTAAAGTTAGGGTTAGGGTTGGAGCTACAGTTAGGGTTGGGGCTAAAGTTAGGGTTAGGGTTGGGGCTAAAGTTAGGGATAGGGTTGGGGCTAAAGTTAGGGTTGGGGCTAAAGTTAGGGTTAGGATTACATTTACGGTTGGGATTAGGGTTGGGATTAGGGTTATGGGTGTGTCAGGGTTAGGGGTGTGGTTAGGGTTATGGTTAGGGTTGGGATTAGGGTTAGGGTGTGTTTGGGTTAGGGTTTCAGTTAGAATTGAGGGGTTTCCACTGTTTAGGCACATCAGGGGCTCTCCAAACGTGACATGGCGTCCGAGCTCAGTTCCAGCCAATTCTGCGTTGAAAAAGTAAAACAGTGCTCCTTCCCTTATGAGCTCTCCCGTACGCCAAAACAGGGGTTTACCACAACATATGGGGTTTCAGCGTACTCAGGACAAATTGGACAACTTTTGGGGTCCAATTTCCCTGGTTACCCTAGGAAAAAATAACAATTTGAGGGGCTAAAAAATAATTTTTGTGGGGAAAAAATGATTTTTTATTTTCACGGCTCTGCATTATAAACTGTAGTGAAACACTTGGGGGTTCAAAGTTCTCACAACACATCTAGATAAGTTCCTTGAGGGGTCTAGTTTCCAATATGGGGTCACTTGTGGGGGGTTTCGACTGTTTAGGTATATTAGGGGCTCTGCAAACGCAATGTGACACCTGCAGACCATTCCATCTAAGTATGCATTCCAAACGGCGCTCCTTCCCTTCCGAGCTCTGCCATGCGTCCAAACATATGGGGTATCAGCGTACTCAGGACAAATTGAACAACAACTTTTGTGGTCCAATTTCTCCTGCTACCTTTGGGAAAATACAAAACTGGGGGCTAAAAAATAATTTTGGTGGAAAAAAGAAGAATTTTTATTTTCATGGCTCTGCGTTATAAACTGTAGTGAAACACTTGGGGGTTTAAAATTCTCACCACACATCTAGATACGTTCCCTAGGGCAGGGGTCCCCAACTCCAGTCCTCAAGGCCCACCAACATGTCATGTTTTCAGGATTTCCTTAGTCTTGCCCAGGTAATAATTGCATCACCTGTGCAATGCAAAGGAAATCCTGAAAACATGACCTGTTGGTGGGCCTTGAGGACTGGAGTTGGGGACCCCTGCCCTAGGGGGTCTACTTTCCAAAATAGTGTCACTTGTGGGGGTTTCAATGTTTAGGGACATCAGGGGCTCTCCAAACGCGACATGGCGCCCTATCTCAATTCCAGTCAATTTTGCATTGAAAAGTCAAATGGCGCTCCTTCTCTTCCGTCTCTGCCATGCGCCCAAACAGTGGTTTACCCCCCACATATAGGGTATCAGCATACTCAAAACAAATTGTACAACAACTTTTGGGGTCCAATTTCTTCTGTTACCCTTGGTAAAAATAAAACAAATTGGAGCTGAAGTAAATTTTTGTAAAAAAAAGTTAAATGTTCATTTTTTTTTAAACATTCCAAAAATTCCTTTGAAATACCTGAAGGGTTAATAAACTTCTTGAATGTGGTTTTGAGCACCTTGAGGGGTGCAGTTTTTAGAATGGTATCATACTTGGGTATTTTCTATCATATAGACCCCTCAAAGTGAGTTCAAATGTGATGTAGTCCCTAAAAAAAAAATGGTGTTGTAAAAATGAGAAATTGCTGGTCAACTTTTAACCCTTATAACTTCCTAACAAAAAAAAAATTTGGGTTCCAAAATTGTGCTGATGTAAAGTAGACATGTGGGAAATGTTACTTATTAAGTATTTTGTGTGACATATGTCTGTGATTTAAGGGCATAAAAATTCAAAGTTGGAAAATTGTGAAATTTTCCAAATTTCCGCAAAATTTCCATTTTTTTCACAAATAAATGCAGGTAATAGCTAAGAAATTTTACCACTATCATGAAGTACAATATGTCACGAGAAAGAATCTCAGAATCATCAGGATCCATTGAAGCGTTCCAGAGTTATAACCTCATAAAGGGAGAGTGGTCAGAATTGGAAAAATTGGCCTGGTCATTAACATGCAAACCACCATTGGATGTTAAGGGGTTAAAAGCTGGCTGGGTAACAATCCATATGGGAGACTAGGTGGACAGACTGGTCCCTGGTGGCTTCTACTGCCTGCTCCCATGAAGTGGAAGGTCTCTCCCTGCTTGTGTGTGTAGAGGGTGACCTGTCAGTCATTAGCAATCGGCAGGGAGAAGCAGCCGGAAATCTGCCTATCTGACTAGTCCCCTATCTGGCTTGGTCCTTGACTGCCAAAGTAAAAAAAAAAACAACAAAAAACAGATGACTTTATTTTAAGCGGTGTTTGGAGGAGCGATATATTCTTTCTTATTTTTTAGTGGATAATAAGTGTCAGATAGCCTGTCTGTAATTCATTAGGCCATTATTGTGGAAGCAGTCCTATAAAGGGAATCTCTCACCAGGCATTTGCTGCGTAATTTGAGAAAACCATACTGTAGAAGCATAGACCTTTATTATAGCAATGTGTCAATTACTGGTCTGTTTCAATACAATCACTGTTTTACCAGCAGTTGATTATCACTACGGGACAACTGGTCTTGTGCCACCTAGTCCAACCACGCCTCCAGCACCGATTAGCCGCTTTATATATATAATGTACAGAGAAAGCTGTGGCTGTAGCTCTGCTCAATCTACAGCAGAAAAAACTGTGATTCTATCGTAACTGCTGCACCCAGTAAACTAAGTGGCGCTAGAATCATGGTCTCTGTCCCTACCTCATGCTGTTGTCAGATTACATAATGAAAACTTCTCAAATTCAGCACGAGCGTAGCACATTTGGATTCAGTTTCCCGAGCATTTTTACTCAAAGTGAGCAAAATTCGGTCACAGTTCAGTAAATGATCGCGTTTCCCTTAATGGTTTGCTTATGACTTTGGCTAGGATGGGGGTGCTGTATGATAAGCGGAGGGGACATGTTTTGATGAGAGGCGTGATGTGTATAGGTCAGAGGAGCCGCAGAATGTAATTTTTTACAACTTAATGTGTGTATATTCAAGCAGCCAGTCAGGGCACAGAAACTATCCACAATGCCATGACACAAGAGCTTTTGTCATTGGCTACCGAAATCACATGTCCCTCTCCATATAAAAAGCGGACATATTGTTTTTCGATGCCATTTTCTCAGTGTAACAGCCCAGAAAGGCTGCTCCTGCTGCAAGTTAGCTTGTCATATAATTAGATAGGATCCTTTCCTATGTGAAGTCAACCTTCCAGCATCTAACTAGATTGTGAGTCCACATTTCCTACCCAAAATTGTTTGGCCTAATACAGTGTTGCAGATATGACTCAGGAGGTCCCATTTGCTAATCAAAATCGTTAGGGCTAATATTGGGGTGCAGCTAGGAGGCCCCATTTGCTAATCAAAATCGTTAGGGTTAATAGTATTGTACAGGCCTGAGTCGACATTTCTTACTCAAATTCGTTTGGACTAATACTGTGTTGCAGTTAGGACTCAGGAGGCCCCATTTGCTAATTAAAATCGTTAGAGCTAATATTGTTGTTCAGGCACATAATCTCAGAAAATATATACTGATTGTTCATTTAGTGACAGGTGACTGACAGGTCTGGGTCTAAGGTTGTGAAACAACGCTACAGAGGTATTTTGGCCTACTGGTTAACCATTTGATTTGTGATGTACCGGCATTGTTGAATTCCACTCTGCACATGTTGCAGTGACTGGCTGAAGCAATGAGCCCTGGTGTAGTATGTAATTTTGCATAGCCTGGGCCAATGCAGTACGGATGTGATGCAAATCATGCTTACCAAGTGGGCACAGATGAAGGACCTCTGCAACCTTGTGCACAGTTTCAAAATGGCTACTAAGATGGTTAGCTCTGATGCCGTCATCAGCATCATTATTCCAGTCATCTACATGCTGGAGAATAGTCTGTGTAAAGAGGGGGTGGTCCAGAGGAAAAAGTGGAAGCAGAGGAGAATGCGGGAGGGATAACAATATCTCTAAGTTCCAGACTGTGGTCGCACAAGTGGGTGCTATCGAAGAATGGATTACACCTATCGAGGTGGCTCATGGTACCAGACAAACTGTTAGTGTAGGTGCAAGAGCCAAGGAACAAATGGACGAGGAGGAAGAGGTGATGAGCACGCAGCAGTCAGGAGATGAAGAGGATAATGATCCCCTCTCTGTTGTCCGTGGTTGGCTGGAGGGGATGGATGAAGTAAGCTTTGGTCTCTCCACTAACACACTGTGAACTTAGACCTCATGGAAGCGTCTGGCACATGAGTGCCTTCTTGCTGCACTATCTGCATCATGATGGGTTAGAAATAATGCTGACATGTATAGTTGCCACTCTGTTAGATCCACGGTACAAGAGTAGATTTTGCCAGATGATTCACCCCCCTGAAAGACGTGCATGCTGGAATATCAAAACACGCTTATAGACAATCCTAAGAGTGGTTTTCCCCAAGACAGCACTGAGGCATACAATGTGCATCACAGTTATAGATTTTTAACCCAGGGAATGTCAATGAGTCAAAACCAAAAAATTAACAACAGCAGTGTAAGTGCATAAGCAATTTCTGTGAGTCGTTTCACACATTGGTTAGACTAGCACATGAAGCAGCAGAAAAGAATACAAATCTGACATGTTGTGAATGACTGTAGAGGATGTTGCAGGAGTATCTCAAGCTCAATATCAATGCCATCAGGGGGAATTTGGATCCTCTGCACTTTGCTGTTCAAAAATGGAAGAGTGTCTTGAGCTCACCTGGCACTCCTTGGAAGTTTTGTCTTTCCCAACAGCCAGCTTTCTCTCGGAATGTGTCCTCAGTAGTGTTGAGCGATACCTTCCGATATCGGAAAGTATAGGTATCGGATTGGATCGGCCGATATACAAAAAATATCGGATATCGCCGATACCGATACCCGATCCCAATACAAGTCAATGGGACCAAAATATCGGAATTAAAATAAACCCTCTCTTTCCTTGTAGGTTCATTCTACATGAAGGAAAACAACTAAGAATAATGCAGGATGTATTTGGGGAGGTGTCATGATCCCAATGGCAGGGGATCACAAAAGGACAAGCACAAAAAACAAAACAAGCTCTAGGGTGATGGAAACTGAGCTGACCGCGATCCTGAACCTAAACACACAACGAGCTGTAGCCGGGGAACGTGCCTACGATGATTCCTAGACGTCTCGCGCCAGCCGAAGGACTAACTTCCCCTATTAGAAGAAACACAGACCTCTCTTGCCTCCAGAGAAACACCCCACAGAAATAGCAGCCCCCCACATGTAATGACGGTGAAATGAGAGGAAAGCACATACGTAGTTATGAAAACAGATTCAGCAAAATGAGGCCCGCTAAAGCTAGATAGCAGAGGATACAAAAGTGAACTGCGCGGTCAGCGAAAAACCCTACAAAAACCATCCTGAAATTACTTGAACTCATGTGCCAACTCATGGAACATGAGGAGTAATATCAGCCCACTAGAGCAACCAGCAAAAAGGAATCACATATCTGCAAGCTGGACTAAGACAAAAATTAAGCAAAACGTGGAACAGGAAAATCAAAAACTTAGCTTGTCCTGAAGATTACAGAAGCGGGAAGCAGAGGTAACAAGACACACTGATTATATTGATAGCCGGCGAGGAAATGACAAGAAAGCCAGGTTAAATAGGAAACTCCCATATCCTGATAGAACAGGTGGACACCAGAGACCGCAGAAAACACAAGTCACCCAGTACCATCTGTAACCACCAGAGGGAGACCAAAAACAGAATCCACAACAGTACCCCCCCCTTGAGGAGGGGTCACCGAACCCTCACGAGAACCACCAGGGCGACCAGGATGAGCCCTATGAAATGCACGGACCAAATCAGCAGCATGAACATCAGAGGCAACCACCCAAGAATTATCCTCCTGACCATAACCCTTCCACTTGACCAAATATTGGAGTTTCCGTCTGGAAACACGAGAATCCAAGATCTTCTCCACAACATACTCCAATTCTCCCTCCACCAGCACCGGAGCAGGAGGTTCAAGCGAAGGAACAACAGGTACCTCATACTTCTGCAACAACGACCGATGGAACACATTATGAATAGCAAACGATGCCGGGAGATCCAAACGAAACGACACAGGGTTAAGAATTTCCAAGATCCTATAGGGACCGATGAACCGAGGCTTGAACTTAGGAGAAGAGACCTTCATAGGAACAAAACGAGAAGACAACCACACCAAGTCCCCAACACGAAGTCGAGGACCCACGCGGCGACGGCGATTAGCAAACTGCTGAGCCCTCTCCTGGGACAACTTCAAATTGTCCACCACATGACTCCAAATCTGATGCAACCTATCCACCACCATGTCCACTCCAGGACAATCAGAAGGCTCCACCTGACCAGAGGAAAAACGAGGATGAAACCCCGAATTACAAAAGAAAGGAGAAACCAAGGTAGCAGAACTAGCCCGATTATTAATGGCAAATTCGGCAAGCGGCAAAAAGGTAACCCAGTCATCCTGATCAGCAGAAACAAAACACCTTAAATAAGTTTCCAAGGTCTGATTAGTTCGTTCCGTCTGGCCATTCGTCTGAGGATGGAATGCAGACGAAAAGGACAAATCAATGCCCATCTTAGCACAGAACGTCCGCCAAAATCTAGACACAAACTGGGATCCCCTGTCAGAAACGATGTTCTCCGGAATCCCATGCAAACGAACCACGTTCTGAAAAAACAGAGGGACCAACTCAGAGGAGGAAGGTAACTTAGGCAAGGGTACCAGATGAACCATCTTAGAAAAGCGGTCACACACAACCCAGATGACGGACATTTTTTGAGAGACAGGGAGATCCGAAATAAAGTCCATGGAAATGTGCGTCCAAGGCCTCTTCGGGATAGGCAAAGGTGACAACAATCCACTGGCGCGAGAACAGCAAGGCTTAGCCCGAGCGCAAACTTCACAAGACTGCACAAAAGAACGCACATCCCTCGACAAGGAAGGCCACCAAAAAGACCTGGCCACCAAGTCTCTAGTACCAAATATTCCAGGATGACCTTCCAACGCAGAAGAATGGACCTCGGAGATGACTCTACTGGTCCAATTATCCGGAACAAACAGTCTTTCAGGCGGACAACGATCAGGTTTATCCGCCTGAAACTCCTGCAAAGCACGTCGCAAGTCTGGGGAGACAGCCGACAAAATCACCCCATCCCTAAGGATACCAGTGGGCTCAGAATTTCCAGGGGAGTCAGGCACAAAACTCCTAGAAAGAGCATCCGCCTTCACATTCTTTGAACCTGGCAGGTATGAAACCACAAAATCGAAACGGGAGAAAAACAGTGACCAATGAGCCTGTCTAGGATTCAGACGCTTGGCAGACTCAAGGTAAATCAGATTCTTGTGATCAGTCAAGACCACCACACGATGTCTAGCACCCTCAAGCCAATGACGCCACTCCTCAAATGCCCACTTCATGGCCAAAAGCTCCCGATTACCAACATCATAATTCCGCTCAGTGGGCGAAAACTTTCTAGAAAAGAACGCACATGGCTTCATCACTGAGCAATCGGAGCTTCTCTGCGACAAAACCGCCCCCGCTCCAATCTCGGAAGCATCAACCTCAACCTGAAAAGGAAGCGAAACATCTGGCTGACGCAACACAGGAGCAGAAGAAAACCGGCGCTTAAGTTCCTGAAAGGCCTCCACAGCCGCAGGAGACCAATCAGCAACATCAGCACCCTTCTTAGTCAAATCCGTCAAAGGCTTAACAACACTAGAAAAATTAGTTATGAAACGACGATAAAAATTAGCAAAGCCCAAGAACTTCTGTAGACTCTTAAGAGATGTAGGCTGCGTCCAGTCACAAATAGCCTGAACCTTGACGGGATCCATCTCAATAGTAGAAGGGGAAAAAAATATACCCCAAAAAAGAAATCTTCTGGACTCCAAAGAGACACTTTGAACCTTTTACAAACAAAGAATTGGCCCGCAGGACCTGAAACACCTTCCTGACCTGCTGAACATGGGACTCCCAGTCATCAGAAAAAACCAAAACATCATCCAAATACACAATCATAAATTTATCCAGGTATTCACGGAAAATATCGTGCATAAAGGACTGGAAGACAGAAGGAGCATTAGAAAGTCCAAAAGGCATCACCAAATACTCAAAATGGCCCTCAGGCGTATTAAATGCGGTTTTCCACTCATCACCCTGCTTTATCCGCACAAGATTATACGCACCCCGAAGATCAATCTTAGTGAACCATTTAGCCCCCTTAATGCGAGCGAACAAATCAGTCAACAATGGCAAAGGATACTGATATTTGACCGTAATCTTATTCAAAAGACGGTAATCTATACAAGGCCTCAAGGAACCATCTTTTTTTGGCCACGAAAAAAAAACCTGCTCCCAAAGGGGACGAAGATGGACGGATATGTCCCTTTTCCAAGGACTCCTTAACATAATCCCGCATAGCAGTATGCTCTGGCACTGACAGATTGAACAAACGTCCTTTAGGAAATTTACTGCCAGGAATCAAATCTATAGCACAATCGCAATCCCTGTGAGGAGGAAGCGAATTGAGCTTAGGCTCCTCAAAAACATCCCGATAATCAGACAAAAATACAGGAACCTCAGAAGGAGTAGATGAAGCGATAGAAATCGGAGGTGCATCATCATGAACCCCCTGACATCCCCAGCTTAACACAGACATCGTTTTCCAGTCCAAGACTGGGTTATGAGTTTGTAACCATGGCAGACCAAGCACTAAGACATCATGTAAATTATACAGTACCAGGAAGCGAATCACCTCCTGATGAACGGGAGTCATACGCATGGTCACTTGTGTCCAGTACTGAGGTTTGTTCATAGCCAAAGGTGTAGAGTCAATTCCTTTCAAAGGAATAGGGACTTCCAGAGGCTCCAGACTAAACCCACAGCGGTTGGCAAATGACCAATCCATAAGACTCAGGGCAGCGCCTGAATCCACATAGGCATCGACGGAAATGGCTGATAATGAACAAATCAGAGTCACAGACAGAATGAACTTAGACTGTAAAGTACTAATGGCAACAGACTTATCAACCTTTTTTGTGCGTTTAGAGCATGCTGATATAACATGAGCTGAATCACCACAATAAAAACACAACCCATTTTTCCGCCTATAGTTTTGCCGTTCACTTCTGGACTGAATTCTATCACATTGCATAGTCTCAGGTGCCTGTTCAAAAGACACCGCCAAATGGTGCACAGGTTTGCGCTCCCGCAAACGCCGATCAATCTGAATAGCCATAGTCATAGACTCATTCAGACCTGTAGGCGCAGGGAACCCCACCATAACATCTTTAATGGCCTCAGAAAGGCCATCTCTGAATCTTGCAGCCAGGGCGCACTCATTCCACTGAGTAAGCACCGACCATTTCCGAAATTTCTGACAATATATTTCTGCTTCATCTTGCCCCTGAGAGAGAGCCAATAAAGCTTTTTCAGCCTGAATCTCTAGGTTAGGTTCCTCATAGAGCAAACCCAATGCCAGAAAAAACGCATCCACATTGAGCAACGCAGGATCCCCTGGTGCCAATGCAAATGCCCAATTCTGAGGGTCACCCCGCAGGAAAGATATAACAATTTTGACTTGCTGAGCAGGGTCTCCAGAGGAGCGAGATTTCAAAGAAAGAAACAACTTGCAATTGTTCCTAAAATTCAGAAAACTAGATCTATCTCCAGAAAAAAACTCTGGGATAGGAATTCTAGGTTCAGACATAGGAGCATGTACAACAAAATCTTGTATATTTTGAACCTTAGCAGCAAGATTATTCAGGCTGGAAGCCAAACTCTGGACGTCCATGATAAACAGCTGAGGTCAGAGCCATTCAAGGATTAAGAGGAGGTAAGACGCAGCCAGGCTGCAATTAAGGCTAGGCAGCAAACTCTGAGGGGAGAAAAAAAAAAAAAAAAAACTTCCTCAGACTACTTTTCCTCCTACTTCAGCCAATACGATTACCACTTTCGGGCCGGCTATACTGTCATGATCCCAATGGCAGGGGATCACAAAAGGACAAGCACAAAAAAACAAAACAAGCTCTAGGGTGATGGAAACTGAGCTGACCGCGATCCTGAACCTAAACACACAACTAGCTGTAGCCGGGGAACGTGCCTACGATGATTCCTAGACGTCTCGCGCCAGCCGAAGGACTAACTTCCCCTTTTAGAAGAAACACAGACCTCTCTTGCCTCCAGAGAAACACCCCACAGAAATAGCAGCCCCCCACATGTAATGACGGTGAAATGAGAGGAAAGCACATACGTAGTTATGAAAACAGATTCAGCAAAATGAGGCCCGCTAAAGCTAGATAGCAGAGGATACAAAAGTGAACTGCGCGGTCAGCGAAAAACCCTACAAAAAAACATCCTGAAATTACTTGAACTCATGTGCCAACTCATGGAACATGAGGAGTAATATCAGCCCACTAGAGCAACCAGCAAAAAGGAATCACATATCTGCAAGCTGGACTAAGACAAAAATTAAGCAAAACGTGGAACAGGAAAATCAAAAACTTAGCTTGTCCTGAAGATTACAGAAGCGGGAAGCAGAGGTAACAAGACACACTGATTACATTGATAGCCGGCGAGGAAATGACAAGAAAGCCAGGTTAAATAGGAAACTCCCATATCCTGATAGAACAGGTGGACACCAGAGACCGCAGAAAACACAAGTCACCCAGTACCATCTGTAACCACCAGAGGGAGCCCAAAAACAGAATCCACAACAGGGAGGTGGCGGAGACATTAAAGGCATAGAGGTTTAGCCCAATCAAATAGAATAGCAGGAATTTTATTTTTTTTTAAAGACGTTCAGAGTTACAAAGATATTGACTATGTCATTTTTTTTTTATTTTGTCAGATATTGATGTTTCACTATTCCACGCCCTTCCCCTTCTTTTTTTTTTTAGTTTTCCCACACTTTCATCTTCATCATCATCAGCATCTTTGACATCAACTTCTTCTTCACCTTATTCATCTTCTTCTTCATCTTCTACATTTTTTTTTTATTACATTATTCATATTCATTTTCTTCAACTATTATTATTCTTCCTATTCTACTTCTTCATCATATTCTCATTTGTGACAGGCATTCCTGTAGTTGTTATCTATAAAAGTTAAGATTACACCTTCCGTACTGCCTGTCACAAAAGTTACATTTGTCCGCGTTCAGTTTGGCCTGCAGCATCAGGCTTTATCCAGGGGCACCACGAGGAGGAACGGACTCACCCTCATACACTGCTTAGTCTTCTTCTGCATATAATTTAGATAATATCTTTTGCTCTGATATTAAGTGTTATGCTTAATGTCCTTCTGCTCTTTGTTCTGCAGCCTCTTGTTCTTCTGCTTCTCGGTCATCCATGTCGTCGTCTCCAGGCATCATGGAGTTGGCTAACCCGACCGCAACACGACGGGGCAACGCATAGGCGTCTAAGTGACCTTGACCTTACCCGGAACCAGCTGACGCTGCTGGACCCAGGCTGGGCACGAGGGAGTACCCGTGACAAAGACACTGCCGAGAACCAGCTGACGGTGCTGGAACCCGGATGCGTTGCCTATTCAAGATTGTCTTCCTAGAGCCCCAACTAGCGGTGTTGGAGCAAAGGGTAAGCAGGGGGAGCAGAGTGTAGGCCGAAGCCTCTGGGGGGGGCAGGGTCCCTTTAATTTCAGTTCAGGTGCCTGCGTGGCGTTTGCAGAACACGTTGCCGGCTACACAGCAGGGGAACAGCTGGCGGTGCTGAACCCTACTAACACATTGGCTGGTGTTTTTCTCTGTGCAGCTAGCACGTCCGGGCAAAAACTGGCGGTGTTAGAGCCCAGGGTCAGCAGGAGGAGGAGAGGAGCAGAGTGTAGGCCGAAGCCTGCACTGGTGGCAGCTTTAGGTGTGTTGTGCCAGCGTGGCTTGTGCTGGACACATTGCCGACTACACAGCAGGGGAACAGCTGGCGTTGCGGAACCCCACTGACACATCAGCGAGTGTTTTTTCTGTGTAGACAACACTTCCAGGTGACAACTGACAGTGTTGAAACCCAGGGAATCACAGAGGAGCAGAGTGTAGGGCGAAGCCTGCACTGGTGGCAGCTTTTGGTCTGTTGTGCCAGCGTGGCTTGTGCTGGACACGTTGCCGGCTACACAGCAGGGGAACAGCTGGCGTTGCTGAACCCCACTGACACAATGGCGGGTGTTTTTCTCTGTGCAGCCAGCACTTCCGGGCCCCAACTGGCGTAGTTAGAGCCCAGGGTCTGCAGGAGGAGCAGAGTGTAGGCCGAAGCCTAGTAGAACCAATTTCAAAGGTAACCTTTAACCCCCCTCAGGTGTTGCAAAGTACAAGAGCCACACCTTGTGCAGCATTAATGCTGCACAAGTCAAAGGTTGCTCTATGAATTTTTCTACTTGCACATGCTGAATGAAACATGTACAAAATTTAGCCCATTATACAGTTAAACTGTATTGGAGGCGTGACTGACTTGCCTTTTTAAGGAGACGCAGCAGAGGTGTCATAGTTTACACCTAGGTGGTTGGCGCAGACTCATAAGCGTCGTTATTCGCTGTACAGGAGTCTGCGCTCTTGTGTTATCCCTTGGCAATGCCCTGTTAGCGCTGCCCATCTTCTGACCTCATTTCATGTTGACCGTTGCGGTTAGCGATGCCCATGAATCCCAGACCCGCAGTGTCTTTTTAAAAACTCACACTGCGGGGCTGGGATTCATGGCCTTGTGCAGTAAATATGTTCGCCGCTCGCACATGTCCTTACACCTGCTTCAGACTGGCGGCCTCCGCTGATCCCTTATCGCATGCCGCGGCCATGAGGCCTCACAGTCTGAAGAAGGCGGAAGGAGGGGAGTGAAGACAGGCGAACATATGCACTGCACATGCCCATCAATCACACCCTCGCAGTCAAAATATATCAGACAACGAGGGTCGTTGTGTCGAGCAGGGCGGACGCACAGGCACAGCCAGCCAACCAATGATGTCAGAAGACGGGCAGCGCTACCAAGGGGGGTGCTGCGTGTCATTAAAAAGGAAAGTCACACCTCAGGGACAATGTAATGGTCTCTAATGAGACACATTTTGTACATGTTGAGTTCCACGTGGGCAAGGAGAAAAAGTTAGCCACCTTGTACAAATGCAGCATTACTGCAGTATAAGGTGGCTGTTATACATAGAAACACCTGGGGGGGGCAGGTTCCCTTTAATTTCAGTTCAGGTGCCTGCATGGC
This sequence comes from Ranitomeya imitator, assembly GCF_032444005.1. Lineage (NCBI taxonomy): Eukaryota > Metazoa > Chordata > Amphibia > Anura > Dendrobatidae > Ranitomeya > Ranitomeya imitator. The sequence continues at coordinate 69,308,714 of NC_091286.1, forward strand.
GTTTGCAGGACACGTTGCCGGCTACACAGCAGGGGAACAGCTGGCGTTGCGGAACCCCACTGACACATCAGCGAGTGTTTTTTCTGTGTAGACAACACTTCCAGGTGACAACTGACAGTGTTGAAACCCAGGGAATCAAAGAGGAGCAAAGTGTAGGCCGAAGCCTGCACTGGAGGCAGGAAAAAGTCTGTTATTGTGCCAGCGTGGCTTGTGCTGGACACGTTGCCGGCTACACAGCAGAGGAACAGCTGGTGTTGCTGAACCCCACAGACACATTGGCGGGTGTTTTTCTCTGTGCAGCTAGCACTTCCGGGCAACAACTGGCGGTGTTAGAGCCCAGGGTCTGCAGTAGGAGCAGAGTGTAAGCCGAAGCCTGCAGAGGAGCAAGTTGAAAGGGAACCTTTAACCCCCCCCCAGGCATTTGTTGCTGAAAGAGCCATCTTGTACAGCAGTAATACTGCACATGGAAAATGGTGGCTCTTTAAATTATGCTCCTTGCAAACGCTGAAGTACACACTCATATAATGTGTCCCCTCACACCGTTAAACCGTCCCGGAGGTGGGACTTTCCTTTGTAATGTGACACAGCACAGCCGTCATTCCAAACCCCTTGGTGCCGTGCGCCACCTCCTCAACGTTGTTTGATTCTGTCACGGAGCCCGCGCTGTAATGTTATCCCTTGGCCATGCACACTTAGCGGTGCTCGTCTTCTGACATCATTTAGGTGTCAGGCTGGCAGTGCCTGTGCGTCCAAGCTGCCCGAGATCCAACCTCGCAGTGTCATCTAATGTAATCCCACTGCGGGCCTGGGATCCATGGGCATGCGCAGTGCATATCATCGCCTCTCACTCCCCTCCTTCCTGCTTCTTCAGACTGTGCGGCGTTACGGCCGTGGCATGCTATTAGGGATCAGCTGACGCCGCCTAGTCTGAAGAAGCGTGAAGAAGGGGAGTGAGAGGCTAGTATATGCACTGCGCATGGCCATGGATACCAGGCCCACTGTGGGATCACATTAGACGACACTGCGAGGTGGGATTTCGGGCAGCGTGGATGCACAGGCGCAGCCAGGACGACAACAAATGATGTCAGAGGATGGGCAGCGCAAACTGTGCATGGCCAAGGGATAACATAACAGCGCAGGGTCCATGACAGAATCAAACAACGCTAAGGAGGCAGCGCACGGAGCCAAGGGGGTAGGAATGACGGCAGTGCTGCGTCACATTACAAAGGAAAGTCCCACCTCCGGGACGGTTTGACGGTGTGAGGGGACACATTACATGAGTGTGTAGTTCAGCGTTTCCAAGGAGCATAATTTAAAGAGCGACCTTTTCCTTGTGCAGTATTAGTGCTGCACAAGGTGGCTCTTTCAGTAACAAACGCCTAGGGGAGGGGGGGGGGACAGGTTCCCTTACATTTTAGTTGTGCCAGCGTGGCGGTCGCATGACACGTTGCCGGATACACAGCTGGGGATCAGCTGACGTTACTGAACCCCAATAACAGAGGAGCGACTGTTGACTGTGCAGACAGCACTTCCAGGCACCAACTGGCGGTGTTAGAGCCCAGGGACAGCAGGAGGAGCAGATTGGAGGTATTGCCGCACACACAGCTGGGGATCAGCTGACGTTACTGAACCCCAATAACAGAGGAGCGACTGTTGACTGTGCAGACAGCACTTCCAGGCACCAACAGGCGGTGTTAGAGCCCAGGGACAGCAGGAGGAGCAGATTGGAGGTATTGCCGCACACACAGCTGGGGATCAGCTGACGTTACTGAACCCCAATAACAGAGGAGCGACTGTTGACTGTGCAGACAGCACTTCCAGGCACCAACTGGCGGTGTTAGAGCCCAGGGACAGCAGGAGGAGCAGATTGGAGGTATTGCTGCACACACAGCTGGGGATCAGCTGACGTTACTGAACCCCAATAACAGAGGAGCGACTGTTGACTGTGCGGACAGCACTTCCAGGCACCAACTGGCGGTGTTAGAGCCCAGGGACAGCACAAGTAGCAGAGGAACAGAGTGTAGGCCGAAGCCTGATTGGAGCAAGTTGAAAGGGAACCTTTAACGCCCCCAAGACATTTGTAGCTGAATGAGCCATCTTGTGCAGCACTAAGGATGCAAAAGGAAAAGGTTGCTCTTTTAATTATGCCCCTTGCAAACACAGAAGTAAACACTTAAAATGTGGCCCCCGATACCGTAAAACCGTCCCGGAGGTGGGAATTTCCTTCGTAGTGGGACGCAGCACAGCTGTCATTCCTATCCCCTTGGTGCCGTGCGCTGCCTCATCAGCGTTGTTTTAAGCTGTCACGGAGCCTGCGCTGTTATGTTATCCCTTGGCCATGCACACTTAGCGGTGCCCGTCTTCTGACATCATTTAGGTGTCAGGCTGTCAGTGCCTGTGCATCCACGCTGCCCGAGATCCCACCTCGCAGTGTCGTCTAATGTAATCCCACTGTGGGCCTTGGATCCATGGGCATGCACAGTGCATATCCTCGACACTCACTCCCCTCCTTCCCTCTTCTTCAGACTGTGCGGCATCACGGCCGTGGCATGCTATTAGGGATCAGCTGACGGCGCACAGTCTGAAGAAGGCGGAGGGAGATGAGCGAGAGCCTGAGGGGAAGATATGCACTGCGCATGCCCATGGATCCCAGGCCCGCAGTGTGATTCAATCAGAAGACACTGCGAGGTGGGATCTCGGGCAGCGCGGCCGCACAGGCGCAGCCAGCCTGACACCAAATTATGTCAGAAGACAGGCAGCGCAAATTGGGCATGGCCAAGGGATAACAGAACAGCGCAGGGTCCGTGACAGCTTAAAACAACGCTGAGGAGGCAGCACACGGCACCAAGGGGGAGGAATTACGGCTGTGCTGCGTCACATTACGAAGGAAAGTCCCAGCTCCGGGACGGTATAACGGTATCAGTGAACACATTTTATAAGTGTTAAGTTCTGCGTGTGCAAGGAGCTAAACTAAAAGAGCTACCTTTTCCTTGTGCAGCATTACTGCTGCACAAGGTGGCTCTTTCAGTAACAAACGCCGAGGGGGGGGGGACAGGTTCCCTTACATTTAGGTTGTTGTGCCAGCGTGGCGGTCGCAGGACACATTTCCGGCTACACTGCTGTGGATCAGCTGACTTTACTGAAACCCAATAACACTGGGTTGTATGTTTTGACTGTGCAGCCTGCACTTCTGAGCCGCAACTGGCGGTGTTGGAGCCCAGGAATAGCAGTTCAGGTGGTAGAAAGATGAACACATCAGGAGACCTGGATGACACCCAATTACTTAATCAGGCAGAGGAGTGGCAAATTCCTGCGAGATCCAGGCCTGGGTCATTTTCAGAAAAGTAAGCCGGTCAACGTTATTGGAGGATAGTCGCATGCGGTGGTCTGTTAGTACACCACCTGCGGCACTAAAGACACGTTCCGACAAGACACTAGCCGCAGGGCAAGCCAGCACCTCCAATGCATACTGGCTTAGCTCTGGCCATGTATCCAGCTTAGAGACCCAAAACTTGAAAGGGGAAGAGCCTGGGAATACAGTAAGAGGGCAAGACATGTAGTCTGTCACCATCTGATGGAACCGTTGCCTCCTGCTGACTGGAGCCGCTGGTGATGGTGTAGACATTTGGGGCAGGCACACAAAAGTTTGCCACAGTTGTGCCATACTGGTCTTGCCTTGGGCAGAGGCACTGCTTCTGCTCCCTCTTTGTGCAGAGCCTCCTCCACTGCCTCGACGCACTGAGCTGCTTTGTAAAGCACTAGCAGCACTCCTCTCAGTTGGACTAGAGAAGATGATGGAATTCACCAGTGTGTCGCGGTACTCCCGCATTTTACGCTCCCGGGTCAACGCTGGGATGAGGTTTTGGACGTTGTCCCGGTAGCGAGGATCGAGGAGGGTGAACACCCAATAATCAGGCATGCTGAGAATGTGGTCGATGCGGTGGTCGTTTCTCAGCCACTGCAGCATGAAATCAACCATGTGCCGCAGACTGCCAACTGGCCCAGAAACGCTGTTCCCTGCTTGAGACATGATCTCTGCCCGCTCGTCATCACCCCACCCTCGCTGTACACACTGACCACTGGACAATTGTGTAACTCCCTCCTCTGGACGGAGCTCTTCCTCCTCCATTGACTCCTCCTCATCCTCCTCACAAAGTGGCCCCTGCCTACCCCTTTGTGAGGAACCACGTGGCGCTGACTCTCCAGAAGCTGATGGAAAAGGTGACTCCTCATCCTACACCTCTTCCATAACATCATCCTTTAACGCTTGCAGTGTTTGTTGAAGCAGGCAGATAAGGGGGACAGTCATGCTGACTAGTGCATCATCTGCCCTTGCCATCCGCGTGGAATAGTCGAAAGGACGCAAAACCTGGCAGACGTCCTTCATAGTGGCCCACTCTGTGGTTGTGAAGTCTGATCGGCGCTGACTGCGACTTCTTTGCGCCTGATGCAGCTGGTACTCCATTACTGCTTGCTGCTGCTCACACAACCGCTCCAACATATGTAACGTGGAATTCCACCTGGTAGGTAGGTCACATATGATGCGGTGTTCCGGAAGGCAGAATCGGCGCTGCAGAGCAGCAATGCGCGATCTTGCTAAGCTGGAATGCCGCAAGTGAGCACACTCTAGGCGGACCTTGTGCAGCAGTGCATCAAGATCCGGATAGTCCCTCAGAAAACTCTGCACAACCAAATTGAGCACATGTGCCAGACATGGGATGTGAGTGAGGTTGCCAATGGCCAAAGCTGCCACCAGATTTCGGCCATTGTCACACACTACCATGCCTGGCTGGAGATTCGCTGGCACAAACCACACATCGCTCTCCTGCTTGATGGCATTCCAGAGCTCCTGCGCTGTGTGTCTTCGATTCCCCAAAGAAACTAGTTTCAAGACGGCCTGTTGACGTTTGGCCACGGCTGTGCTCATGTCGGTCGTAACAGGTAAACGTTCACGGGTCCATGTGGAGGTGGACTGTGACGGCTCCTGCAGCGATGATTCTGAGGAACTTGTGTATGAGGAGGAGTCAATGCGTACAGACTGGATTCCTGCAATCCTTGGAGTGGGCAGGACACGTCCTGCGCCACTCGCACGATCTGTACCTGGCTCCACAACATTAACCCAATGGGCAGTGAGGGAAAGGTATCGCCCCTGTCCATGTTGACTGGTCCACGCATCGGTGGTGAGGTGGACCTTGCTACTGACGGCGTTCAGTAGCGCGTGTTTTATGTGTCCCTCCACATGCTTGTACAGGGCAGGGACAGCTTGCCTGCTGAAGTAAAAGCGGCTGGGCACCTTGTACTGTGGGACTGCCAATGCCATCAAGTCACGGAAACTGTCAGTCTCCACCAGCCTGAATGAGAGCATTTCCAGTGACAGAAGTTTGGCAATGCCTGCATTCAGAGCCTGTGCTCGGGGGTGGTTGGCCGAGAATGCCCGCCTTTTCTCCCATGCCTGTACTACCGATGGCTGTAGACTAGGCTGGGAGTGTGAGGATGACTGGGAACGTGGTGCTGTGGGTGGAATTACACTAGGTCTCTGGACAACAGTGCCAGAGGTTCTTCCATGGCGATCCTGGGAGGACGCCGAACCAGCTGTGCGTGAGCTGGAGGAAGAGGCAACACGAGCTGAAGAGGTGGTAGCTGCCGCTGTTGGTTGGTTTAGGTCTTCAGTGTGTTTTTGTAACTCCACCGCGTGCCTGGTCCGCACATGTTTCCACATATTTGTGGTATTGAGGTTGCTGACACTTTTACCTCTTTTGACTTTCTGATGACACAGCTTGCATTTGACAAAACAAATGTCATCTGCAACTGTGTCAAAAAAGGACCAGGCACTGCAACTCTTGGGAGCGCCCTTTTTGGCTTTTGGAAGAGACGGGTTCCTAACGGGTGCCAAAGTGGAGGCTACAGGCTCCGCAGTCTTCCCCCTCCCTCTCCCTCTTTGGCCCGTTAGGGGAATCTCTTCCTCAGAGCTGCTCCCACCACCTTCCTGTTCCTCACACCACGATGGGTCAAGGACCTCATCATCTCCACTACCCTCTGCCACCAACTGCTCCTCCTGGGTAGTCTCGGCAGCACTGGCCCACCCGCCTCTTCAGAGTCAGAGAGACAAAGCTGTTGGGCATCACTGCACACTGCCTCTTCTTCCATTTCTCCAATGCTGCTTGGCTGGCCACCTGTTTCCAAGCCAAGAGATTCAGAGAACAGAAGTAGAGACGGCTCCTGTCCTGGGCTCTCTGACTGCCTGGCCAATTTGGCAGGTGGTGAAGAGACAGATGGCTGCTCTCCAGTGCTCTGTGCCTGAGAGGATGTGGCACTAACTGAAGTCGATGCCGATGCGTTAGCCGCCATCCATCCGACAACGGCTTCAATTTGATCTTCACGCAGCAGCAGTGCACGGCGCTCTCCGACAAAGCTGCGCATGAAGGACTGTTCCCTGCTGAAACTCAGTGATGATGAGTCACCGGTGCCCGCAGCAGGCACAGAATCACCACGTCCTCTCCCTGCTCCTCTCCCTGCTCCGTGCCCAAGCCCACGTGCCTTACTCCCTGCCCTCTTCATCTTGGTTGACAGATAAAGATAAGCAGAAAAGTACTAAGGCCTTAGTGTGCTTATTCCTGAAATGCTCCTCCTAACAGGTGTAAGAAACACTAATTTTGTAAAGTGTGGACTAGACTTTATTATTGATAAAATGTGGCCTACACAAGTGTTAAGTGGTGTTTGGTGAACTTTACTTTATTTTTTTCTGCAGATTGGGCTACAGAGCGAGTTTAACTCACACGGGGACCGTGCAGACAGCCGTAAACGGCACTGCAAGGCCCAAAAACACTCCTCTAGGTTATCCTATGTAGTGTTTTTCCACAATTTAGCTGGAGACGGGTGGAAAGACACTAATAGGAAATTTTAGAAAAAATTTGCAGTAGGCTGCACTATTTGCAAAAAAGGACAAGTTATTTTACGGTATGAGGCAGTGACGCACCCTGAGCTGAATACAACCAGCTGTGGCTGCACACAGACTACAGGGCGAGCTGCGCTCACACGGAAACCGTGCAGACAGCCGTAAACGGCGCTGCAAGGCCCAAAAACACTCCTCTAGGTTATCCTATGTAGTGTTTTTCCACAATTTAGCTGGAGACGGTTGGAAAGACACTAATAGGAAATTTTAGAAAAAATTTGCAGCAGGCTGCACTATTTGTAAAAAAAGGACAAGTTATTTAACGGTATGAGGCAGTGAAGCACCCTGAGCTGAATACAACCGGCTGTGGCTGCACACAGACTACAGGGCGAGCTGCGCTCACACGGAAACCGTGCAGACAGCCGTAAACGGCGCTGCAAGGCCCAAAAACCCTCCTCTAGGTTATCCTATGTAGTGTTTTTCCACAATTTAGCTGGAGACTGGTGGAAAGACACTAATAGGAAATTTTAGAAAAAATTTGCAGCAGGCTGCACTATTTGCAAAAAAGGAAAAGTTATTTAACCGTATGAGGCAGTGACGCACCCTGAGCTGAATACAACCGGCTGTGGCTGCACACAGACTACAGGGCGAGCTGTGCTCACACGGAGACCGTACAGACAGACGTAAACGGCGCTGCAAGGCCCAAAAACCCTCCTATAGGTTATCCTATAGACACAAAAGAGAATGGTAAAACCAAAAACACTCAGTTTGAAAAAATGTTTGCAGTAATCCGCAAGTGCTAGTAAAAGATGTAAATAACAGGGTATTTGGTTGATACGTTTTTTGCAAAAAATGTATACTAAGCTGCTCTACCAATCTTCACGGTATACCCATATCAGAGCAGTCCTAACTAATGTATGCAATCCCTATCTGATGTATTTAAAAACCTGATCATCTGTATATTACCTGTGTGAACAGGGTTCAGAGAGGAAAAATCCATGTGTGCATACAGGACAGAACAGCTTTTGTGCAGCTAGCCCAAGAGGAGTGGTGGAACTCCCCAGTCTTGTAGACACAAGAGAACAATCATGGAAACAGGAACACACACCACCAAGAAAACTGAGTGTTTTTGGTTTTACCATTCTCTTTTGTGTCTTCAGGTTTCTTGGTGGTGTGTGAACATGTTCTTACAGACTTGTTCACTGTGCAAGTAGCCCATGTGTTCCTGTTTCCATGATTGTTCTCTTGTGTCTACAAGACTGGGGAGTTCCACCACTCCTCTTGGGCTAGCTGCACAAAAGCTGTTCTGTCCTGTATGCACACATGGATTTTTCCTCTCTGAACCCTGTTCACACAGGTAATATACAGATGATCAGGTTTTTAAATACATCAGATAGGGATTGCATACATTAGTTAGGACTGCTCTGATATGGGTATACTGTGAAGATTGGTAGAGCAGCTTAGTATACATTTTTTGCAAAAAACGTATCAACCAAATACCCTGTTATTTACATCTTTTACTAGCACTTGCGGATTACTGCAAACATTTTTTCAAACTGAGTGTTTTTGGTTTTACCATTCTCTTTTGTGTCTTCAGGTTTCTTGGTGGTGTGTGAACATGTTCTTACAGACTTGTTCACTGTGCAAGTAGCCCATGTGTTCCTGTTTCCATGATTGTTCTCTTGTGTCTACAAGACTGGGGAGTTCCACCACTCCTCTTGGGCTAGCTGCACAAAAGCTGTTCTGTCCTGTATGCACACATGGATTTTTCCTCTCTGAACCCTGTTCACACAGGTAATATACAGATGATCAGGTTTTTAAATACATCAGATAGGGATTGCATACATTAGTTAGGACTGCTCTGATATGGGTATACCGTGAAGATTGGTAGAGCAGCTTAGTATACATTTTTTGCAAAAAACGTATCAACCAAATACCCTGTTATTTACATCTTTTACTAGCACTTGCGGATTACTGCAAACATTTTTTCAAACTGAGTGTTTTTGGTTTTACCATTCTCTTTTGTGTCTTCAGGTTTCTTGGTGGTGTGTGAACATGTTCTTACAGACTTGTTCACTGTGCAAGTAGCCCATGTGTTCCTGTTTCCATGATTGTTCTCTTGTGTCTACAAGACTGGGGAGTTCCACCACTCCTCTTGGGCTAGCTGCACAAAAGCTGTTCTGTCCTGTATGCACACATGGATTTTTCCTCTCTGAACCCTGTTCACACAGGTAATATACAGATGATCAGGTTTTTAAATACATCAGATAGGGATTGCATACATTAGTTAGGACTGCTCTGATATGGGTATACCGTGAAGATTGGTAGAGCAGCTTAGTATACATTTTTTGCAAAAAACGTATCAACCAAATACCCTGTTATTTACATCTTTTACTAGCACTTGCGGATTACTGCAAACATTTTTTCAAACTGAGTGTTTTTGGTTTTACCATTCTCTTTTGTGTCTTCAGGTTTCTTGGTGGTGTGTGAACATGTTCTTACAGACTTGTTCACTGTGCAAGTAGCCCATGTGTTCCTGTTTCCATGATTGTTCTCTTGTGTCTACAAGACTGGGGAGTTCCACCACTCCTCTTGGGCTAGCTGCACAAAAGCTGTTCTGTCCTGTATGCACACATGGATTTTTCCTCTCTGAACCCTGTTCACACAGGTAATATACAGATGATCAGGTTTTTAAATACATCAGATAGGGATTGCATACATTAGTTAGGACTGCTCTGATATGGGTATACCGTGAAGATTGGTAGAGCAGCTTAGTATACATTTTTTGCAAAAAACGTATCAACCAAATACCCTGTTATTTACATCTTTTACTAGCACTTGCGGATTACTGCAAACATTTTTTCAAACTGAGTGTTTTTGGTTTTACCATTCTCTTTTGTGTCTTCAGGTTTCTTGGTGGTGTGTGAACATGTTCTTACAGACTTGTTCACTGTGCAAGTAGCCCATGTGTTCCTGTTTCCATGATTGTTCTCTTGTGTCTACAAGACTGGGGAGTTCCACCACTCCTCTTGGGCTAGCTGCACAAAAGCTGTTCTGTCCTGTATGCACACATGGATTTTTCCTCTCTGAACCCTGTTCACACAGGTAATATACAGATGATCAGGTTTTTAAATACATCAGATAGGGATTGCATACATTAGTTAGGACTGCTCTGATATGGGTATACCGTGAAGATTGGTAGAGCAGCTTAGTATACATTTTTTGCAAAAAACGTATCAACCAAATACCCTGTTATTTACATCTTTTACTAGCACTTGCGGATTACTGCAAACATTTTTTCAAACTGAGTGTTTTTGGTTTTACCATTCTCTTTTGTGTCTTCAGGTTTCTTGGTGGTGTGTGAACATGTTCTTACAGACTTGTTCACTGTGCAAGTAGCCCATGTGTTCCTGTTTATAGGTTATCCTATGTAGTGTTTTTCCACAATTTAGCTAGAGACGGGTGGAAAGACACTAATAGGAAATTTTAGAAAAAATGTGCAGAAGGCTGCACTATGAGCAAAAAAGGACAATGGATAGAACAGTATGAGGCAGTGTGAACTCCCCCTGAGCTGAATACAACTGGGTATATGGCTGCACACAGACTACAGAGTGAGCTGCACACACACACTGAGAGAGACCTTGCAGAACGCTGTTAAAACAGCGCTGCAAGGCAAGAGCAAGGTGAACACACAGCGTTTGCTAAATTAGCCTGGGAAAAGCGCAATGAAGCAATTCGCTATCTCAACTGGCCCTCAGTTAGAACACAGCGTCCTGTCCCTAACTGAAATCACAGCAGAGTGAGCGCAAAATGGCGGCAGCGTTTTTTATAGTGCATAGTGACATCATTTCAGCAGCCAATCACAGCCTTGCCAGTAGTTACATGCCCACCATGCTAAACAGGATGTGCCCACACTTCCATTCATTCCTCATTGGCTGCTGCGTGCAGTTTTGAATTCTGGGAACTTCTGATTTCGGTATCCGATACGCGGGAAATATCGGAATTCGGTATCGGAATTCCGATACCACAAATATCGGCCGATACCCGATACTTGCGGTATCGGAATGCTCAACACTAGTCCTCAGCTCTGCTGGTTGTGTCCTGATGGATAAGTGCAAGACCCCAGGTAACCGGTTGTTGCAGTGATGCTTTCCGGGAGGACGATATCATGCTTGGAGGCAATGGAGTTCTCTTTATCAGGTAAGGCACCCACATACAACACATTCCAAATCCCGGCCAGGAGGGGGAGCTCAGGACCCGGATTCAGGGGAGCTTCCCTCAAATATGGATATATGTTCTGGTCTGGAGGATGAGTTAGGGAGTTGGTCCAGGGAGACCAAGGAGAGCAGACATCTAGGAGAGACGCAGAGCAGACAGAGAGGCCCAGCAGCCACGTGGGAGCTGCAGCCTCTGGAAGGAGAGACTATTCAAGGGGTTGAATGTGGTGGAGCTACAGAGGGAAGGAGCAGAGGAGAGACAAACAGGGCTCAGAGGGGAACTGTAACCGGGCACCCTCAGAACCCGAGCGCAGAAACCGGAGCCCAGGAGCCCAAGGCTATAATGGGACTTTAGGATTCTTAGCAGAACTGTAGAACTAAGAACTTTAAGTCACTAGCCCGCACCACACCTGAGGAGCCCGGGGCATAATAGAGTCCCTGTAAAATGGCTCAAGCTGCCCGTCATGCAGGTACCTGTTCCAGGACAGGGGAAAAGAGGACTATGGCAGTAAGCTTCAAGCAGCAGGGACCTCATACAACAGCACAAGTAGGAAAGGCTCACGGACCTCAACTGAGGAGCTTCTCCCATTGCCTCGGAGCTGGTCGGACCATAGGACACCTGTGCCCGTTACCCTGGACTATGTACTACTACATCTTCACTTATTCGTCTGCATTCACAACCTTGCCACACACCTTATACAAAAACACCTTTAAAGACCTTCTCCTTTAATTGGGCGCCCAGGGCCACGGACCTGGTCAAAGCCACCGTGACATCCTTTTTAAGAGCGACCAAACCGAGTGTCCCCGCTGCCCTGGTGGGCGCTCCATAAGCACTTATAGCTGTCCCCTGAAAGTGTAGACAGCCTAATTTTCATTAAAAGGAGTCATGGATGTCTAATGACTTTTGCTCCACAGTCACAGACTGGGCAGACTAGGCGATGGTGTCGTTTGTAGCGTCATGCATTGATCTCACGTTATTGCAGTCTGTGACATCTTTGTTGTGGCTTCTGTGCCTGCTGTTGCTACTGCTGCTAATAATTTTTGTGGAAACTCCAAGTCAGTCTCCATCTGATTGATTAACTGTAGTGGAAGGTGTGTCAGACGTCTAATATACTGTTTTTACTCTGTGGAAATTAGAAGCCACTTTAGTGGTGTGTGACAATTATTTTTTGAAATGTGGAGAATTCAAGTTGTGTGTCCTTCAAATGTGTTGCCTGTAGAAGTAGGGCTCCCAGATAGTACTCTATGAAACTGATGTTTGTGCCATCTGAGTGTGGCTTTGAAAAAAAAAAAAGCTGTTGCATGAGGTATTAGGGCTTCCAGCAAAGAAGGCTTAGGCTAGGTTCACATTGTGTTAACAGCAGCCCGGTCAACACATGCGTTAACGGGCTGCTGTTAATGCAAGTGCCGACATTCCATCGCGGTAGCGCAGATAGAGCTAGCAGATGCTCTATCTGCGCTAGCAGTGACGGACCCGGAAATGCTGCAGCCCGCGTCCCAGGGTCCGTCACTCAATGACGGCACATCGCTAGGGCACGCCCATTGTGGGCATACGCTAGCGATGCGTCCGACATAGGAATTAATGGCGGCGTTAACGGACTGCGTTACACCGCGTTATGCCTCGGTGTAACGTAGTCCGTCTAACAGACTTGTGCAACGCAATGGAACCCAGCCTTAGGCTATGTGCACACGTTGCGGATTGGGGTGCTGAATTTTTGGCACAAAATCCGCATCTCCTGGCAGAAAACACAGGTGCGGATTTTACGCTTTTTCTTTTTTTTTATGCTGATTTTGTGCATTTTTGTTGCTGATTTGATGCGGATTTTCTGCATTTTTTTACCCCTCTGGATTTCTATAATGGAAGGCTTCAGAAATGCTGCAGTTCCGCACAAAAGAAGTGACATGCTACTACTTTTGATCCGCAGCGTTTTTCATGCGGATTTTTCCGCACTATTAGCACAGCATTATTTTTTCCAATTGATTTACATTGTACTGTAAATCACTTTGCAGAACTGCAACCTTGGAAGGTTTGCTCATTTCTAGTCTCCAATCACTCTATGTTACTGCACACTTCTAAATCCTCACTGCATGCACATTAGGCTACTTTCACACTAGCGTCGGCCTCAGCCCGTCGCAGTGCATACTGTGAACTAAAAACACAACGGGGGCAGCGGATGCAGTTTTTCCACGCATCCGCTGCCCCATTGTGAGTTGCGGGGAGGAGGGGGCGGAGCTTCGGCCGCACATGCACGGTCGAAAATGGCGGACACAACGCACAAAAAAAGTTACATGGAACTTTTTTTGTGCAGGCGGTCCGCCAAAACACGGCGCATCCGTCTTGCGACGGATGCGACGTGTGGCAATCCGTCGCAATGCGTCGCTAATTAAAGTCTGTGGAGAAAAAACGCATCCTGCAGGCAACTTTGCAGGATGTTTTTTCCGCAAAACGATGCATTGTGACGTGCGTCGTACAACGCTAGTGTGAAAGTAGCCTTACATGCTGACTGGAATCTCTGGTGCTGGCAGTGAGAGCTTGACGTCACGTAACCACAATTTATGCACTTGTACTGAACGACACTGGGCAGATTTAATCAGAATGTCACTGGAAGTATGCAAATCACATATTTACAGTCACATATCGGCCCGCTCTCAGTGTACAAGCTCTGAGGATTCAGAAGTCTGCAGTCACATAGTGATTACAGACTTTTATCATAAACCTGGACAACCCCTTTAATTATAAAATGAAGCCCTGAGCCAATCCTACCAGAAAAAAAAAACCTTGTGTGAACATACCCATAATGTTTATTTTATTCATAAGTCTGTTTGAAAAACGGATCCAAGTGTCTGAGCCGTTTAAACTCTGGGCACGTCCTATTCTCATCTATGTGGCGGATCAGACTCTGCTATTAAAATGGGATCCATTTTATGAGGACGCTGTACGGAAACCATCCTTTCTACTGAAGTGTTTCACCCGATTATAACAGATCCATTATTATGAGTCTATAAAATTTCAGATGGTTTTCAGTATATAAAGGAAGAAAAAACAAACAGGTGCAATATGGATAGCGCGAGATAAAAATGGTAAAGACGGTCTGTTTTACACACATAAAAATAGACTTGAATGTGTGAATATACCCTTTAAGTAGTGGACAACCCCTTTAACTTGTTGCCTTTACCAACATGAAAAAAAAAACACCTCATAAAAGTACAAAAGGAACAAATATATACACTCTATACAAAGACATGTATATATATATATATATATATATATATATATATATATATATATACATACCGTATATATATATATATATCTATATATATATTAGCGCCTTTTGAACATTTATGAGGTGTTTTTATAAATAACTCGTACGAGGGCAGCTTGAGCTTGGCATATGAGACAACTAAAAGAACCACAATAAAATGGAGAATAATATTTGACTGGAATTGTGCAAAGTATGTATAATACATATATGTATTTATTACTACTTGTAATAGAGCTGCTTGTCACATGATGCAACTACAAGGACCACAACAATAAAATGAAGGATAATGTTTAACTATAAAAGTATTAAGTGTGCACTTTGTACATTTCCAGTTATACATTATTCTCCATTTTGTTGTTGAGGTTCAACTTCTTGTTGTTGCCTGATAGAACAACAAGCAGCTCTCTTACAAAAGAGGTCGCACCTGCTCTTGTAACTTCTTATGGGAGAGGGGAAAGTACAACGGTACATGCTGTCCTCTAGGAAGGGCTCTGGTTTCCATTTTGTTGAAGTCCTCCAATCCAAACGGGGGGCGTGGCTTAATTAAGGCGGGCGCAGCAGCAGGAAATGCTCTGTACCTGTCGTCATTTTCTGAGAGATGTTGTGAAGCAGGCGGACGTGGGTTTTTCTGTCTGAGAGAGAAATGTGATTAGAGAGGGGATAAATAGCTGCTAAACCAAAAAGAACAATAAGAAAAACAGTGCACAATGAATATTATGGCAAAGGAGATAGGACAGACCATACTAGATGGGACAGGAGTTTAGAGATGTGTAATTGTGTAATGGAGGCTAAGGAGCTCATCTCTGAGGGAAAACAGTGATAAGGAGCAGAAAGAGGGAGGATTAAGTTAAGACATATAACTGAAAAAGCAACCATATTATTTACAAGATAATAGGAAATTGTAGATATCGCTGTAGTGGAGGATGTGCAGCACTTGCCTGAGGGAAGTGTGTGCTTAGGAGTAGAAATAGGATAACTCCAAGCCAGAATATGTTACACTGCATCACAGGAGCCTGTAAAAATAGAGCTACAAGATGAAAAGGACAATGACTGAGGTAAAAATAAACACAGGGAGGAGCAACTGCTACAACCACGAAAATTAGAAAAGCAGCTAGTATTGATTATATGCAATATGAGGGGTGCATATAGCAGCAATATGTAATGGAGGATGATGGAAGTGGAAAAAGAAACAACTTTTCTTTACAAAAAAAAGTTCATGCGACATCAAATCTTACATGCGTATCAGAAAAACAATGCAAATAAGTCGCTTACATTTTGCAATGTGGATTACACAACTGTCATGTCATTCCTAAGGCCGTGGTCACACTACAGCGTAATACGGACGAGTGCTAAGCGATAAAAAATCGCATAGCACTCAGACCAATGTTAATTTATGGGGCAGCTCCCATCATCCCGTTTTTTTCTCGTCCGTATTATACTTGCGTGTGAAATCTGCGATTGTCCGTGTATCTCAGCCGAGAAACGCCAATGCAAGTCAGGGTGCGAGAACAAATCGCACAGCACATGGACCATGCGTGTGGCTTGCGAGAAATTCTCAGGCATTGGGCAGGTGACAGGAAATTGGCTCAGCCATTATTTGCTCATTTTGCAAGTGTGAGAAAATCTCACCATACGAATGATACAAGGATACTTTATGAGAAAAAAATGCATCCTGGCATTGTACACGGATGACATACGGATCACCATATGGAGAACATTTGTGCGATTCTCGGCAGACAAAATCGGACAGATGTTTTTATACATTGTGTGTGACTCCAGCCTAAGGCAGAACTCGTCTAACCCATACCTATAAAAATAAAAAAACTGTCCCTAATCAGAAACAAATTCTGATAGACGTTGGATTATCAAATATTTTGGTTACTTACTGGTTTTAGATGATTGTATAATACTAGGATTGAGAATATGGAAGAGAAAAACCTGACGTAAAAGAGTACAAAAATATGATTAGCCTCGTGAAGGTACATAATCTAGTCGGTATTACTATTATTTAAATCCCTTCGGTAATTAAATGCAGTTTTTACAACTTGCCACTTTTTTTCCTCTCGAATTATGATGTTTATAAAACCTTACATTTTTTTGTATTATTTTGGCCTTTGGGGCAAGTTTTTCATTTTTTTCCCAACAGTTTGAGAACTAAAACTAATCACCCTCGCCATATACGTGCTCATTTCCCCCCCCCCAGGATGAGCTATATTTTTTTAGTGCTACTATGTTGGAATGCTTTTATTTAATGGTATTCTCACATTTAAATGTTACCAGTTATCCAAGCAATTGGATTTTCCTTGACAAATATTGGGACAACTTTAACCCCTTCATGACCTTGGGATTTTTCATTTTTCCGTGTTCGTTTTTCACTCCCCTCCTTCCCAGAGCCATAACTTTTTTATTTTTCCGTGAATTTGGCCATGTGAGGGCTTATTTTTTGCGGGACGAGTTGTACTTTTGAACGACATCATTGGTTTTAGCATGTCGTGTACTAGAAAACGGGAAAAAAATTCCAAGTGCGGTGAAATTGCAAAAAAAGTGCAATCCCACACTTGTTTTTTGTTTGGCTTTTTTGCTAGGTTCACTAAATGCTAAAACTGACTTGACATTATGATTTTGCAGGTCAGTACGAGTTCATAGACACCTAACATGACTAGGTTATTTTTTATCTAAGTGGTGAAAAAAAATTCCAAACTTTGCTAAGAAAAAAAAAAAAATTGCGCCATTTTCCGATACTCGTAGCGTCTCCATTTTTCGTGATCTGGGGTCGGTTGAGGGCTTATTTTTTGCGTGCCGAGATGACGTTTTTAATGATAGCATTTTGGTGCAGATACGTTCTTTTGATCGCCCGTTATTGCATTTTAATGCAATGTCGCGGGGACCTAAAAAACGTAATTCTGGCGTTTCGAATTTTTTTCTCGCTACGCTGTTTAGCGATCAGGTTAATGCTTTTTTTTAATTGATAGATCGGGCGATTTTGAGCGCGGCGATACCAAATATGTGTAGATTTGATTTTTTTTTAATTGATTTATTTTGATTGGGGCGAAAGGGGGGTGATTTAAACTTTTATATTTTTTTTATTTTTTTCACATTTTTTTTTAACTTTTTTTTTTATTTTTGCCATGCTTCAATAGCCTCCATGGGAGGCTAGAAGCAGGCACAACGCGATCGGCTCTGCTACATAGCAGCGATCTGCTGATCGCTGCTATGTAGCAGAAATGGAGGTGTGCTGTGAGCGCCGACCACAGGGTGGCGCTCACAGCCACCAGTCATCAGTAACCATAGAGGTCTCAAGGACCTCTATGGTTACAATGGAGACGCATCGCCGATCATGTGACGGGGGTCGGCGATGACGTCATTTCCGGCCTCCCGGCCGGATGCGGTAGTTAAATGCCGCTGTCTGCGATTGACAGCGGCATTTAACTAGTTAATAGGTGCGGGCAGAATCGCGATTCTGCCCGCACCTATTGCGGGCACATGTCAGCTGTTCAAAACAGCTGACATGTCCCTGCTTTGATGCGGGCTCACCGCGGAGCCCTGCATCAAAGCAGGGGATCTGACCTTGGACGTACTATCCCGTCCAAGGTCAGATAGGGGTTAACGTCTGAGAATACTCCTGTAACACTAATTTTTTTCATGCCGTTCATCACACAGTATAATTGCCATTTTAGTTTAACTCTATGGGTCATTCCGTTTAGGACGGCTATATCTATTTACACACATATATATATAACTAAAAAAACAAAGGGAAAAATAAAATAGCACATCCTAGATATTACTGAATGAAATATTCCAGTTGCAAATCTGTATTCATTACATAGTGGAAGCGCTGGGAAAAATAAAACATGAAAATGATCAATGTAAATCAAAATTAATATCCCATGGAGGTTTGGATTTGGAATGATACTCAAAATCAAAGTGGAAAATGATATTGCAGGCTGATCCAACTTAAGTGAAAATTCCTCAATATAAGGACATGATGCTCAGTAGTGTGTTTGGCCTTCGCATGCCTGTATGACTCACCTACAATACCTGGACATGATACTGATACAGTGGCAGATGTTTTCCTGAATGATCTAGATCTGCATTAAAGCATCAGTCAAGTCCTGGATAGTTTGGTGCAACATGGCGTTGGTGGATGGAACAAGACATGATGTCCCAGATATGCTTTATTGGATTCAGGTCTGGGGAACAGGCAGTCCAGTCGATAGCATCAATGTCTCCATCATGCAGGAACTACTAACAATTCAACCACATAAGGCCTAGCATTGTCATGCATCAGGAGGAACCCAGGGCCCACTGCACCTGCATATGGTCTCACAATGGGTCTGAGAATCTCATCCCTATACCTTATGGCAGACAGGGTACCTCTGGCTAGCACATGGAGGGATTTGCATCCCTCCTAAAAAAATGCCACCTCATGCAATTACTGATTTACAGCCAAATTGGTCATGCTGTAGGATGTTGGAGGCAGCATAACGTTCTCTGTGGCATCTCCAGACTTTGTCGCATTTTCTCAGCTTGAAACCCCTCTCAACCGTGAAGCGCCAATGTTGAATCTGCCAATCTTGGTGTTCTGTGGCTAATGCCAATCGCCCTGCACAGTGTTGACCTGTAAGCACAACTCCCACTTGTGGATGTCAGGCCCTCATACCACCCTCATGGAGTTTTGCTTCTGACAGTTTGAGCAGACATTTGGATATTAGTGACTTGCTGGAGGTCATTTTGCAGGGCTGTTCCTCCTTCCACAAAGGAGGAGGTAGTGGTCCTGCTGCTGGGTTGTTACCCTCTTACGGCCCTCTCCACATCTCTAGGTGTAGTGACCTGTCTCCTTGTTTCTCCTCCATGCCCTGGAGACTGTGCTGAAAGACAGAGCTACCCTTCTTACCACAGCTCGCATTGATATGCCATCCTGGATGAGCAACTATCTGAGCAACAGCTGTGGGTTGTAGACACCGCCTTATGCTGCTATACAGTACCTCTAGTGGTGAGAGTAATTACAAAATACAAAAGTGACCAAAAAAAAAACCCCGAAAAAGCATGAGAACAGAGAAATAGGCTGTTGATAACCCCTGTAAGAACCACTCCTTTATAGGGGTTGTCTTGCCAATTGCCTATCATTTCTACCTGTTGTCTGTTCCATTTGCACAACAGCAGCAGAAATTGATTCACAGTCGGTGTTGCTTGATAACTGGACAGGTTGATTTCACAGAAGTGTGATTGACATAGTTACACTGTGTCGTTTAAGTGTTCCCTTTATTTTTTTGAGCAGTGTACTTATATATACATTTTTTTTACTATAAAACATGCAGAGACACGGGGGGTTGACTCCCAGGTTCGCAGAAACCTTGTAGACCAGGGATCTGCCCACCAATCACCTGTTTCCTTTTAACGTGGGTATAATGCTACTCAAGACAACACAGGGTGAGGGTAAAACAGTGTGGCAATGCTTTATTGAACCACAAAACAGGCAGATAAGACGTAGAACAGTCCCAGCAAAATACCCCATGATGGTGCACACACAGATACGCAGCCGAGACATTGGCAGCCATCACTTCAGAGTTACCCCACCCACGGCCTCCACACAGGAGGAAAATAGATTTGTCATTCTATATCAGATATTACACTGCATTTGGGCTACTTGTTTGGTTGGGCTTACTAACGGTGTCTGCGGCTGCTTGCTTTTCTCAACCGAACAAAGCTTAGCTTCAATCTTCAGGCTTTCGGCCTATGTCAGATATTAAACTGCATTTGGGCTACTGGTTTGCTTGGGCCTACTAACGGTGTCTGCCGCTGCTTGGTGTTCTCCTCCACTTTACAAAGCTGAGCTTCTATCTTCAGGCTTTCGGCCTATATCAGATATTAAACTGCATTTGGCCTACTGGTTTGGTTAGGCCTACTATCGGTGTCTGCCGCTGCTTGCTGTTTGCCTTCACTGAGCAAAGACGAGCTTCAATCTTCCGGCTTTCGGGCTATATCAGATATTAAACTGCATTTGGGCTACTTGTTTGGTTGGGCCTACTAACGATGTCTTCGGCTGCTTGCTTTTCTCAACTGAACAAAGCTGAGCTTCAATCTTTCGGCTTTCGGCCTATATCAGATATTAAACTGCATTTGGGCTACTGGTTTGCTTGGGCCTACTAACGGTGTCAACCGCTGCTTGGTGTTCTCCACTGAACAAAGCAGTGCCGCCTGTTTACTCCTGTTACCAATTTTGAACTTCATTTGGCCCACTTTATTACTTGGGCCTACTAACTGTGTCTGCCACTCATTACAGTTTTCCTCCACTGAACAAAGCTATGCCGCCCGTTTAGTCCTGTTACCAATTTTGAACTGCGTTTAGCCTACTTTATTCTTTGGGACTATATCTGTGTTTCCTCCTCATCCTTCCCATTGGCCAGCCACTGAGTCTGCTGGTACATTGACCCAGACCACTACATTCCCCTTTCACTCTACACAGCCAGAATCTGACCCTGCTGAAAGTCAGGTTCCCCTTACCGCATACTATACCACCTAACACGGGGACAAAGAGGAATGTGCAGATGAAAATGCTGGTTCCTTCATCATGTGGGGGGGGGGGCATACTCGTTGGTGACGTCACTGGCACAGGGACCCGAATAGTACGCAAAAGTGTATCTCGGTGGGAGGCGCCCCCGCCGTCAAACACACCTCCGTACTTTGAGGGGCCCTGTGCCAGTGGCAATGCGAACAAGTGGGCCCCCCCTGCTTGCTTGGGATCACAGCACTTGCAAAGTTTTAATACTTACCTCTCCCTGCTCCACCGCCTTGATGTAGTCCGCGTTTCCTGGGCCCACGAAAAAATTGAACCAGCCCTACTCCCCCACAACTTTAGCCAAATGACCCCCAATTTTCAATGCCTAACTATTATTACAAGGTAAATTTAGATTGACAAGCTTAACCCCTTCCCGACCTTTGACGCCACGTAGGCGTCATGAAAGTCGGTGCCATTCCGACCCATGACGCCTATGGAAAGATCGCGTCCCTGCAGACCGGGTGAAAGGGGTTAACTCCCATTTCACCCGATCTGCAGGGACAGGGGGAGTGGTAGTTTAGCCCAGGGGGGGTGGCTTCACCCCCTCGTGGCTACGATCGCTCTGATTGGCTGTTGAAAGTGAAACTGCCAATCAGAGCGATTTGTAATATTTCACCCATTATAACGGGTGAAATATTACAATCCAGCCATGGCCGATGCTGAAATATCATCGGCCATGGCTGGAAATACTAGTGTGCCCCCACCCCACCCCACCGATCGCCCCCGCAGCCCCCCGATCTGGCCGGTACACTGCTCCGGCTCCCCTCCGTCCAGTGCTCCGCTCCCCCCCGTGCTCGTGTCCGCTCCCCCCGTGCTCCAATCACCCCCCCGTGCTCCAATCACCCCCCCTGCACTCCGATCCACCCCCCCCGTGCTCCGTTCCACCCCCCGTGCTCCATTCCAGCCCCCCGTGCTCCGTTCCAGCCCCCCCGTGCTCCGTTCCACGCCCCCCGCGCTCCGTTCCACCCCTCCCGCGCTCCGATTCCCCCCCCGTGCTCCGATCCCCCCCCCCGTGGTCCCCCCCCACCCTATCATACTTACCGATCCAGCCGTGGTCCCGTCCGTCTTCTCCCGGGCGCCGCCATCTTCCAAAATGGCGGGCGCATGCGCAGTGCGCCCGCCGAATCTGCCGGCCGGCAGATTCGTTCCAAAGTGCATTTTGATCACTGAGATATAATCTATCTCAGTGATCAAAATAAAAAAAATAATAAATGACCCCCCCCCCTTTGTCACCCCCATAGGTAGGGACAATAAAAAAATAAAGAAATTTTTTTTTTCCACTAATGTTAGAATAGGGTTAGGGTTAGGGTTAGGGGTAGGGTTAGGGGTAGGGTTAGGGGTAGGGTTAGGGCTAGGGTTAGGGCTAGGGTTAGGGCTAGGGTTAGGGCTAGGGTTAGGGTTAGGGTTAGGAATGTGCACACGTATTCTGGTCCTCTGCAGATTTTTCCGCTGCGGATTTGATAAATCCGCAGTGCTAAACCGCTGCGGATTTATGGCGGATTTACCGCGTTTTTTTCTGCGCATTTCACTGCGGTTTTACAATTGCGATTTTCTATTGGAGCAGTTGTAAAACCGCTGCGGAATCCGCACAAAGAAGTGACATGCTGCGGAATGTAAACCGCTGCGTTTCCGTTCAGTTTTTCCGCAGCATGGGCACAGCGATTTTTGTTTCCCATAGGTTTACATTGAACTGTAAACTCATGGGAAACTGCTGCGGATCCGCAGCGTTTTCCGCAGCGTGTGCACATACCTTTAGAATTAGGCTATGTGCACACGGTGCTGATTTGGCTGCGGATTCGCAGCAGTGTTCCATCAGGTTTACAGTACCATGTAAACATATGAAAAACCAAATCCGCTGTGCCCATGGTGCGGAAAATACCGCGCGGGAACGCTGCGTTGTATTTTCCGCAGCATGTCAATTCTTTGTGCGGATTCCGCAGCGTTTTACACCTGTTCCTCAATAGGAATCCGCAGGTGAAATCCGCACAAAAAACACTGGAAATCCGCAGTGCCTTTTACCCGCGGATTTTTCAAAAATGGTGCGGAAATATCTCACACGAATCCGCAACGTGGGCACATAGCCTTAGGGTTAGGGTTGGAATTAGGGTTGTGGTGAGGGTTAGGGGTGTGTTGGGGTTAGTGTTGTGGTTAGGGGTGTGTTGGGGTTAGGGTTGTGATTAGGATTATGGCTACAGTTGGGATTAGGGTTAGGGGTGTGTTGGGGTTAGTGTTGGAGTTAGAATTGAGGGGTTACCACTGTTTAGGCACATCAGGGGTCTCCAAACGCAACATGGCGCCACCATTGATTCCAGCCAATCTCGTATTCAAAAAGTCAAATGGTGCTCCCTCACTTCCGAGCCCTGACGTGTGCCCAAACAGTGGTTTACCCCCACATATGGGGTACCAGCATACTCAGGACAAACTGCGCAACAATTACTGGGGTCCAATTTCTCCTGTTACCCTTGTGAATCTAAAAAAATGCTTGCTAAAACATAATTTTTGAGGAAAGAAAAATGATTTTTTATTTTCACGGCTCTGCGTTGTAAACGTCTGTGAAGCACTTGGGGGTTCAAAGTGCTCACCACATATCTAGATAAGTTCCTTGGGGGGTCTAGTTTCCAAAATGGGGTCACTTTTGGGGGGTTTCTACTGTTAAGCCACATCAGGGGCTCTGCAAACGCAACGTGACGCCCACAGAGCATTCCATCAAAGTCTGCATTTCAAAACGTCACTACTTCACTTCCGAGCCCCGGCATGTGCCCAAACAGTGATTTACCCCCACATATGGGGTATCAGCGTACTCAGGAGAAACTGGACAACAACTTTTGGGGTCAAATTTCTCCTGTTACCCTTGGGAAAATAAAAAATTGCAGGCTAAAAGATCATTTTTGAGAAAATAATTTTTTTTTTTATTTTCATGGCTCTGCGTTATAAACTTCTGTGAAGCACTTGGGGGTTCAAAGTCCTCACCACACATCTAGATTAGTTCCTTTGGGGGTCTAGTTTCTAAAATGGTGTCATTTCTGGGGGATCTCCAATGTTTAGGCACACAGGGGCTCTCCAAACGTGACATGGTGTCCGCTAATGATTGGAGCTAATTTTCCATTTAAAAAGCCAAATGGCGTGCCATCCCTTCCGAGCCCTGCCGTGCGCCCAAACAGTGGTTTACCCCCACATATGGGGTATCAGCGTACTCAGGACAAACTGGACAACAATATTTGGGGTCCAATTTCTCCTATTATCCTTGGCAAAATAGGAAATTCCAGGCTAAAAAATCATTTTTGAGGAAAGAAAAATTATTTTTTATTTTCATGGCTCTGCGTTATAAACTTCTGTGAAGCACCTGGGGGTTTAAAGTGCTCAATATGCATCTAGATAAGTTCCTTGGGGGGTCTAGTTTCCAAAATGGGGTCACTTGTGCGGGAGCTCCAATGTTTAGGCACACAGGGGCTCTCCAAACGCGACATGGTGTCCGCTACCAATTGGAGCTAATTTTCCATTCAAAAAGTCAAATGGCGCGCCTTCTCTTCCGAGCCCTGCCGAGTGCCCAAACAGTGGTTTACCCCCACATATGAGGTATCGGCGTACTCGGGAGAAATTGCCCAACAAATTTTATGATCCATTTGATCCTACTGCCCATGTGAAAATGAAAAAATTGAGGCGAAAAGAATTTTTTTGTGAAAAAAAATTACTTTTTCATTTTTACAGATCAATTTGTGAAGCACCTGAGGGTTTAAAGTGCTCACTAGGCATCTAAATTAGTTCCTTGGGGGGTCTAGTTTCCAAAATGGGGTCACTTGTGGGGGAGCGCCAATGTTTAGGCACACAGGAGCTATCCAAACGCGACATGGTGTCCGCTAACGATGGAAATAATTTTTCATTCAAAAAGTCAAATGGCGCTCCTTCCCTTCCGAGCCTTACCATGTGCCCAAACAGTGGTTTACCTCCACATGTGAGGTATTGGTGTACTCAGGAGAAATTGCCCAACACATTTTAGGATCCATTTTATCCTGTTGCCCATGTGAAAATGAAAAAATTGAGGCTAAAAGAATTTTTTTGTGAAAAAAAAGTACTTTTTCATTTTTACGGATCAATTTGTGAAGCACCTGGGGGTTCAAAGTGCTCACTATGCATCTAGATAAGTTCCTTGGGGCGTCTAGTTTCCAAAATGGGGTCACTTGTGGGGGAGCTCCAATTTTTAGGCACACGGGGGCTCTCCAAACGTGACATGGTGTCCGCTAAAGAGTGGAGCCAATTTTTGATTCAAAAAGTCAAATGGCGCTCCTTCCCTTCCAAGCCCTGCCGTGCGCCAAAACAGTGGTTTACCCCCACATATGAGGTATCAGCGTACTCAGGACAAATTGGACAACAACTTTCGTGGTTCAGTTTCTCCTTTTACCATTGGGAAAATAAAAAAATTGTTGCTAAAAGATAATTTTTGTGACTAAAAAGTTAAATGTTCATTTTTTCCTTCCATGTTGCTTCTGCTGCTGTGAAGCACCTGAAGGGTTAATAAACTTCTTGAATGTGGTTTTGAGTACCTTGAGGGGTGCAGTTTTTAGAATGGTGTCACTTTTGGGTATTTTCAGCCATATAGACCCCTCAAACTGACTTCAAATGTGAGGTGGTCCCTAAAAAAAATGGTTTTGTAAATTTCG